>NC_057344.1:15616607-15932500 GCF_016509475.1 Prionailurus bengalensis | reverse complement strand
AAATAACATTAAAAAAATTTTTTTAAATAATAAAAAAATAAAAATTTTTAAAACAATAATTTAAAATGTTAGGAAAGCATTTGTAGATGAAGGTAAGAATCGGCTGAGAGAAGAAAAGCGAACAGTGTTTTAAACAGAGATGTTAACATAGGCAAATGTCACTGTATTAGAATGTGGTACCCATTTCTGTGAATGTAAGTCACATTTCAGTGTTTCACTCACTAAATGTTATAAAGAAGTTCACAGATTAGGCAGAATTTTTTTTTTTTTTTTAGTAATAGGGAACTTTTGTAAAATTGGCACACTGCTAAAATAGGACGTTATTTATTTTTATTTATGTTTAAAAAATTTTTTTAAATTTTTAATGTTTATTTATTTTGGACAGAGAGAGACAGAGCATGAGCGGGGGGGCGGGTGGGCAGAGAGAGAGGGAGACACAGAATCTGAAGCAGGCTCCAGGCTCCGAGCTGTCAGCACAGAGCCTGACACAGGGCTCGAACTCACAGACTGTGAGATCATGACCTGAGCCGAAGTCGGACGCTCAACCGACTGAGCCACCCAGGCATCCCTAAAAATTTTTAATTAAATCCAAAATAGTTAACATACAGTGTAGTAATGGTTTCAGCAGTAGAAATGGTTTCATCACTTACATACAACACCCAGTGCTTATCCCAACAAGTACCCTCCTTAATACCCATCATCCATCGCCCCATTTAGCCCATTCCCCCACCCAACACCCCTCCAGCAACCCTCAGTTTGTTTTCTGTATTTAAGATTCTTAAATACAGTTTGTCTCCCTCCCTGTTTTTGTCTTATTTTTAAAATAGGACTTGTGTGTGTGTGTGTGTGTGTGTGTGTGTGTGTGTGTGTGTGATGCCACAGAGTTGGTGCCCAGCATTATGGTGAAATACTTATTCCTGGTTCCTTGTGTCTCTTTCCATGTTGAGTGAGCTCTGCTAATGACATTCTCAGCTCTACTCTACCCTCCTTGTTTTCTCCTCTCCAGAAACAGAAGAGTAACGTTTCAGATTCGGATTTTGGAAGAACCTCTGTCCACAGGATTCATGCATTTGGGACTGCTCTCCCATGCCAAAAGTTTTGTGGGAGTCTGCTCTTACCGTGGGAAAGTTGAGATTTTTAGACTGTGATTAGGTGATAATGGAAAGATCTTTGTTGCCATGTTGTCCAAGAGTTCTATCAATAATAAAACTGACCCATATGATACTCCTTTATCTTTAAATTAGTTCCAGGCTCTGGTGCTAAAAGCAGAGGTGTTACTGAACCCCCTTAAGCAACAGTATCTATGGCTTGGGTACTCTGCATTAGTGGTTCTCAAACTGTGGTCTGAGGACCTGTGGGAGTCTGTCCTTGAGACCCTTTCAGAGGCCTGGGCGGAGGGGAACAAAACTGTTTTCATAATAATACTAAGATGTTCTTTGCCTTTTTCATTCTTGTTCTGACAAGTGAACAGTGGAGTTTCCGGAGGCTTACATGATCTGTGTAATAAATACAAACGTATACGGGTGTGTGTGTGTGTGTGTGTAATCTCACATAATAATCTCACATAAATCAAGACTCTTTGGGGCCCTCACTAATTTTAAGAGTATAGAGGGGCTCTTGGAACAAAAATTTGAAAATCGCTCTCTAAACCATAACGGGAAGACAAATGCTCTTGCCTAAAACTAGAAGCTTCTGGGTGGCTCTGTTATGGAAATGTGTAAGAGATCCCCCAGGAGATAGCTTACTTATTTCAAATAGGAAAAAAAAAAAAAGGGATTGGGAGCTCTGTGATTTTAGACATTACCATTTACCCAACTCAAGAATGGAATGGATGAATTCATAAGCCAGTATTCATTGAGGGTCATCTCTGTGCTGGACACTGTTTCCCAGGCAGTAGGGGTTCAATCACTGCCTTCTGGAAGCTCACAGTCAAGTAGGGGAAACAAACCAATGAAGAGACAGTGGTAATAGGGAGTGGCAGGCGTACTACAGAAACACAGAGGGAGGGGGGTGCCTGGGTGACTCAGTGGTTGAGCGCCCAACTTCGGCTCAGGTCACGATCTCACGGTTTGTGGGTTTGAGCCCCACGTTGGGCTCTGTGCTGACAGCTCATAGCCTGGAGCCTGCTTTGGATTCTGTGTCTCCCTCTCTCTCTGCCCCTCCTCTGCTTGCATTCTGTTTCTGTCTCTGTCTCTCTCAAAAATAAATAAACATTAAAAAAAAAAAGAAAAGAAAAGAAACACAGAGGGATATCTAAATCCAGGGAGCAAGGAGAGGGATGAGCACTTTAAACTGAGTCTTGAAAACAGGTGAGAATTAGCCAGAAGAAGAAAAGGTGATGGAAACATTAAAATATGCAAAGACTTAAAACTGTTTTTGAAACAGTTGATTGGGCCCCATTAGTAGGTCATGAAATCAATTTCATGTGTCATGGCTAGCATTAAAAAAAAATCTATCAGAAAGCATCTCAGATAGTATGGATAAGTATTCTTTCATGAAACTTCCCCTACTCCTGCTCCCTCATTGTATGTGTGTGTGAGAGAGACCGGGGGAGGGAGGGAAACACTGTACTGGGTTACAGTGTAAAATGTATTGCATATTGTTGGTTCAAATCATGTTTGAAACCATTGGTCTAGAGGCATGAGAGGAAGCATCATATATTTAACAGATTGTAAGCAGTGATTCGATACGGATATAATAGGAGTGGCAAGTAGGTAGTGCTGCTGAAGGGGTAAGTAGGAACCAGATCATAGAGAGCCTTAATGACTTACAAAGTAGTTTGGATTTTATCCGAAAGGCAGCGAAGTACCATTCAAGGATTTTAGGAAGAAGAGTAACACGATCAAGATGTAGTGGTTGAATAAAAATCATTCTAGCAGCTGTGAGAAGGATGGATAGGGTGGTGTTGGTAAGATCTGATGCAAGGAGGCCTCTTAAAGTTACTCTAAAAATCCAAGGGCCTGAACTAAAGCAGGAGGAATGGAGATGGTTATAATAGTTTTTAATTTATTAGCGCTCTTTTTAAAAATTGTGTGATTATTCCTCTTAACAGCATTCTGCCTAGTTTCATAGGTACATTATACACTAGAATATAAGCTACATGAAGGCAGGAATTTTTGTATCCTTTTTAAAACCTCAGCATCCTCAGAAATGAGAACAATACTTAACATAAATCAGATGCTCAATAAATCTTTGTTGAATGAATGGGTGGTAAATGAATTTTCTTATCCTCGGAAAGAATTATAGGAGGTTAAGTTTTCTTCTCCCTGTGTTGTCTTTGTAGTCTCCTTTTCCTTCCTTTTCTTGTTTAATTTATTTTTTTAATTTTCTCGATCTTTCGTGGTAAGGACTTTCCTAAATGTTCAGTGATCTTTCTGTGTTCATTTATTTTCAAGGCAGTTGAATGCTCCCTGGGTGTTGGTGGAAAGACAGTGATTGCTGAAGGTCCAGTCATTTCATTGGGTGATTCCCAAATGTCCATTTTGATGTCTTTTCTCTTGTGTCCCTTCCGTAATAGAGAATCTTCTTATTTTCTGCCTTGGGAATAAGGTTCTGGCCACCAGAATTCTGGGGGCCAAAGGGGATGAAGGATTTGGGGTTGAACTATTGAGTGGGTAGACTTCCACTTAATTCTTGGTTTTAGTGCGACTCTTGACCCCTGGGCCTAGTTTCCCTGATGTGTCTGAAGGAGAGCCTCACTGGGTCAGTTTCTCTAAAGATTAGTTTTCTCCTCTGTTGGTGGGAAGGGGGGAGGGGTGGTTGTCCGTTTGCCTGGGGTCTGTCGGCTCTTTAGTCGAACTTCCTACCTTCTTTTTCCAGCACCTTTCCTTATCCTTGCCTTCCAAGGTCTCTGATGCATCCAGATTCTGAGCCTATCCAGGGGTCTGTGCTGGGCATTCACTTCCTTCTCATCCGCACACCCCTGTTCGTGTCCTGAGGCTTCAGCTCTGCTCCTCAGCTACCATTCATCCCTGTGCTTTCAGCATCAAAATTTTGTTGACATCTCTTATATCACTGTTGTCTTTACTACTGTGCTATTTGTCCTTGTGAGTCGATAGCATTTTTATTCCCTTACTGTCATTTTAGAAGGGTTTCAGGAATCGGTGGAAACAAACTCATGCATTTTATCTCTCATGTTTAAACGGAACTCTCAGAAAGGCAATTTAGAGAATAGCCTTGAGTAGATTAATGACTAGTCCCACTTTCTCCTTCATTTTCTCAGATTTACTCACATTCGTTCAGTTATCTAGGAAAAGCATTTTAGAGTATCGTTCATGTACTTTGATTTTAGCAATACAATTGCCCTTCCAGTGTAAGGAACGATGCCAGGATCTAGGGATGATTCTTTGAGAACATGTTACATTACCTGAACATTTACATCCATTAATAAATTTAACCAGTCAGTGAGTTCGTCTTTGGCCTTTAGCAGTTTTGACATGGAAAAGCCTGATAGAAAATCTATCTGAGATACATCACTGGGTTCTACTCCTGAAGCCAAGACTCCACTGTATGTTAACTAACTTGAATTTAAATAAAACAAACAAATGAAAAGAATATCTTTTCCATTTTCTTTTTTTTTTTTAAATTTTTTTTTCAACGTTTTTATTTATTTTTGGGACAGAGAGAGAGACAGAGCATGAACGGGGTAGGGGCAGAGAGAGAGGGAGACACAGAATCGGAAACAGGCTCCAGGCTCCGAGCCATCAGCCCAGAGCCTGACGCGGGGCTCGAACTCACGGACCGCGAGATCGTGACCTGGCTGAAGCCGGACGCTTAACCGACTGCGCCACCCAGGCGCCCCTCTTTTCCATTTTCTATAAAAAAAATCTATCTGCAGCAACTGGAAAGTTTTGATACATTACTATACATGGGAAAAAATTACTAGAATGATTGATCATCGTAAAATTAAGAAAATATTGAGGCAGTCATCAAAGTGCTTTAAAAAAAAAGTTCCTAAATAAATAAATGCATGTCATGAATGCATCCTGTCTCTTGTTTGTGACATAAGAGCAGGGGAAAATAAGGGCTGGAAATTTGGTGACCAGATGCTCTGATTCCACATCAGAGTCCCAGGTAATTATGATGTAGCATTCTGTCCTAATTCCTCATGTTACCTAACCACTGCTGAATGTATTCCGCAGAGCTGATGATAAACTATCGTTTTATCTTCTAAGAGAGAATTCACAGCAGCACCTTTTCCAAATGTTATGTGGCATCTGCTGAAGTCCTTCTGGTCTAACACTCAGGCGAGCAGTTAAGATACTGATTCTTGCCTGGATTTATGTATGTATGTGTGTATGTGTGCGTGTATTTAAAATTCCCAGAAAATTGGATTAAATATGATTATCTGGTGGGTGTCTTTTGATATATGCCTTTATTTTTATTTTGTAACTCAGGTAAACTGAGGTATCATATACAAATAATAAAATTCACACCTTTTAGGTATACAGTTCAGTGGATTCTGCTAAATGGGTGCCACCGTCACCATTAAGACCCATCCATTGTCTTCACAATGTATGGTCAGTCCCCTCCCCGACCTCCAGGCCACCACTGATCTGTTCTCTGTTCCCATAATCCACTGATGTCAGAATCTGTTGGTATGATTTTAGCAATAAGAATATATTGGTGTACAGGTAATGAGGAGCGGCCATAGGCTCTTTGGTGGGAGTCATCGCTTCTTTGCAACTTTTGTTATGTTCTGCCCAGTTGGTTCTTACTGATGAACTGAAGGGATTTCAGGGAAATGTAGGATTCCAGGAACTTAAAATAAGTCTTATGAGAGGATTTCAGGTTCTCAAAACACACAAGTAATGAGCTCTCCTTTGACCTGTCAGCCCCAACAGCTTCTCGGCCACACTTTCTAATTTCCAGAACCTTGAAGGTTGTTTCAGCCCGGGCAGGTTGGATGTACTGACCGGAGTGATCACATCCTGAATTTTAAATTACAGAGACGATGTATGAATAACCCCAAAGCAGAAGGACTCTGTGAACACTTTATTTCCCACACGCAAATGCACCCCATTCCGATAACCTTGGAATGTGTTTCTCTCAGCCAGAGCAGTTATCTAGGGTATCTGTATCAAACATGTCTATTAAAAGCAGTAGGAATGGACACATAGTTACATGCCAAGTCCCTTCTGATTTTGACAGTGCTGGGTATTTTTAGTTTTAACATACTACCGTGTGAACTTTGATAGTCTAAAGTAACTAGTAACTTGAAATGTTAAAGGAAAGTTCATTTGCCTCAGTATCCAGATCATTTACTCTTAACTATATTGGGATGTGTGTTGGTTTATTCCCAGAAAATTTCCCATTTGGAAAATCTGAAAACAACGCATTTACTCAGTTATTTACTTATTTTTATTTCTATTTTTGTAGTGTGTTATTCCCAGGAGAAAATTCTTGTTTGTAGGAAGCTAGCCCTAAAAAGAAGTGTAGAGGTCACATTGTCCATCCTATTTCTGGTACAGGGAAGGAGTCTGAGACTCAAAAAGGTGACTTCCTGGGGACGCTGGAGCAAAGATTAATTTCAGGAATTTTTATGTTGTCTAAGTACTTTTCATAGTCATTTAATATTTCTAAGCCTAAATTAGTAATACATATATCCACACCAGAGCTCAAACTACCAACCCACATTTATTCCACCGGTCATTAAAACTTGTATTTTGTAACAACTCCTCACCAGGGACATTGGCATGCACATTATCTCACCACTGTCATGGGTATAAAATTAATTAAATTTGGTCTCCTCTGAAATATTCGCTAAACATTTACCTGCACGTAGCACCAAGATAGCCACCACATTACTCAACACCTGGCAAATCTAAGTCTGAAGGCACATTTTTTATGTACCTGATTGATGACCATAACAGACACCAGATACTATTTTCACCATCTACACGGTCGACAAGTACTGTGTTCTTAAGAATTTTAAGAAACTACAAATTGTTAGACACTTTTGTGTTTTGAGGGAATATTCTTGTGATTGGATCAGGGTTTCAGGGACTCCTGGGTGGACTTGGCTTTCACCTTGTGATAATTCTCCAATCTTTGGAAAAGATAAATCAGATTTAGGAAACGAGCATGTGACATGTGTGAGTGTTTACCCCTTGCTGCCTCGCTGGGCAGCAATCATTAAGTATAGTTCTAGAAATCCTATTATTGAGATGACTTCCAATATGGCAGCTGTAGTCCTTGTAACCATGGCTACTGAGTATCACGGTACCCCCTGTGCTGAGGCCTCACAGACACACTGCTGTCAGCATTCGCACTTTGCTTGCTCTCCTCTGTCTTGTTTCCTCACAGAAATTATTCCAGTGGATTCTTTTTCTGTTAGACAGTGTGTCAGTTAGGATGAGGTTCTGTGTGAGTAAAAGAAACTTGGCTTCTGTCTGTTAAACAAAATAGAAGTGGTTTTCCATCCCATAAAAGAAGACGGAGGCAGGCAGCCCAGAACTTCTCAGTCCTAGTGGCAGGCCTGAAGAAGAACAGAAAGCAGAAGGGCAAACTGGGGTTTCTTTCCACTGGGTCTGTTCACTTTAAGTACCATTTCCAGAAATCTCACACAGCACTTCTGTTTATAACATGTAGCTGGAGTTTAGGCATATGGATAAGGCAGGCTGCAAGGGTGGCTGGGAAATGTAAGCGTTTGTTCTGAGTAGCAATGTGCCCAGCTAGGAAGAGGGCGAGGGAGGAAGGGCAGATGAGTGTTGTGGTAGAGAACTAAATTCCTGCCACAGATAATTTTGCATTGCAATATTCTATCTGTATCCATGAAGCCTTAACTGCTCATAAGTAATGACCACCATATTACAGAAATAATAATGTGGAGAGCTGGCTGGTGCAGTTAGCCCAGTAAGCAGTCCTTTGGACATCCTCAGAGAAGCTCAGAGACTGTTCTTATGTCATAGGAGTACATTCACAGTAACTATTTACTCTTATTTTTTTTTTTTTGATGTTTGTTTATTTTTGAGAGAGAGAGAGCGGGGGAGGGACAGAGAGAGGGAGACAGAGGATCCAGAGTGAGCTCTGTGCTGACAACAGAGAGCCCAATGTGAGGCTCGAACCCACGGACCATGAGATCATGACCTGAGCCGAAGTTGAATGCTTAACTGACCGAGCCACCCAGACACCCCTATGACTACTTACTGTTTACTAGAATGCTTTCAGTTACAGGAATTCAAATAAAACAGAGTTTAAAATAAAATCAAAAAGTTATTCAACCCATATCAAATTTAACAGAATCTTGGGGCATATAATAGACTGAATAAAAAAACATGAGAAATCTAAAACACGGCAAAATAGGCCATAAAAGTTATTAATGGCTTCCTATGAAAGAAAAATGGTTGCTTAATGCAGTCCCCCAAATAAGCTTGTTTTAATTTTTAGGGAGTTTGAAGAAATCCAGTACCAATTTATATTCTACTTCCTGCCTCTTTCTTTGCATAGATTCATTAATCATAGATCTTTCAAGATAACTTCCCCTGATATTTTGTACTACCATTTACCAGTTGTGTGATTTTTAAAAACAGGTTGATTGAGGTATAATTTACATCCTATAAAATTTGCCCATTGTAGGGGTGCTGGCTGGCTCAGTCAGTAGAACATTCAACTTGATCTTAGGGTTGTGTAATTCAAGCCCCATGTTGGGCATGGAACCTACTTAAAAAAAATTCACCCATCATAAGTTTACAACTCAGTGATTTATGTACATTTATAGTGTTGTGGAACCATCACCATTAGGCAGTTTTAGGATATTTCCACCTACTTTCTATCTCTATACATTTGTTTTTTCTACACATCCTTTAGAAATGGAATCATTCAATATGTATTTTGTGTCGAGGTTCTTTCGCTTAGCATAATGTCATCAAGTTTTATCCATGTTGTAGTATTGGGAATTCATTACTTACAATTGACAGATATTATTTCATTGTATGGATATACCACGTGTTGTTTACTCATTCATCAGTTGATGGACATTTAGACTGTTTCCAGTTTTTATTTTTTATTTTTTTTAATGTTTATTTATTTTTGACAGAGAGAGAGTCAGAGAATGAACAGGGGAGGGGCAGAGAGAGAGGGTGACACAGAATCTGAAGCAGGCTCCAGGCTCTGGGTTGTCAGCACAGAGCCTGACGCGGGGCTTGAACTCACAGACCACGAGATCATGACCTGAGCCGAAGTCGGGCGCTTAACCGACTGAGCCACCCAGGCGCCCCTGTTTCCAGTTTTTAATTTGGCTGTTATGAATAATGGTGCCATGAGCATTTGTGTGGACATGTGTTTTCATTTCTCTAATAGGTTCCTAGGAGCGGGGTGGCTGGATTGTCTTACAAGTTTATGTGTAACTTTTTAAGCAACTGACAAGCTATATCCCAAAGTGGTTGTACCATTTTATATTCCCATAAGGGTTATATATATATATATATATATATATATATATATAAGGTTATATATATATATATATATATATATATATATATAACATATATATATAACATATATATATATATGTTATAAAACATAAGGGTTTTAGTTTCTCCATCCCTTCACAAGCTCTTGTTATTGTCTACCTTTTTGATTATAACCATCCCATTGGGTGCCTAGTGGTATCTCCTTACGGTTTTAATTTGCATTTCTCTAATGACTAATGATTTTAACCATCTTTTCGTGTGCTTGTTAGACATAAGTATATCTTCTTTGCAGAAATGTATATTCAAATATTTTGCCCATTTAAAAACTTTGGTCAACTGTCAAGTGCTCTCTATATATTCTGATGCAAGTCTTTTGTCAGATATATGGTTTGTACATATTTTGTCCCAGTCTGTGAGTTGTGGTTTTTTTTTTAATGGTATCTTTTAAAGTGCAAAAGTTCTAAATATTGATGCTGTCCAAATTACTAGTTTTTCTTTAATGGCTTGTGCTTTTGGTGCCAAGTCGTGGGATCCTGAGCAAGTTGTCTAACCTCTTGAAGCCGAGTTCTTTTGTTTATAAAATTGGAATAAGAATTCTTACCCCAAAGGCAACTGTAATTTGAATCTGATTTCTCTGCATCTGTTTGGGAAAGAGGGAGGTATAAGCAGAGACTGCAAGTTCAAAGAAATTCTGTTCTTGACACTTGTTTTGTTCTTGTTGTGGCTTTCTGGAAGGGTGGACTTGGTATGTGTAAAATCTGTTGAAAATATCTGCTAAGAAATTTTGCTTTCATCTTTCTTGTTAAAATTTATTTACTTACTTTGAGGAGGGAAGGGGCAAAGAGAGAATCCCAAGCAGGCTCCACACTGTCAGCACAGAGCTCAGTGTGGGGCTGGGTCTCATGACTGTGAGACCATGACCTGAGCCGAAATCAAGAGTCAGATGCTTGACTGACTGAGCCACCCAGGCGCCCCTTGCTTTCATCTGATCCAAGAGATCAGCTTCACAGATGGAAGGGAATAAGCAGGATATCCCAAAATACATAGGGTTAAAAAAAATGGATGAAGTTGCCTGGGAAAGGTGAGGGGCAGGGGTAAGGGGTTCTGAAGGGGCCTGAGGAAACTTTTGGAATCATAGCTATGGAAGTAATCTTGAGCATGATAGAGGTTTCACAAGTGTATACATAAGTAAAAACTTAGATTATATGCCTTAAATATACTGTTTATCATATATAAATTATATCAATAAAGCTGCTTTTTTTTTTTTTTCAAAAAGCCATTAGGATGGCTGTTTAAAAAAAAAAACCCAAAAATAGTAAGTGTTGGCGAGGATGTGGACAAATGAGAACCCTTGTACTCTGCTGATGGGAACGTGAAAGGGGAGAGCCACTGTGAGAAAGTGTGCGGGTCCCTCAAAAAGTTAAACATAGAATTAATATGTGATCTAGCAATTCTCCTCCTAGGTAAATATCCAAAAGAATTGAAAGCAGGCCCTCAGACAGGCATTTATATACCCATGTTCACAGCAGCAGTATTCCCAATAGCCAAAAGGTGGAAACAACCCAGGGGTCCATCAATAGACAAATGGAGAAACAGAATGTGGTCTGGCCCCTAGAGCAGAATGTCGCACGGCCTCAAAAAGGAAGGAAATTCTGACACGCGCTGCAACGTGATGAACCTTTATGATATTATGCTTGGTGAAATAAGCTACACACAACAAGATAAATATTATGTGGTTCCATTACATGAGGTACCTAGAAGAGGCAAGGCATAGAGATGGAAAATAGAGACTACCAGGGACAATAGGAGAAAGAGATGGGGAGTTGGTGTTTAATGGGTACAAAGCGTCTGGGATGATGTAACAATTCTGGAAATGGATAGTGGTGATGGTTGTACAACAGCCATGTGAATGTCCTTAATGACACCGAGCCGTATACCTAAAGACGGTTAAAATGTTAACTTTTATATTATGGATGTTTTACCAATATACAAAAAGTGCAGGAGAAGGGAATTGTGGCGTGATAAATGAGTTGAAGTGGTAATAACAATAAAAATATGTAAGGAGAAGTTGACAGATCAGCCCCAGGGATGAAGTCAGAAGTAGACAAATTCTGCTTCCTTCCTGGTTCTTTTATCTTGCCACTCACACCTATCAATTATTATAAATTTATTCTCCTATTTCTCCACTCCCTTGTCAGGCATTCAGATGGAGGCGTGGGGAGATAGGAAGTGGAAAATAAGTGGAATGCATTTAGCCTGGGGAAGAGAAGATTTGGGGGAGGCCACGACAGCTGTGGTTAAATATTTACAGGATTTACAGGGCTGTCAGGCGGAGGGAAAAGGAGGCTTATTCTGTGTGCTCCAGCAGACAGAAACAGGATTTCATGGGAAGATCTTTCCTGCCCCTGGAAGAGGAATAACATTTTAATAAATAGAAGAAGACTCCTTTGAACGTTGGCAGTGAGCAGACAGAAGCTGAGGATGCTGCGGAGGGCTGTGCTGCATTGGGTGGGAGGTAGACCAGGCGTCTCTGTGTCAGCATCGAGGCAGGAAGAAGGAGGACCTTTCAGCTGCCATTTTGAAGCATATTTAATGAAGGAACCCTTCCAGAGGTGTGCGCAAGATTGAGGGAGCCTGTGAGGGATGTGGCTCCCAAGACCTAGCGCAGTGGGAAGGCCTTCCCATCAGGCCTGGAGTGGTGAAGGGAGGCAGCGCTATTGGAGGAGGCCAGGGGAGCTGGAGGAGAGGACCCTTCAACCGCTGCAAGGGGGACCACCCAGGAGGAGCTGCTAGTCACGGAGGGAGCGGCCACTGGCAAAACCATGGCACCCAGGCAGAGGAACCGCAGGGATGGAACTTCCTCCCAGCCTCCCATCTGCTGCTCCTGACTCTCTGGGCAAACCCAGCAGCCAGCACGCACGAGGAGTGAAGTAATGCAGGTTGTAGGGAGAGACCATCTTCCTGGGGCACTGAGCAAGACAGAGAAATGTGTCTCTGTGGTCTCTGTCCTTCCGTCTCAGAGACCTGTAAGCTTTGAGGCTGGGATGCACTTGCAGCAGACGGCTCAGTTCTATTCCCCCCACCAAAAGACAACACCAGAAAACCTTGAAAAAAGCAAAAGACCCAAAGATTGCACCTGATGGTCTGTGAATGACTAGTATGTCATATGAAATTAAGGAGGTGCTTGTGTTATCTGGGAATATCTATAGGGCCAGGGAAATGCCCTTAAGGCTGGAAGATAGGAAAGAAGCTGTCCGTCAGGCAACAGATTTATTGAGCACCTACTGTGTGCTAGACACCGTTCTAAGTGGTATAGATCCAGTGGTGGGTAAGACAGAAGCTCTTCTCCACTTACCTAGTAGAAGTAGGAGGCAGAAAATAAAGATGTAAATAAATAATTCTAGGTGCTGTCTATCACACAGTATAGTGAATTGGTTAGATCACCAAAGCTTGTGTGACCTTTGTTAAGTTATGTGACCTTTGTCTCTGTTCCATATCTATAAGTGGGGATTAATGATTACACTTGCCCAGTGGTGGTGTTAATGAGGATATTACTAGTTAGTGTCCGTACAATGTTCAGATCCGTCCCGGGCACATAGAAGTGCTACATATAAATGTCTGTTATTCTTATCAGGCTTTGAGAAGTATTAGATAAGAGATAATAAAGCAAAAACAGAGAAAAGAGAATGATGGTTCTGAACATGAGGACTGGTGAGCAGAGTCACTGACATCAGGGAAGGGCCAGAGTTCCTGGGGCACCTGCACCTTCAGAGCGCCGTCGGTTTTGAGGGACAGATGAAATGACACTGAAGAAAGCACATTATTGTGGCCTGTTTAATGATAAATACAAGGCTGAGTTTTCCATGAAAATCAACGGTAACTCTTAGTCAATGTCCAAAAAAACACAAGAAGACAAAAAACCAGAAGTAAAAGATGCTTGCAAGAGACAGAACCATAGTATCTAAGAGCTCAGACTCTGGAATCAGATTGGTACAAGTTCAAATCCAGCTCTACCATTTACTGTTGTTTGACCTGGGGCAAGGTACTTAACCTTGTTGATGACCAGTTTCCCCTTTTGGAAATGGAAATAATAATACCTACCTCATGGGTTATTTTGAGTCTGAAATGAAACCATCTAAGGTAGTTGCTTAGCACAATGCCTAGAACATTCTAAGGCATCTATCCAGAACATGTTGCTGTTGCTTATTGCTATTATAAAAAGAGAGAACGAATACCTATGTATGACTTGAAAAGGGTGAGCACGGTTAAATACAGATTTTTCTTTTTGCTTTAGTTGCTCTTTATGACCTCAGGGTTTAAAAAGGACAATTTTTGAATTTCTTGGCCAACTCCGAATTATCCTAAGAAGCAGCGTCCTGTGATGCCCTCACCAGACCAGAGCATCTGCTTGTGTTCTGCATGAGCAGCCACCAACAAAAAAAATCTCCACTCAATGAAAAAGCAAAATGTTGTAATGATAAAATTCAGTACTCGAGCTTTATTTTTGAATGATTATTTTGACATTTCAAGCTTACAACAGGTAGTGAATTAGATATTGCTGATGAAAATTAATTGGAAAAATTGATACTTAAAAATTTTGTGATTTTTTTTCAGCTCTTTTCTGAGCACAGTCTGTTCCCTGAGCAATCTTAGGGTGCTGATTTTCAAAATGAGTCCATTTTGGTGATAGCTGCTAATTTGTGTCCTGGTAGTTTCTAATAAATCAAACTTTGATTAAAAGAAAGTAAAAAAAATGATGGTGATTCTCCTCTTCTCCCTTCCATAAAACATTTTGTGATTGAAATATTTCAACTTTAACTCTTCAAAGTTACTACTCATTTGCAAATTGCTTACAGAGCACAAATTAATACATGAGTATCAGAGTTGGGTTTGTTCTTATTTTTTTTAACATTTATTGTTGAGAGACAGACGGAGTGCGAGCTGGGGAGGGGCAGAGAAAGAGGGAGACACAGAATCTGAAGCAGGCTCCAGGCTCCAGGCTGTCAGCACAGAGCCCGATGTGGGGTTTGAACTCCCTCACTGTGAGATCATGACTTGAGCTGAAGTCAGAGGCTTAACCCACTGAGCCATCCAGGCACCCTAGGTTTTTTGTTTTTTTTTTTAATGTCATGTTCTATCTTCTTATACCAGGAAAGACAAACTGCTTTTTTCCTAGGTAGTTGGTTTTTTTTATAAAATACCTTCGGATAGATCTTTACTTTTATTCCTTTTATTCTGTTATTAAAATAAATATCCTCCTTAATCTGCAAGAACGGGAAAGAAGTCTCGTCTATTCATTATGAGAAGAATTTTAATGTGCTGCTTAGTTATTTCAGATACCTCACTGTCCGTATTATGAATGGAAGCCTAACTAGAAATAAAGTGCTTTTAAAACTCCTGTTCAGAATAAGCATAGATTAAATTGTGATGTGCCACAAACCAAATAGAACTATAACATATGAAAATTAATTATGGGATTCAGAAATTGAAAATATAGCTAAGGAATTTATAATTTTATGAATTGTAAATTAGAATTATAACTGCTATTGGTTTTAGACTGACTATCCCTTTATTCTCAGATAAATCCAAGAAGTTTATGAGGGGAGAAATTATTTTGAAGTTTTTATTCTTAAGGCAGTTTGTCATTTACCATTAAAATAGTTACAACTTGCAAATTAATTAACGATGTTTGGCAATGTGGAAAAGTCCTCTGTAGTTTTCCTTTTCTCCTTTAGGACTTAATAATTTATTTAGTACTTGAGTACTAATCTATTTTAGGGACCAAGGACAACTGACTATGTAAAACAAAATCTTGCTGTTGTATTTAAGGACATTTCCTTTGTTTGGTCATTTTTTTTTTTCTCTTTTTTTTTTTGTGCCCCTCCCCACCCCCCACTCCTTCTGGGGAAAGCTTACCTCTTTATAGTGCAAGCGATTTTTTTTTAATTTGAATATTGTTTATTTTATTGCAGATTTAATTTGTATATTCTTGCTCACAAAAATCAGTAAAGGATATGATGGCAAGCGATTTTTAATTCACCTTGAGAGGCAACTGTATATTATGAAAGGCAGTGTTTCCCAAGTCAGGTCATTTGTTTCGTGTCCGTTGCCAATCTTGTAGAAAGATTCTCCCTTGGGGATCTTCGACTGTCATATAATATCGCCTTTGCAAAGTGGGCCTTTCTCCTTAAGGAGAACTCACTAGCGTGGGGTCGCTGGCTTCAATATGTACAGCTTCTTGTCTGAGCCCCCCACGCTGAGTTCTTTTTTCTGTTCCTCCAGAGGTCATGTCCGACACAAGTGTCCCCACTGTGCTGGGTCAGCAGGAACACAGGATGACCATTTTCATTCATCATTATCTGCCTAAATTTAGGGAAAATAATATCCCTATTGATTTCTCCCTCAGGTTTCCCCTACAAACTGTTGCTGTACAGAGAGAGTAATTATTTGTTTTCATGCTGTAGGCATGTGTGAGAGGGAAAGGTGGATTCTGTGCTTTTCAATTTGGTCAGGACATTACTGAATAACGAACACGGTACAAAGAACATCTGATAAAATCTTCTTATTTCTGCCAGTAGTCACATTGAGACTATTTCAAGCATGTACAAGATCAAGCATCCACTAGACCTTTTTTATTTTTTGTAACTTCTGCGGGTTTCCATAGAACTCCAGAAGTGCTGGGCCCTCTTTTAAAAATTAAATTAACTAAAAAGGGAAAGAAAAAGAGCCTGCATTTTCGGGGGTTTCCCCACAGGCTTTTTATCTGTTTAAACTAGCGGGGATTTTTCGCATATTGACATAAGCATTCATTTGCTAATTTCTTGGACATTAAACTGCATGGAGCCTTCCCCAGAATCTTGAATGAAGCTGAAATACTTGGGTCCTCAGGGCTGCTCAAGGCCTGCATCATTCCGTGCACACATATGGTTTTTCCTCCTCTATCTCCTTAGATAAAAGTCAGTGCTGATCGCCTTAAGGAAAGAATGAGTTAAATGGACCAATATTCTAGGCCTGGATCTAAAAACCCAGCCTTTTCAGAGGCCCCTTAGCACCTGCAGCAGCAAGGTCATTTGCACATACATAAATAAATAAATTAACAATGAATAAATAATTTAATCCCAGCCACACAATGCCACCTTGCAGATTTGATCCTTTGCAGCTCCCAGTGAATCTGTCCATTTTCTAATTCTTTTTGATAAAGTCCTCAGATACTTGCTGACTGTCAGGCTCATTTTCTTATTGTTTTCGCTTGATTAGTTCTGTAGCACCCAAGGTTGCCCTTAAAATCCACGTCTCTTGTGAAGACTCGGAAAGTCCTTCTTTTTAGCAACCTTCCCCCCCCCCCCCCCCCCCGAAAAGGATGGAAAACCTATCCTTTCTCCACACAGAAGCTTGGAAGGTTTCTGTCACGAGCTGCCTCCACCCAAGTGCAAAAGCAGTTCATTAGGGTAGCGTGTGTTCGTGGCTTCTGTACCCAGTGCGCTCGTGTGCCTGTGTCTTGTCTCCCATGTCTCTTGGCCCAGCTGGGCGCCCTGTTGGAGACAGCACCAGGCCTTGGTGCCCACCCACCCAGTCTGTTGGCCAGGCTGTTTGTTACACGGTCTTTCAGGAAACATGGTGGCCTTTGCTGGAGAGGAGAGGGTGGAGGCTTAGCTTTTTCTCTTTTCTTTTTCAACTGGCCAACTGCTCATTCCCCGTTTTCAGGCTGCACATTTTGTTTGGGCTATGGGCCCAGAGGCAGGACTCTCGTCTAATTCACAAGTGTCTGATACCCATGTCTGGGCTGGGCCTTAAGTGCCTGGAGCTGAGGCCTCCTCATGTTGGCTTACCACTGCCCACTCACAAGCCATTCTCTCCCCTCCCAAGGGGGCAAATAATAGCCTTTAAATAATGGGGACCAAATTCTGATTTATCGAAAAATTCAGACTCTCTAAGTCAATTGTTCAGTATCCTTCAACATTTCTATAGAAGTTTTCCATGATTTTTGACTGTCAAGACTTTGGGATTTTCAAGATTTACTTTGTAGTTTTTTTTAAAGATTTTATTTCAGGGGCGCCTGGGTGGCTCAGTCAGTTAAGTGTCTGACTTCAGCTCAGGTCATGATCTCACAGTTCATGGGTTTGAGGCCCGCGTCCAGCTCTGAGCTGTCAGCACAGAGCCTGGATGGAGCCTGCTTCAGATTCTCTGTCTCCCTCTGTCTCTGCCCCTCCCTCTGTCAAAAATAAAGTAAACATTAAAAAAATTTTTTAGGGGTGCCTGGGTGGCTCAGTTGGTTGAGCGTCTGACTTCGGCTCAGGTCATGATCTCACTGTTCATGAGTTCGAGCCCTGCATCGGACTCTGGGATGACAGCTCACAGCTAGGAGCCTGGAGCCTGCTTCAGATTCTGTGTCTGTGTCTCTGCCCCTCCCCCACTCCCTCTCCTTCCCTCACTCTTTTTCTCTCTCTCTCAAATATAAATAAACATTAAAAAAATTTTTTTGAAGATTTTATTTTAAGTAATCTCTACAGTCAGCATGGGGCTCGAACTCACAACCCAAGAGCAAAAGTTGTATGCTTTACTGACTGAACCAGCCAGGTGCCTCTCTGTAATTTTTTTATCCTTCTTCTGGACCGTGGAGTGAAAACTCACTACGTGGAGTTTTACAGTTGTTTCTTTTGACTAACAGTGATTCTCTTGAGTACGTAAAGGAGATGTAAATGAAAATTGTACTACCATATGAAAATTTGAAAAAGTAGACTCCACAACCTGCATGGAAATCTAATTCACATGTTCTATAATCTCATTATGTATTTCCTTTTATGTGATAAAATTTTAAGAATGGATTTTGATATATTTGGGTGCGTTTCAGCAATTGCCCAGAAGGGCAGACTTCCTAGGCTGAACTGTCAGAGCCCTTCAAGAACTTGGTTCCATCATCTGAATCCTAAAAAGGCTAATAATCTTGGCTCCAGATGAAGTCAACGAAATCCATTGTCTCAGAAGGCTCTGGAAGAGCACACTGCTGTGTGTAACGCACAGGGAGGTGAACTCTGACCAGAGTGATATTTTGTGCGTTGACACTGTTCCAGCTCAAACACATCTTCAGGCCACAGGCACCAAAGTCATGAATTTATATCAATCTGTCATCTCTGAACAACTTAAAAAAATTGGGGGGACACTTGGGTCGCTCAGTCATTTGAGAGTCGGACTTCGGCCCGGGTCGTGATCTCACGGTTTGTGAGTTCGAGCCTCTCATTGGGCTTGCTGCTGTCAGCACAGATCCGGCTTTGGATCCTCTGTCTCTCTCTCTCTCTCTGTCTCTGTCTCTCTCTCTCTCTCCTCCCCTTCTTGTGCTCTCTTTCTCTCTCAAAAATAAGAACAATTTAAAAAATTTAAAACAAGTTTCAGTCTCCCAGAGATCCATCACTTGGACGTTAACAGTGAAGAGAAATTGTAATTTCAAATGCCTGCCTTACAAGTTTGGGCTCAGTGTTTTTTGTTTTCACACAGTTACCCTGGGGACACCGGGGCAATCAGCACTGCACTAAGGAGAAAGGATGATTTCTTTTTTCAGGGGAGGGTTATCCAGTCTTTTTGATGAGAAATCTCTCCAGTGGATGTCTCTGCGCTTTGTAAAGAGCAGTTTATGAGAAGCCAGAAGAGTCTACACTCCCAGAAAGAAAGACCACAGCGGAGACCTCAGGAACAGCAGAACTTCTACGGACACATCACGCGCTACGTCTTCACAGCAATTGTTGCTCTTGCTTGCTTTAGGAAGTTACAAAAACACTTCAAACTCACAGACTAATAAGAGAATGCTAGAGCAAACACTTGTTGCCCTACTCCCCAGACTCAACAGATGTTAACATTCTGCCCTATTTGCTTCAGCTCTTTGATCACATTTTCAGATGTGACCAACACCGCCTTTGTCTCTCCCCCTGATCACACCCCTGCTGTGTCTCCCCAAGGTGATTCTGAAGATAACTGTAGATTTCAAGGAAACTTTGCTTCATTCTCTTTGTCTCCATAATGTGCCTGGTAGAATCAAAGTATCGGCCCGGTGTTGTACAGATATGGGCCACGTGTGTGAGCGCTCACACACGTGCACACGGAGCAGAGGGTGAAGAACGTTCACGAAAAGGTTAACAGTTGGTGTTTGACCGAATTTGGGATGTTTCTTCTTTGCACTTTTATGAATTGTCACATGTTCTTATTGATTGTATGCTTAAGTGATGATAAAGTAATAAGAAATAAATAATGATAAAAATGTTATGAAATAATAACACCTTTTATCATTTTCAAGTATCACATTGTAAGGAAAAGTATGCCAAGGCTCTTTCTAACTCCTCTGAGACTACCGGAAGCCTACCTGTAGCTACTCTTCATGGCAGCTTCCTCTGCCAGAGGGTGTAAATCAGTAAGAAAACAATCAGGCATTGATGCTTAAAGGGGTATCAGATTGGCTCCCAGGAGATGAACATCATCATCACCATTTTTTTTTTTTTAAGTAGGCTTCATGCCCAGTGTGGAAGCCCAACGTGGGGCTTGAACTCACGACCCCGCGATCAAGACCTGAGCTGAGATCAACAGTCTTAACCAGCTGAGCCACCCAGGTGCCCCAGATGAACATCATTACCGAGATTGTATATATCAGCAAATGGGATGAGTCACTAAACCTGCATCTGGTGATAAATATCCAGACATTTTTAAGAATAGGGCTGGGGCAGAGGAGAAAATCTCAGAAAAGTGTTAAGGAACTGGAAGATATTGATAAGAAGAAATGCCAAGATCTGGTATCTCCGATGACACCTTATGAGTGAGGACTGTTCTAAGTGCTCTGAGAGGACAGTCTCTGATAAATGTGAATGAGGCGAGGTAGTCGGCTTTTCCACGGAAGCAGGGAGGAGCCTGTCCAACAGAGCTGCCAGCCTAATGTCACCTTTACGCAAAGCTAAAAAGGCCACCCCCAGCCCCTGGGTGGACACAGCTCTTTGCAGGACACAGCACTCAGAGGGCAGGCTGGTTTCAGCCCCTCTTTCCCCCTTTTTCCTGGTGCCTTTGTACAATGCCAGTGTGTGCAGCTGTACACGGTCTCCAAGGCCAGCCTCTTCTATGCTCCTTCAGCGTCATTCCCTCTTTTCTCTGGTTCCGTGGAAATGGCCTCTCACTTCAGAAGATAAGTCTGGCACTTGGGTGTGAGCCCTGAGGAAAGCAGGCTTTGGACTGTTTTCACAGCCTACTTTGGTTCTGATCAGACTTGGTGAAAGGAAATTCTTCAAGCTGAGTTTTGCTCACTCAAGCTCTGCTTAGTGGTAGGGTGGAATCTTTTGCTTGTTAGAAGCGTCCGTTTGCTGTGTCTCATCCTCTTTGCCTTCATCTTCCCTAAGAATCCCTTGAAAATGGGTGGTCTAGAGCAGGGTTAGGATATTCTTATTTCTCATATCATTCCTTAGTCATAACCCAACACCTCAACATTTGTCATCGCGAGCACCCATTTAGACAGAACTCACCGAAGGAACTCAACAGAAGGAGTATCTCATCTGCTCTTAAAGCGAACGATAAAATGTCCTTGGCCTGGTGGGGCAGAGTAAAAGGCAATGTCCTGACCCATTCCTACTGGGAAACCAAGGGGGAGGATGAGTGGGAAAGATCCTGAGCTCCTTCTAGAGGCCAACTGGGCCTCCATTCTCTTCCTCTAAACGTACAGGCCCTCTTCTGGATCTCATTCCCCTAGTAACAAGAGTGGTAAGCATGTCCATGGGCCAAACTCCGGCCTAACCAGCAGAGTCTCACTCTGTACAGGCTTCTCACCTCTTGGTAGGGTAGTTAACAAGCAGGGAAAGAAGGACTGGGGTAACCATTGGGTTTGTTACTCAGCTGGCGGTCGGAATAGTACTTAGTGTATGAGAAAAGCCTGCCAGAGGTCATTTCTTCTTTAAAAAAATTTTTTTTTAACTTTTATTTATTATTGAGAGACAGACACAGAGTGTGAGCAGGGGAGGGGTAGAGGAAGGGAGAGACACAGAATCCAAAGTAGGCTCCAGGCTCTGAGCTGTCAGCACAGAGCCCGATGCAGGGTTTGAACTCACGAACTGTGAGATCATGACCTGAGCCAAAGCCTATCGCCCAACCAACTGAGCCACCCAGACGCCCCTGCCAGAGGCCATTTCTATCAGATATATTATCAGTCAACTGAGCTGGATGACAGGAGATAGCTATCCATGTGGTAAGTGAGGACCATATTACACTTGTCAATTCCAGGACTGCTATTCCTTCTTGTGAGTTTACTACTTGTTTTGTTGTTCTTGTAGATGCTGCTATTAAGTGAATTTCTGTCACCAAGGAACTTTTTGTGGTGTTTATCTGTGATTCCTCAAGATAACTATATTTGGAAGTTTCTGGTGAATTTTAATTGTCTTATGTAACCTAAATAAAAGTTGGAAGTGAGTTCTGAGTTTCCTCTTGCTGCGGTTGGATTAAATTAGTATTTAGAAAACAAAGCTTCCTTTAGTCTTTTCTTTTTTCTTCCCAGATTTATTTAAGATAATTAAAAATCTGGTTTCCAAACACTGGCAGGCAGTAGAGATAGGATTTGAATATGTAGATGAAGTGAACTTAAGGGGGCTCATGCTGGAAAACACATACATCCCTTTAAAGAGGTAAGAAGCCTTATATTGTTTAAAGAGGCTTTTTTTAAGGTCATACAGTTGCACTGACCTTTTTTCCTGAGGTTTCATTTCCTTTCTGAATGTATACTTTTACTCAAGAATACATTATAATCGAGTTTCAGAGAAGAATTGATAATCTCCTAAAGAAAAGCGGTCATAATTCATTATGCGTGATCCAGGCATGCTTTCATTTGATGGAGTTTATTGGAAGCATCCGCTTTATTATGAGCAACTTGCTTTTCTGTAAGCCCTTGAAATAGCATGAAGACATACACAACTCAATGGCATGAAACTGAGCTGGGCTCTATCTCTATACATATATTTACCCTCGTTCCTTTCAAGATGAGATCTCTCGTTGTTCCAGTAGTCATACCACTCAAAATATTGTATCTGAAGCTTTGGTATTCATCCTGAAATAATATGAGGAGAGATCCCTACTCTTTGGGAAACACCAGTCGCAAACCAAGACAAGACTCTGAACCTCACACAGTTTCTAAGACATTCTGGCCACTCACCAAAATCTGTCCGTTTTCCCCATGCCAAAATTAGCCCCCCTAGAAGAGGTGATAGCTCCTTCAAGATGTGTTCTAAGACATGCAGCTGTGCTCCAGACATACTTGTCGGTAGAATACGAACAGAGCTAGGATGTCACATCCCTGGTGAGCCGAGTGGCCTCAGCCTCTGTGCACCACTGTCTGGAGCCCCATGGCTCCTTTCGCTGTGAGGCCAAGGAATGAAAGGAAAGCTGTTGATGACGAAACATTGATTCTGGTCTCCCAGCCGAGCCTCAGAGGGTATCACGGCAAGGAGTATGGGAGTCACTTGTTAGATTTCTCCCAAATAGGAAATCCTCTCCTGTTCATATCTGTCACATCACTCCTGCCCTCACACAAGAGTGACTCTAACCCCATCCCTACAACTCAGTATGTAGCTCCTGGTTCCCCTCACTCTTTCCAATGAATAAGGGCTGTATTTAGTTGTGTTCTTTCACTCTCCTGTTATTTACAACCCATTTTTTTTGGACACAATTTAAGCCCCCCCGCCAAAGAATTTTACTGAATATTTAAGAAACATGTTTAGAAAATTCAAGCATCACTGTTTTTAAGCCAGCCGCCTACTGAATTTTGACACATAAGAAAGATGCTTAAGGGTCTAGGGCGGTGATAGGGTCTTGGGCATCCAGGGGGACATTGGCTTATTAGGTAAGTAAGGACAGTCAAAGTTGGATTTGTAGGTCTGGCTTAAGTGTTAGTTTGTATCAGTATTTTATAATGAAATGGATTTTGGTCATTTTCACCTCTTATTAGAGGACATTTTATTTTTGTTGCTTCCTTTTCGCCTTCTGGTTTGTTCTTGGTACTGTTCAGTTTATACTTAAAGCAATGTTACTTTTTGGAGGGGGAAGGGTGGCTGGTAACAGCTGACTTAAAAACCTCATGAGCTCCCCCTGCTGTTTCCCAGATGACAATACAAGCCCCATTTAGTTTTAAATCCCAGCAGCAAGTAAGTGAAACAATTGAAGAGAGAACCCCTTCTGGTTTTGCTTGATCTACGTGGCAGAAAAATGCTTTTTAACTTTCTCCTAAAAGTTCACAAAGTCAGAAAGAAATGGAAGGCTCTTTTAGCATTTTTTCCAGGCTCTCTCTTAAGCTAGGAAGCAGGTCTGTACCACTTTTGAAAAACTGCCGATGAAGAAATATATAGTGAAGTCACATCACATTTGCAATGGACAGATTAAACCTGAGAGATGTGTTTTTAGTCATTTCATTTTTGATCTGTAAAGGTTTGGGGGGGAAATGGTTTTCAAATAAGCCATTGACAATAGTTTCTGCTGTGTTTAATTTTTTCCCCAACATTTCTTGAAACTTAAGGTTTTCTTTAAATGTATGCACCTTAATTTAGTGTGCCTTTTCAAACAAAAGATAATTAAATAGCTCACAGAAATCACATTTATTAATATTTTTCATATAAATAAGTTAATAGGGTACCATAGTGTATATCACAAGTTATAAAACAGCAGAAAATATGTGTTCCTCAGACTACAAATATATATATTGGAACACCTGCCAGTGTTCCATAGGATGGTGAGTGAAATAGGTTTCTGCCTTTGTGTAATATATAGTCTATAGCAGGAGGCATTCATAGAATAAAAATTCAGATAAAAACATAATTAAAACTTGTGAGAGGCTCCCGGGTGGCTCAGTCTGTTAAGCGTCCGACTCTTGATTTCAGCTCAGGTTATGAGCTCGCAGTTCATGAGCTCGAACCCCCGCATCAGGCTCTGTGCTGACGGTGCAGAGCCTGCTTGGGATTCTCTCCTTCTCCGCCCCCGCCGCCCCCCCCCCCCGCTCCTCCCCTGCTCACGTACGCTCGCTCTCTCTCTCTCTCTCAAAATATATTAAAACAATTAAAAAAAAACCTCTTGAGTGATTTGTTGGATATGACACCCAAAGCAAGGCAACAAAAGGAAACATAGATAATTTGGACTTCATCAAAATTTAAAACTTTTGTGCCTGAAAGGACACTGTCTGTAACAGAGTGAGACAACAGCCCAAAGAATGGGAGAAAATATTTGCAAATCACATATCTGATGAAAGGTTAATATCCAGAATATATAAATAACTCCCACAACTCAACAACAAAAAGCCAACCCAATTAAAAAAATAGGCAAAGAACCTGAATAGACCTTGCTCCAAAGATACGCAAGTGGACAATAAACATACGAAAAGATGCTCAACTTTTGTCGTTTGAGAAATGCACAACGCGATACCAGCTCACACCCTTTAGGACGGCTGCTGTCAAACCAGAGAATAACAAGCGTGGGTGAGGATGGGGAGAAATTGGAAACTTTGTGTGTCGCTTGCGGGCATATAACGTGGTGCGGTCGTTGCGGAAAACAGTTACGTGGTTCCTTATAAAATTAAGAACAGAATTACCATATGACCTAGCCGTTCCCCTTCTGGGCATATACCCAGGAGAACTGAAAGAAGGCTTGGACAGATGTTTGTACCCCCATGTTCGTAGCAGCATTAGTTACAGTAGCCAAAAGGTGGGGGCCACCCAGGTGTCCATCAACAGATGGATGGATAAACAAAATGTGATCTATACATATAATGGAATATTATTCAGCCTTAAAGAAGAAGGGCATTCTGACACATGCTAGAATGCAGATGAACCTCGAGACATTATTGGTTAAGTGCAATAAGCCAGACACCAAAGGACAAACGTCGACTGGTTCCACTTACATGAGACGCCTGTAGGAGTCACATTCACACAGACAGTAGAAGGGCGGGTGCCGGGGAGCAGGAGGAGGGAGGAATGGGGAGTTATTAGAGGGGACGGAGTTTCAGGAAGCGAGGACAAAAAGGTTCTGCAGATGGCTGGTTGGGGACAGTTGCCCAACAGTGTGAATGTACTAAATGCTATGGAACCATACACTTGAAAACAGTGAAACTGGTTAATTTTAGGTTGTATATGTGTTGACCACATTTAAAAATAATTATGATGAGTAGTTTGAAAGAGAGAAAAGCAACAGGTTTCCCCTAGTGGGTTTTTTAGTGGATAAGTGAGTGGCACCTGACAGGGAAAGCGTGAGAGTGAGGGAGAGAGTGTGCGAGGGCCCCAGGCCGAGGAGGACAGCCACTTAGAGGAACCGAGGGAAGACCTGGCAGGCGGGCAGCACAGGGAGACCCCTGGGGAGAACAGGGATGATGAGGTGGGAGGGGTGGACAGGAGTCTGGAACCCACCTCCGGGCTGCGGTGGGGAGTTTGGAGTTCACTGCAGCAGCGAGAGGTGATTGAAGTCACTGGTGGGGAAGGAAAGGAAAACACGATCTAAACTCCGCGTAAACAGGCTGCTCAGACTGCCGTGCGGAGAATGGGTTTGGAGGAGCTAAAAGTGTAGCCTGGATGTCCAGTTAGGCCACGCAGTGTTGTTGATGAGAAATAGTGGCTTGGACTGCAGAGTGTCACGGGCCGTGTGGACAAGTGGAAAAATGTAAGCGTTTGGCGAAGGACTGTGTGTAGAGGCGAGAGAGGAAAGTGCCGAGGCCGACTCCCGAGTTAAATGCTGTGTCATTGGCATGTGAGGCCGGGATGGCACGTGACTCAATCCGATCTGAAAAATAGGATCTGTTTATTCTCCCTCTGGAGAAATCCACTGCTGAGGTAGTTTTAATTCTTCAAAAAACAGTGCTCCATAAACTTTGGTTATTGGCACGACTGTCGTAAGCCATCCATTACCGTGATCAGACTTCATTTCTGACCAGCTGGCTCGTAGGATATGCTGATGACAGTGATCGGGTAACTATCCTGTTGTTTTGAATGCCTCTGGGACAAAAGTGCATTCAGAAGATAAAAAGTGACGTAAAGGTATGTTTCAGAATTTTCAGTGAGGTCCCTGGAACAGTTTCAAACTTACATTTTTTTTTTAACATCTATTAGTTTTTGAGAGAGAGGCAGAGCATGAGCAGGGAGGGGCAGAAAGAGGCAGGCACAGAATCCGAAGCAGGCTCCAGGCTCCGAGCTGTCAGCACAGAGCCCGACGCGGGCCTCGAACCCATGAACTGTGAGATCATGACCTGAGCCGAAGTCGGACACTCAATGGACTGAGCCACCTGGAATAGTTTAAAACTTTAAAGTCAGGGGCACCTGGGTGGCTCACATTGGGCTCTGTGCTGAGAGCTCAGAGCCTGGAGCCTGCTTCGGATTCTGGGACTCCCTCTCTCTCTGCCCCTCCCCTGCTCAAGCTCTGTCTCGCTCTCTCTCAAAAATAAATAAACGTTAAAAAAATAAAATAAAACTTTAAAGTCATTTTCCCCTCTTCAGTATGATTGAAAGACATATTTGGGAAACAAGTGTGGAAAAGACAAGTATGTTGGAGTGGAGGAGGAGAGAATGTGTCCATTCCGTGAAGCTTCGTGGGTGTCCTGTCAGTGAATACAGTCAGCAGGCCAGGCCAGCCTCCGCCCAAAGCAGTGAGAGACTAGTGGCTTCCCTCTGCGTCAGAGATGCTGATCAGGGCAGCGAACTCTTCGGGCCAAAAGGGGGATGTGCACGGACACGGTGAGCATCTTCCCGACGGACAGACGGACAGCCGAGAGCAGAGCAGACAGGCAGAGCTGGGAACAAGTCTGAGGGAGCCCAAGGTGAAATGCAGGATTTACTAATAGTTCATTCCGGTTTAATAAAAATGGAGTGCTTCGTTTTGTCAAAGGAATCCAACCTGAGTCTCATCTAGCCTCTGGATCCAGCTGCAGGCTAGGAAACGCAAGAGGAACGTGTTGAGCGGGGCACGAGTTGACCACCAGCAAAATCCAGCCTCTGCAAGACCCAAATGGCAATATCATCTTTATTATTTGACCATGCCAAATGGCATGGGCCTCCCAACAGATAAATTGTAAGGAAATGAACCGGGATGGAGGGGAGAGTCTACAGATTAAAGAAGATTTAAAAGATACATCAAATCTTGTTTAGACGAGCAAGACAAAAACGAAACTATATTACTGTCCAGGGATGCGCGTTTGGGTGATAAAGCTATTTTTAAATATCCAAGCAAGTGGTTGCTGTGGAAATCAGGACAGTGGCTACGTGGTTGGGGATCCAGGGCTCGGGACCGGGCTGAGGCGACACGGAGATGGCCGGGTTCTGTTTCTTGACCTGCGGGGTGGTTGAGAGTGTCCGCCTTAAAATACATCAAACCAATAGTTGTTTCATGTGGTTTCCTGCGTCTTTAACTTTACAATGAAAGATTTTAAAAGGTGTTTAGTTCTTATGAAGCATTTTGTTATCGTTAGTCTCTTCCCTAACATTGGCAATGCCGTCACCGGCACGGCAGTCAATCCGGCCGCGTTTCCCTCCGGCTTTATTCTTGTGCGCAGGGAATTCACACTCCCCGAACCACTGTCATTCATGCCCGGCATTGCCTGCACAGGGATCTGTTTCAGTGGCCGCTTACGGTTAGACCTTTGGGTTGCTTCCACTGCTGTAGCTAATGCTTGTCACATGTTGTGCCATTTTGGAAATTGGGGTTAGTTTCATAAAGATGATATTGTTTTTAATTTGATAGTATGTTTTAATAGGAACAGTAGGAGACTTCGTGTGGTGTTGCATTCTTGCTCTATTCTGCTTAACAAGAAATGAGCCTAATCTTAGGGCATAAGCTATGGGCTTCCATTGGTCGTTTAAAGACCTTTCTTGAGCCCCTAGGCTGTGCTATAACCTCTGCTACATTCCGGTGCTAAAGAGAGGAATATAATCTGTTGCCCATTCATTCATTCATTCATTCTAGTGCCCTTTTTATCTTCTTTTGATGTTTGTTTATTTTTGAGAGAGATAGGGTAGGGGGAGGGCAGAGGAGAGAGAGAAAGAATCCCAAGCAGGCTCTACACTGTCAGCCTCGATGTGGGGTTCAAACTCACGAACTGTGAGATCATGACTTGAGCTGAAATCAAGAGTTGGACACTAAACCGACTGAGCCACCGTGTGTCCCTAATCTAGTGCCCTTTTAAAAGGCTCAGAAACAAGGGGGCCTGGGTGGCTCGGTCAGTTAAGCTCCTGGCTCTTGGTTTTGGCTCAGGTCATGATCTCATGGGTTTGTGGGTTCAAACCCCGCACTGGGCTCTGTGCTGGCAGTGCAGAGCCTGCTTGGGATTCTCTCGCTCTCCCTCCCTCCCTCTGTCCCTCCCCTACTCATGCTGTCTCTGTCTCTCTCAAAATAAATAAAAAGGCTCAGAAACAATCAGCTGTCAAAAATAATGCAGAATCCTAAAACTTGAGTAAACTGATATTGGGTTTCAACTCTGTAGAGAGAAATCTCGTGTAAATGCTACGAACACGGGTCCCCCCATCTCCATTCTTGCGCTGAAGACTCAGTCCACACAGAAATCGGAGTGATCTTTGTATTTAAAAAATTCTTTTTATTGAAGTATAGTTGACACGATGTTACATTAGTTTCAGGTATACGACATAGTGATTCATCAACTGTTTATGTTATGCTGTGCTCGCCACGGCCTACCTACCATCTGTCACCATACAAGGCTACTACAGTTCGGCCGACTGTATTGCCTGTGCTGTAGCTCTCGTCCCATCTGTGTTCCAGAACTGGAAGCCTGTGCTTTCCACTTCCCTTCACCCATTTTGCCCTTCCCCTCCCCCCTGCTCTGGCAACCACCAGGCTATAGAGTGATCTTTTAAAAATTTTTTTCTAACGTTTATTTTTGAGACAGAGAGACAGAGTATGAACAGGGGAGGGGCAGAGAGAGGGAGACACAGAATCTGAAACAGGCTCCAGGCTCTGAGCTGTCAGCACAGAGCCCAACGCGGGGCTCAAACTCACGGACCGTGAGATCATGACCTGAGCCGAAGTCGGACGCTCAACCGACCAAGCCACCCAGGCGCCCCATAGAGTGATCTTTTTAAAAGACATATCTGGTCAAATCTTAAAGCAATTCACTAGTCATCTGGGCAACCATGAATTCCTTGAAAGTTTCTCTTTCATGCTTCTGAGCCTTCATACAAGATGTCTTTTCTACCTGAAACCCTCTTCCTTTACTTCCCCAACTCACTTCCTATTCTTCCTTCAGGCATCAGCTGAAATGCCCCTTTCTCTGTCCCATTTGGACCAGTTGGGAGCCTCTGCTGGGGACACTGCCCCCACCAGCACCCCGCATGTTCCTTTTTAGCATTTATCACACTTTAGTTGTTTGCCTGAATTCTTCTATTAGGCTATATAGGCTTAATGATGGCTATCGGGCCATCGCTTGCCTTACTCCCCATTTCCTCAATCCCTGGTGTAGGCACCTAACAGGTATTGTGAAATGAACGACTGACTGGGGCTTTGGCAGGTGGAGTGAGTAACACACAGAAGGGCTTAATGAGAGGGGGAGGTAGGGAGGCGGGGCTTCAGGGGAAGCCATCCAGAAGAGCAGGTGAAGCCATCTCAAAGGGGAGGCTGCAGTTCAGCAGGGAAAGAGGGGAGCTCGGGAGGTTGGGGGTGGTGGTGGAACCACTTTCTAGAAGAAAGGGGCAAGGGCGTTTGCAAAGGCAGGAGAGGGCTTGGCAAGTTCAGGGAGCTCCACGCAGTTTGGAAGCCAGAATGGTAACGGGTAGAACAGGCAAGCTGTTTAGACCCAGTGGCCCTTACTACTTAGAAAGACGTGATTTACCAGAAGGATGTTGTCCAGAGACAGCATCACACATCCCATTACAGGGGCAGCCCACAGGATGCGGTTTCTGATTCCTGTCTCAGGTGCAGTATTTATGGGATGATCTCAGGAAGAAGTTTCAAGAACTTGGTCCCTCTCTCACCGGATTTATCAGCAAGGCAGATTTTAAGGTGATTTTGGCCGGCCCTGTGCAAACCACCTGAATGATTATGAGAGCAAAATGCTAGGAAGGACATGTGATACTACAGGAGACGGAAGATGAGTCTGATCTAGAGAGAACGAAGTACTACGTAGATGTTTATACCTACTCATAAAAGAGTGTATCCTTAAAAAAATTCTTTTTAATGTTGCTTTTTATTTTTGAGAGAGAGAGAGAGAGAAAGACAGAGAGAGAGAGACTAAGCACGAGCAGGGGAGGGGCAGAGAGAGAGGGAGACACAGATTCTGAAGCCGGCTCCAGGCTCTGAGCTGTCAGCACAGAGCCCAACGCGGGGCTCGAGCTCATGAACCATGAGACCACGACCTGAGCCCAAGTTGGACGCTTAACCAACTGAGCCACCCAGGCACCCCAAGAATGTACCATTTTTTTTAAATAAAAAGAATTGGGGGTGCCTGGCTGATTCAGAGGAGCATGTGACTCTCGATCTTGGGGTCATGAGTTCGAGTCCTACATTGGGTGTGTCGATTACTTAAGTAAATGAATAAACTTAAAAAAAATTTTTAAAGATAAAGAGAAATGTAAAATGACTTAGTTTATGTGTATGCACGGACTATCTTTTAAAGGATACATAAATAACTGGTAACAGTGCTTCCCAGGAGAGGCACTGGATGGCTGGGGGCAGAGGTCGGAAGGAGACTGACTTTTCACTGTTTACCCTTTGTACTTTTAATGTTTTATATCATAGAAGCATATTGGCTATTTAAAACTTATTTTAAAATTAGTGTGTGCATAGTAAGTTTTTAAGGAAATGTATAAAAAATGTTAGTGCTTATAACTGGATGGTGGGATTATAGGTGTTTTTGTGTCCTCTTTTATACTTTTGGATGTGTTTATAGCCTTCTGCAATGAGCATATGTTGCTTTTGTAATTAGTTTTTTTTTTTAATTTTTTTTTTCAACGTTTATTTATTTTTGGGACAGAGAGAGACAGAGCATGAACGGGCGAGGGGCAGAGAGAGAGGGAGACACAGAATCGGAAACAGGCTCCAGGCTCCGAGCCATCAGCCCAGAGCCCGACGCGGGGCTCGAACTCACAGACCACGAGATCGTGACCTGGCTGAAGTCGGACGCTTAACCAACTGCGCCACCCAGTCGCCCCTGTAATTAGTTTTTTTAAAGTTTATTTGTTTATTTTGAGAGGGGGGTAGGGACAGAGAGAGAAGGAGAGAGAACCCCAAGCAGGCTCTGCAGTGTCAGTGCAGAGCCCCAGGTAGGGCTCGAACTCACGAACTGTGAGATCATGACTTGAACGGAAATCAAGAGCCAGATGCTTAAGTGACTGAGCCACTCAGGCGCCTCTGTAATTCGTCTTTTAACGGGAGGTTATTTTTTTCAACCTGGATTTTAGAGACTTTAGGACATCCAACTGCCTGGTTTTGAGGCCCCAGAAAACCACAACTGGACACAAGAAGAGTATTCTTGAACTCAGATCCAAACCAGACTGTTCTAAGAAAGTGTGAAAATGTTCCTGATTGTGGCAGCTGTTGCACGGAAGAAAGAGCTCTGGGCTGGGGAGCACACATATGATGGTTCAAATCCCAGCTCGGCCACAAAAGAGACTTTGTGTGACTTAGGACAGACTCTCTGAGTTAGCCTTCATCTGAAACTTGAGGGTGATGTGACCTCCCACAGAGGTTACCGTGGAGATGAAGTAGAGCGCCCAGCACTGTTCCAGGCAGGGAACCTTGCAGGGGCCGCAAGGAGTGCCTTTGGGGGACTGGGCCATCTCTTAATTTTCCTCAGCTCAGCTAAGACCTCCCCAGTGGGCGTGTTTGCAGCTTTAAGACAAATCCCCTCGCCCTACTCTGTCCCCTAGCTGCTCTGAACTCCATTCAGAACCTTCTGTGTCTGATACCTAGCAAGTCCTAAAATAAAAGCCTCTTCCTTTCTTCCATTCTAGATGTCTTCTCTGATGCAGAGAGGAAGACACTAAGACTGGCTCAAGAGAAAAGAGACAATGAGTTGACACGATGAAGTTCTTGTTTTTGTTTTCTCGAAAATTCAGTATCACACACGCACGCAGTCGGTTAAGCGTCCGACTCTTGATTTCGGCTCAGGTCATGATTTTGTGGGATTGAGCCCCACTTTGGGCTCCACACTGACAGCGTGCAGCATGCTTAGGTTTCTCTCTCTCTCCTCTATCTCTGCCCCTCCCCACCCCTCAAAAATAAACATTTTTTAGAAATTCAATATTTTTAATAGGTTATCAATTTCAAAGGAAATTGTTTTAGTCTGTATAACAATCTCATGCATATTTCAGCCATAATAGCTAAATTACTGGATACAGACCACTGTCCAGGCACCGCTCTATCAACAATTCCCCCATTTCCTCTGTGGGGTAGGTACCGTCCGTTCCATTTAACTAGGGAACTGAAGCACAGAGCTGTTAAATAATTTGTTCAAGGTTATACAGCTAGAAAATGGCAGAGCCAGGGGGCGCCTGGGTGGCTCAGTCATTTGAGCGTCTGACTCTTGATTTCAGCTCAGGTCATGATCTCAGGGTCACGGGATTGAGCGAGCCCAGCATCAGGCTCTGTGCTCAGCGTGGCGGTTGCTTGAGATTCTTTCTCTACCTCTCTTTGCCCCTCTCCCCCTCTCGTGCGCGCTCTCTCTCTCTCTCTCTCTCTTAAAAAGAAAAGAAAAAGAAAAAAAAAAAAACAAGCATTTTAGCTCCAGAGCCCAAGTTCTTTAAATTTTTTTTTTCAACGTTTATTTATTTTGGGGACAGAGAGAGACAGAGCATGAACGGGGGAAGGGCAGAGAGAGAGGGAGACACAGAATCGGAAACAGGCTCCAGGCTCTGAGCCATCAGCCCAGAGCCCGACGCGGGGCTCGAACTCACGGACCGCGAGATCGTGACCTGGCTGAAGTCGGACGCTTAACCGACTGCGCCACCCAGGCGCCCCCAGAGCCCAAGTTCTTAATCACCATGCCTTACTGAAAATATTGAATGCCTCAAACAATGATGCTAATTGGTTGATTTTAAAAGTCCAGGGAAAACATATAGACCAGAGCATAATTTTCATGTAATTTTTCCCGTGTTTCATACCTAGAGCTTCTGAAACCATGTCAGAGAGGGGTCTGTATGAGTGGGCGCAATGTTGCTGCAATCATGCTTTCCCACACCTGACGAGAATCCAGATCAATATTTCGTCAGAGAAGAGTAGGCAGGTCTGAGAGCGCTGCCCGGTCGCCTAGGGGAAAAGGTACCCGAAACTTTTCTTTGCCTCTGAAATGTGGCGTTTGCCATAACCCACCCGGCGTGAAAGAGAGCTCTGTAGTCCTGAGCAATGAAAGAAGTCCGTGTGCCTGATGTTGAGTGTGGGACAGTGTCAGGCAATGAGGCCTGGGAAGTATGCAGGGCCCACGGTAGGAGGACCTGACAGGGGCTTGGACTTTATCCTAAGAGCACTGGGAAGGCACTGAACAATTCTAAACGCGGGCATTTTGGATTTGTGTTTTAGAAAGAAATCACTCTGGCTGCCATGTTGACAGTGAATTAGAGGAAGCAGACATGGAAGCTGGGAGAATTGGTGGGAAGAACTGAAGGGGGACATTGGCAGGCTGGTCTCTGGCTGTGGCAGTGGAGATAGCAATGAACGGATTCAAGAGGTAGCAGGTAAAACCAAGCCGATGTGACGACGGTGTGGATGTGGAGCTGAGAAGGGAGAGAGGCTGGCCCAGGCATAGCGGTGACTCAGCGGGAGACCGACTGTGAGTCTACCTGGAGGCCGGGAGAGCTGAAAGTGAAACCGAAGCACTTTCCCTTCTGTTGCCTAGGATGCCTTTGCCTAGATTAAGGAAGGCAGAAGAGACCTTCAGGATAACTGGATCCTACCCTGTAAGAGAAAAAGTTGGTGATCGGGGCAGGACGGCGTGGGTAGAGGAAGAAAGGGAGAAGGGAAGGGAGAAAACATTTAAGTCTTGATATATTTATATATTCTAGGGCGAAAGAGTTGATTCGTCCAGTGGCCTTCTCTCCTGTAGCTCCAGGGTGACTGGAAGACCCTCCAGAGGGCTTTTGCAGAAGCTGGAAGCTGGATGTTGGTAGTAGTGTCTCCCTTTCCCTCCCAGAACTCGGATCAGTACCGACGCTCTCCAGCTTCCTCCTTAATGAAGATGAGGTTCACCGTGTCCCGTCAAAGTATGACCGGATGTTAGATGAGAAAACAGACGACGGATCTTTCCTGGAAGAAGTTTGCAAACCACAGCACACACCTTGTGTCCAGAGACCCCCATCAGGTACAACATAAATTCGTCCTATATTCTCTTTCTCCACATCACTTTGTTATTACTCACAGGACTGTCCTCGCAGGAGGTCCTTCCACGCTTCTTGGGAATCACCGTTTCCAAGCATCCATCACCCTCCAAAGCATATTCAGCTTTCCTGCCATCTGTCTGTGTAATTCGTAATTGAAGAGACTCGAAAATGTGGTCTCGCTGACAAATAAATGTAATTTTCATACCAAGAAAGCAGATAACACAATCCTACTTTCAGCGGCTTTCAAATTGTTAAAATTTGTCTTTCAACTTTTAGTTGCATTCTAAGAAATGTTTCGCTCCATTTCGTCCCTCCAAGATGAACGATCCAGCAATGATATGCGGCCTCCCTTCAGCACGTAGGTCTGGGCCGTCATCAGCCAGGGCCCAGGGGCAGAACAGGTATGATTCAGTTCTGAGTTGACAAAACCCATGTTGCTCTTGCCCTTTTGGCTGAGCCGTGATGTAATTCGGATGAGGTTCAATTGTGTTCGTGTCTGCCTCTCTCCTGGATGTCAGAGGAGGAAGCCTTTATGCGATCAGCGACCCTTCACGCTTTCACAGATGTATGGCTTGTGGCTTCCGGCTGGAATATGCGTTTGCAAATGAGCCTCCCTCCAATCTGACCTTTTCGAGAACAACTCCTCTAAGTGCCCAGAGTAGGCTCCCCCAGATTCCCCCCCCAAGTTTTGCTGAGGCTGGGTGGGTTGCAGTCATAGCTCTTCTCCCCATGGCTACCCACCGGCCGTTTTTCCTCTAGCAATTTTTCTTTCTTCACGAAGTACACCTGACGTCGTATTTGGAAAGAGCAACGGGGCTAGGTCATAGTTTTATATTCTGACACAAATAGAAGCTAGAGATCACGTTTATGTGAAAAATGAAGCCCTGGTGTTATCGAGTAGAAACTCCACTATTTTATTGTGGAACATCTCGACTGACGGATCTGTAAGGAAACAGGGATAGAAGGGGCTGACTTTCGTTTTGTGAAACACTGCAAAAGGTGCCTTAGAAATATTGTATTGAAAGGGTTTTATTGGGCGCCTTGGTGGCTCAGTAGGTTTCGTGTCGACTTCGGCTCGGGTCATGATCTCACGGTTTGTGGGTTCGAGCCTCATGTCAGGCTCTGTGCTGACACCCTGGAGTCTGGAGCCTGCTTTAGCTTCTCTGTCTCCCTCTCTCTCTGCCTTTCCCTGCTCTCTCTCTCTCTCTCTCTCTCTCTCAAAAATAAGTAAACATTAAATATTAAAAAAATAAATTTTTAGCATAAAGTTTTAACTAATAATTTTTATGGACTCTTGCTTTTAAACTACACATAATAAGGGAGGCCGTTTGGGAATAGAGAAAATTAAAAAGTGCTCAGGCTCCCAGTTCTCTTGAGGTGCTTTCCTCTCTAGCTCAGCCCAGAGTTCCTGTGCTGTTTGCCACCCCATCTCCTATGGCTTCGGTGACTTTCCTGTTGGGCATAATGCCGCCTACTGTCTCTCTTCTGCTTTGCTCTAGCTGTCCCCACTGTACACAGGGTTTGTCAAAGACTATACGGGACAGACTGGCAGACCTTCATAACGGTTGCTCCTTATCTTCCAAGCCAACCAGAAAGAGCTGGCTCCCTCAAATTCTAACCTTGCCCTTCTCTTCAGCGGTGGCTCTTTCCTCTGGCCCCAGTTTGCCCCCCCACCATGTGCACACTCGTGTACCCAGGCAGATATCCTGTGCATACGTGCACCGCTTGATGCACGCAGGCATCTGTGTGTACTGCCTTCCTGGGTGCACACACACAGGCCCCCAGGTTCTGGGGTTTTGGAGTATCTGATAAACTAGTCATTTTTTTTTCCTCCACGCTGTGCTCAGAATCATTTGAGATGTAGATACAGGTGTCAGATGGAGATAAAAATGTCTATTTTGCTACCGATTAGAGGATGTGCCTTCTGTGGGTAGAGAAGGTGGATAGGGGGCTTGCAACCCTTGACCTTAAAAGTAAACTTATGCAGAAAAAGTGCAGGAAGAGTGAGAATCTGCCAGCCAGCTTAGTAGGGACGCTTGCTTGCTTCCTGTGGAAAGGCTGGCAGGAGGGAAAGGGCTTCAGGAGCAGGGCTGGGCCCGCCTCCTGAGCACTACCATCCGTATAGCTGCAGAGCAGGAAGGGAGCACCAGCAGTGTTGAAGGGATCACTCCTGCGATACCCCTCCTCGCTGGGGGCCCCACACAGGCCCATTCGCACGCCAGGCCACTGACACATGGAGAAGCAGATAGCAGAAGCCAAGCAATCCGAAAAGTGGGGAGAATCAGGACTGAAGGGCAAGCGAGAAAGGGAGTGAGAACTTGAGACAGGCTCACTCTAGAGCCTTTATCCACATCAGGGGGTGAGTCTGGGGCCAGAAGCGGAGCAGATGGGTGATGGAGAGGACAGGTGAAAGGCTTGCATGGGAAAAAGGGAGGAAATGCTGAGGAAAAAAAAAAAAAGGAAAGTGTGCTTAAAGAATACTGAATTCGTTTATTTGTTTCCCCCACATTCCAAAAAGAATTTGCAAGGGCCAAGAGTTGTATGTTAACGGGCGTCGATGTGTAATTGGAAGGAACACGTGGGAAGGTGGGTACAAGAGCGGTTGCAGAAGAACATCAGGTCAGCCTTCTGTATGTGGAGGAGCGTGAGATGGCATTTCAAGGTTATCAGGGGGGCTCTGCTACCTACCAGCCATGACCAGGAGAGGGGCTCCCGGCCCCCAAATTGACCATGGGCTGGATATAGAGCTCCCTAGCCCCACTTGCCCTAAATGGGGAATTTTGCCTTGTTCCAGAGCAAGCCTTGGGACTTAATTTGTGTGTGTGGGGGGCGGTTAAGATGCTTTTTTAGTGATTGCCTTGACATTTTGCTTTTTACTTTGAAGAGGATCTGACTCTTTGGGAGAAGGGAGGGAGTAGTAGATCATTATTATTGTTATAGCTAGCGTTTATTGAACATTCACTATGGGCCAGACACTGTCTAGGGTGCTTTGAAGGTACCAATTCACTTCCTCGTCGTAGCAACCCACATGAAGTTATGCGCTTTTAATCTAGTTTCCAGATCATGAAACAGACACAGAGAGGCTTAGCAATTTGCCTGAGGGCACACAGCTAGTGAGCAGCACAGCTGGAATGCAAATCCAGGTGGTTTGGCTCCAGAAGCCAAAAGAGGTGGCAGAAAAGAGGGCAGAGTCTGGCTCAGCCCCATCTTGGCTCTTTCTCATGCGAAAGGAGCAGAACCCTCCTAAGACTAGTCCCGAAATCAAATTCAAATCCTGGATTTGGGGTCTGCATTTAGCTGGGCCCTCAGAGAGAGTTAACTGCCTTAACCAAACAGGCCAAGCGGCGTCTCTTTCTGCCAGAGCACCAGGTAGAATTTCTAGGCAAAGGCGGAGCCATTGCCGTGTCTGACAACTCTCAGAATGTGTGCAGAGTACTTCGCCTCTGCTGCAGTGAGTGGGCGGGGGCCTGGGGGCCGGAAACAAGCGGTCCAGCCAAGATAGAGAATTCCAAGAGGCTCAGCACTGTCAGGGGTTCGTTTAGTCATTCCACAAAAATGTTTACTGAGCACCTACTGAATGCCCCCCGTCGCCTCCTTTTTCTTGGTGCGTTACTGTATGCAGACACCCCTTACCAGGTTCCTCGCAATTCCAAGCCTCCCTTGCCTGGTAGCTCGCAGCCCAGACCGGAGGGCCCCCACTGACACATGGACTGTGTTCAATAACGCTTGGAAGCACAAGTGAGCTCTGTATTACCACCCTTTCGGCAGGGGCGGCTGGAGCGCCTGGGAGCCCCTAGTTCTAGCCCTACAGAGCCACGGGGACCGACCCAAAGCGCCAGCCATCAGCTTTGTTCCTCAAGCCTCTGGAGAAAACCTTTGATTTCATGGGGATGATTATTTTTATTCTTGCCCACTCAAGGATGAAGCCCAAGAAACAAGAGGTTGCCCTTTTCAGAGGTATCACAATGGGTCACCTCCAGCCAAACCCACTGTTTTTTGTTTTTTGTTATTTCTGGGTTTGGTTGAGCCTCTCTTGGAAACCATTACTATACAACTTACTTAAAAGAAAGAGTGGAAGGATTGGGCATAAGAGACTCAGACAGAGGCGGGGGAGGTGGGGGGCTTGGGACAGGGAGGCTGGGAGTAATGTGTTGTCAGAGAAAGTGCAGGACAGGACACATTAAAGTCACAATCTGATCTGAATCAATTCCATTTTGTAGTGACATTTTTTAAAAATCTTTTGCAAAGTCTGACTATTCCAAGTTTGACTTTTGGCAAGCCTGGAGAATTGGAACTTTGGATGAAGGTTTCAGAAAAAGACACAACACACACACACACACACACACACACACACACAGAAAGGGGGAGGAAGAGAATGGGGAGGGAGACTTTTATCCTAAAGTCATTGTAAATCCAAAGCAGGGTTTTATCCTCCACAGTTAAATGAGAAGGAAAAAAAAAATCAAGAATACCAACATTTGAGGTACAAAGACTGTCATGGGCCAGTGGAAGTTTGCAAAATTATATGTAAATGACCAAAGTTTTTACTGTGGTGGCCCTGTGCATTCCCAAAGCTAATCCCAAAGAGAAAATCTACTTAGTAAAAGAAAGTTTTGTCTAATTTGGTTAACAGTTGAGAAGTGACAAAAATGCTGAATATATTAATAATTTATATTTCCAGGGTAACACTATATCTTTAATGCTTCACTGCCAAAGGGAATTCAGATTGGCTTAATGCTCAGAGAAAAAAAGCCTGAAAGGCCTTCTTCATATTCTGTATCCAGCGCTGATGAAAATGGGTGTAAGACATGTGTTCCGATAATAGGCACCATGCATTCTCTCATTTCTGCATAATTTGTTTTTATCCCATACTGTGCAATGTATATTTGTTATCCGGAAGGCTTCCCGGCCTGACACTTGCTTTCATGTTCTAACTATATCAGTTCATGAGGCAGGAGGTATTTGTTGGGGTCTCACATTTTAGATAAGTACTGTAGTGACATGTAGTGTCAGGGCTAGAACTCCTTACTTGCAAGACCTTTTCTAAGGTTTACAGAATCCCCCTGCCCCTTGCGTGCACGTTTAAGGTTCACTTAATGGGCAACGCAACGAACTGGGTTTTATCTTTGTTTTCTGCACCGTCTCTGTACAATCAAGTGTGATGGTTTACAAATTCCAGGTCACCTCATTCCACGACCTCAGTCAACAGCCTAGGTCAGAGCTCCCTGAAACCCTGCCCGTAGAAACGGAGTAAGTTAATTTATTGTTCTCCAGCTGATCTGGGAGAAGACAAATCATTGTAGTTCAGTTAAATGGCCTCTGGAAACAGGAAAACCTGTTTTCGAATTATTTATGTAAAGGGCGTCAAAGGTAGGGAACAAAAAAGGAAATAGGGGAACAAAAGAAAAAAAAATCAACGAAGGGGGAAAATGTAAAGCGCCACAAACACAACTTTAGCCAGTTGGATCCCTTGTTCATTTTACCTGTTTCCATAAAACAACAGAAGTCTCAGTTTGCCGTTTGGGTCTTAGAAAAACAAAATTTTTGTTTGCTGTTTTAAATGCATCGCTGTGTTGTGGGTAAGGCGCAGATCCAACTGGCATTGGAAACCCCAATCTCCTAAAGATCACTAACCAAGTCTCCCCTGGACCCTGAAAACTTGCCTCGCTACGTTCTGGGTTGAGCAGAAGGTTAAAATCCACCTTCCCTCCCCCGGGGAGAGGGAAGCTTTTTCTCACCGGGCCTGAGAGCCTGGGCGGTGAGTCCCGCGTCTCGACCCCTCGCCGGTGGAGGGCGGAGCCGCAGAGGGAACACTCCCCTGGGGAGCGCGTCTCCGGACCCGCAGGTCGCCGGCTCTTCACGCGGCCGCCTAGCGTCTCCGAAGCTGAGCCGATCTGTGCGCAAAAGGCAAGGCCAGCCTCCCCGAGCCCTCCCGCGCGCGGAGAAGTTGTCATCCTAAAATAACAGACTTCGTCGGACGTTGTTTCTGAGCCAGAACTCAGAAGTTACTTCCTCAATCCGTGTCTTACGGAGACGTGTGAAGGCTGTAAACCCAGTCCCGCGTCCCGCGGGCCGGAGCTGCGCGGCTCTCGGGTCCCGCCGGCGCGTGGTGCGCGCGCGACCCCCGGCCTCGTCTCGGGGTAGGAAGGGCGCCCAGGTCCGAGCTGGCGACATTCCGCCAGGGCCGGCTTGGGGCGGGTCCTTGATTTGCATTTTCTGAGAGCCGGGGCCCCAGTTTTTTCGCGTGCGCCCTTCCCTTGAGACGAATGCCCAAGACGCGCTCCAGTCGGGTGAGGGGAGGGAGCCCCGAATTCCCGCCCCGAAGCGACGCTCCGTTTAGGCTTCCCCCCCTCCCCCTCGGACCTCGCAGCGCCTCCCGCCCCCAAGTACTGATGACCGTCACCTGGGCCCTCTCAGGCGCTCGCCCTCGGGCACCTCCGAGGGTGGTTGTGGAGGAGCAGAAGGTAACAAAGAAATCCATCTCTTGGGTCTTTATCAGAAAACGTTTATTGCCAGGGGGAGATCCTTCAGGAGACTAATTTGCTCTTGACCTTCCCCCACCCAGCTTTTTTGTTGGCACACTATTTACATCTGTACAACGTACGGTGTTTTTCCTACGTCGCGCCGGGCGCGCGCGGAGAACCCAGGCGGGCGGGGCGGCGTCAGAGCACCGGGGGGTGCTGGGGCGGGTGCAGGTTGAGGGCGTTGGGGTGGGCGTGGCCGATCAGGTTGAGGTAGTGCCGGTCCAGCCCCTGCACGGGCGTCAGGAAGGGGCTGTGCTGCTGCGCGGGGCTCGGGAGCGCCACCGGCGCGCCGGGCAGGTAGGGCAGCGCCGGGCTGCGGGCCGCGCCGTGCGGCCAGGGAAAGGGCCCGGGGGTGGCGCCCTGCGGGAAAACGGAGGCCTCCCCGGGGCTGTGGCCCGTGAGCTCGGCCCCCGCTGGGTGCAGCTGATAGGAGAAATCCGGCTCCGGGAGCGAACCCAGCGGCTGGAAGGCGGGCTCGGCGCCCAAGCGGGCCTTGGACTGCAGGAAGGCGAGGATGCGCGCGTACTTGGTGTCCTTGGTCTCCATCCTTTCCACGGTGGTGAGATAATGCACCAGGTTCTTCATGCACTCGTGGTAGCCGTAGTGGAAGTAGTTGGCGAACTCTGCTAGCAGTTCTGCTGGAGCGGCGAGCAAACCCGCAGGAAGGAAAAAAACAAACCATGAGCAGCCCCTTCCCCACCGGGAGCCCGAGGCACCCTCCCGTCACGTTTTCTGGCCCGAGATCCCCTTTGAGGCCTGTCCTCCCTTACCCCCAGTCTGGAGACCGGAACAGCGAAAGCAAAAGAACTCCTTTTCCTTAAGAGCCTGACCCCACCCTTCCCCACCTGAGAGGAGGGGACGGAACCAGCATCCCCAGAAACCTGTCCTCCTGTCCCCTTGCTTACGTAGAACCTCGGCCCGCCCCCAACCCCCTCGGGCCGCATCCAGAGTGGAGACCTCTCACGAGGACCCTTTGACCCCCACTCCCGGCCCCAAGTGCCAGTGTGGCGAACGCTCCCCGCCCAGGTTCCCCTTTGTCCAACCCGCGCCCACCTTTTTCCCTTCCCCGGGGAAAATCAGCGGAGTGCAGGGCCCTCAGGTACTGAACGGTCATCTCGAGGATCTCCGCCTTCTCCAGCTTACCGGAACTCTGCAAAAGGAGGAAGAGCTCCTCGCAGCGACCCAGCGGGCGCAAGCCAACCCGGGCAGGCGGGGTGCACGGCTTTATCCCGGGCAGCGAGGAGGCGCTGGGGCGGATCCGCGCGAGGGCCGCCTGGGGCTCGCCCAGCGCTCGACCCCCGGGGAGAAGAGGCCGCTGCAAAGGCCTCTCCGTCTCCAGACTCCCTGCATCCCTGCCGAGCGTGTCAGCGGAGGATCCCCAGCGCCTGGCTCTGTTAGCTCGGCCTCTGACGTTACCTGCTTCGCCAGGGCCATGGGTACCGTCTTGCCCAGCTCGTTCAAGCAGCGGTTTATCCGGTCCCTCCTCCGCTTTTCTATCACTTTGTGGGAAACAGGGGTTCTCTGCGAACAGAGGTTTGTACATTTAGGATAGTGTTGCCCAGGGAGTCGTCAAAGGCATGGCTGCAGCTGCGTGTCAACCGTCTTCCCAGCCCCCAACGCGGCCCAGGGACTCCCCCCGGACGGGGGTCAGAGGAGCCCTGCCCTCTCACGCCCGCACCAGTGCGCTCCTTTTCCGGCCGCCCGCCCGCCCGGCTTGGGCCACGCCGTCCAGCTGAGCGCCAGGGCACTGGGGAGGTGGCCACCGGCCTCCCGAGTTGAGGAAGCTCCTCTCTCTGTCCTCGTTCCCCGCCCAAACCACTCAAGCTTCCTCCGCACGAGAGTCCCGTGTGCCACGTCCCTGCCGTCGGTCCAGCCAGGTGGCGGCTCCGGGAGTCAGACGCCCCCACCAGTGGGGCGCAAGGGCTGTCTGGGCTCAGCCGACTCACTTTGCGTTCCTTAAGCTTGTCTGACATCCTGGTCAGGACGCGCCCTCGGGAGAGGCGGTGGCGCGAGTCACCCGTCCACTTTCCGCCTCGTGTGCCTCCTCGAGTGTCCCAGGTAGACTGCAGCCTCCCAACTCCGAGGGGCTGCCTTATAAAGCGGTCATCTAGGGCTCCAAGTGCATTCACGAGTTGAATTATTCCATAGGATTAGGGGAGCTGCGTTTGGGGGGATGTATGCATTCAAGATCAGTTTTAAAGAAGTTAAGAAAAAAAAAATTAGCAGCCGAGGGGGGCGAGCTGGGGGCAGATCAGCTTTGTTAATCCACGTGGCCCTTCAAAGGACACGTGATCGGCGGGGGAATAACATTTGCATGGCAACAGCCCCGGCGGGAAAAGGAGGCGGTAAACTGGGGCCGGCGGGCGAGCGAGCGCCTGCAGCAGGCGCAGAGCGCAGGGGCGCAGCGGCCGCGGGCACCGGGGGGCGAGGACCCTCACAAAAACAGTGTCGCCTCCTTTAGTCCCACCGCTGAGTCTCACACGATTGCCTGTTTACAAATCCCAGCAAGCCCGCAGTCCCAGCGCCGAGTGCGTTTTAAAGCCTGTCCAGAGTCATTAAAGTAATTAAGTAAGCCTTTAATAGGCTGTTCCGCCGGGTTCAAGGGAGAGCTCTTGGAGACGGAGGCGCCCCGTTTGTTCCCAGGCTTTTCTCACACGACTTGGTGACACGTCCATCTCCCCCCTTTTTGTTTACACCGCTTTATTTGTCCGGACATCCCGGCAGGTGTGGGGCTGCGGCTGGCACACGAGGCTCCCGCCTCGCCTCGCCCCTCCCGCCGGTCTCTGGCACGCGACGCTCCCCCCGACTCCCTGACCACGTCGCTTGCTTTCTTTTCTCCCCCCCTCGGGCTCTCTCTTCGCGGGGGGAAAGAGGCTCAATTTGTAGCCTATTATCCTATACGAAAATGTCCATTGAAATGTATGAATAGTTTCATTGGGCTAAATTTTAATAATGCCAGAGGGTGGGGGGAGGAGAGACAGGCAGGCGTGTGTGTGTGCGTGTGTGTGTGTGTGTGTGAGGGGGGGTGGTGGGAGGATTGGGGGGCAACACGGAGAAGAGTGGGCCGAGAAGAAAAGGGGGAATGCAGCTGGCCCAGGCGAGCATTATGCGACGTCACCTGCGAGAGGGGGAGCCTACAGACCCCTATTCATTTGCCTAATTTTGGTCAATTTAACAAACTTCAGGAGAAATTATTGTGGCTTTGTCAGGGAGGGTGAAGCCTTCTGATCGAATTAACAGCATGTTTTGATCCGGTAAATGTCATTAGAAAGGGAGAAACAATCGCGCTTAGAGGGCTCTGAGTAATGCGCCCAAGTGGAGACGCCAAAGCGCACGGCTCACAAAGGGAGCAAGTAGCTGCCACAGGGAACTTTTGTACCCGCCCATCGCCCAAGTTTTGACACAAAAAGGCATTATTTCATACTTGAATACGTTTAATCCAACGATTGTCTATTTTCTGCAAACATATTTTCACAGCATTGTTAACTTTTTATGTCCCCCTTTCGCGGGCGCCTTTTCTTAACGTTTGGGGGCGGGAGAGCGCAGACACTTTGGGCATCAATATTTGTCACTGAAAAGGGCTCCGTGAAGTTAGGGAAGTTGATCTCTTTTTTATGGTTTTAGAGAGCGAATATATCGGGGGAGGAGGAGGGAGGGAAGGCACCAACAGAAACGAGGGAGGAAATTTGCTGGACGGGCCCGAGGGGAAGGAGGGGGGCGGCGGCGGCTGGGAACTCCCACCGCCTCCCGCGCCTCTGCGGGCAGCCTGGCCGGCGGCCGGGGGCCTCCTCCCCCACCCACCGGGCTCGCTCGCAGTTGCTGCCTCGGACCCGCACTCTGGGGTCTCCAGGCGTGCGGGGTATGGGTGGCGTGTGAGCTTTCTCGCAGATGGAAACTATAAAAATGGCTTTTGTTTTACGACCTGCTCTAGGGCCACCGAGCTCTCACCTTTTTCTGATCTGTTCCATCTGAGAACAACCAAGCCCTCTCCTTAGATATCCTTGCCTCTTTTTCTGCTCCGCACCTCGCCTAAATTCCCTCCGCTCTGCTGGACCGTGGCAGGGCCCGAGCTCTCCCTGGGGTGTCGTTGGTCCTCGGCAGAGGTGGCTAAGGAGGAGCCCCGCTCGCCGGTGGGACCCGGGGAGCTCCTAGGGCGCAGAGGCCGGCCCGGGGTGCGGGGCCTTGGGGAAGAGAGCGGCCCACCCGCCGCGGCCTGGGAGCTGTGGGGCCCGGTCGGCACCACGCACCCCTGGGGTCTCCCTCTCCGTCTCGCTCTCAGTCTCCTTGGGACGGTTCTTTTCTGCTTCACGCCAGATTGGACACGACCCGCACCCTCCCGCGCAGGTTGCTCTGCCAGCCGCCGGTGCCCTCTCAGGGGTTGTCGATTTCAGTATATTCACTCGCACACAAAGGGATTAAACACGAACCCTTATCATCCAAATTAACTAACGTGAATGGGTAAAAGGGAACGCGCACACTTCTCACCCCACCCACCCCCCCTTTTAAGCCAGCGGACTAGGAGTTGATCCTCTTACTGCTGGTGTTAACCGCCAGCTGCAGGCACCTTCCACGGGCCAAATTTCATTCTGTGCGAACTGTTTAATTTCTCGTGGTTGCTCGCGGAGCTGGGCCCCAGGGCGGTAAGTACCCGCGTGTGGCTTGGGGATTGGAGGGGGGGAGGCAAGTGAAGGTGGGTAGGTAGGTGGGTGGAGGTGGGGGGCAGGCGCGCGCATCCCTCACCAAGTCCCCCAGCGGCTGCAGCCCTTTCTGGGAGACCGGAAACGCCGCTCCAGGTTCAAGGTGAGGCTACGACTGTTTTCTCTCCGGGCCTGAAGGCTCCAATGGCACTGCCAGAAAGTGGGGCGCCAGGACCCTCAAGGCCATCGTTCCTCAACCTCCTCTCCAGGATGGCCATGGTGTTCCCTGATCTTGACCGAGTTTCCACTAAGCAGGGTCGTGAGGCCCTGTGGGTGCCAGAGCCTACAGACCCTCACATCCCAGCTCCACCCCCACCAGCTGGGCCAGACATTGGGCTGGGCCTCAGCGTCCTCTTCTGTGAAATGGACGTAATCAGCGTATCTACTAGGTCACAGTGTGGCCACTGAAATAAGTAAATATAGGCGAGGCATCTCCAATCAGGCTGAAGTGCTGGAGTAATGGCTTCATTTGGCCCAGAAGTCTCTTCTGCAGTGTTTTGGGGTTGGTGCTGTTGTGTGATATTTTAATTTGTTTCATATTTTTTCTCATCTCTGAGAAAGCCTCACTTTCCTGAAAAGGCCACAGAACTTTCTCCTGAAGTATGTTCACTTGACCTGAACTGGACAAATGATTGGGGCATTGGATGACCCCCCCTTCCCCCCCCCCCCCCGAGGTGACATCACCTGGTGCCTGCTGGCCACCTGGGTCCTCTCTGTGCTTGGGAGATGGAAAAAGGCTCTAAGTGCAGACACCTCTTAACATCGTAGTCGCTTGGAGTGATTCAGACTTGAGCATTGAAGCAAAACGAGGAAGACTACTTAGGAATTAGACAATGCTAATTAAATGTTAGTCTGCACATAGACTCCTGGTGTCTAAAGGCCATTGTTGGAGAATACCCCAATCACAGGCAGAATGTTTATTACTGTTGCTAATATTATTTTTACTATTACTTTTTTTTTTTTTTTTGCTTCATAGAGCTGACCTGTAGCTTCTAAACACCAAAAGATGGATTCTTTTGTGTTTCTTTCGAATTCTTGAAGTCAAGGATTTATGGATTTGGGAATGGGGAAGGGGAAATGAATAGAAAGGGGGGAAAATATAGTGGGTATTTGGTAATTTCAGCCAAATTGCTCTAAGACAAAGTGTTCTGGGTGATTCCGAATCTCTCCCTCCAATGCTCCCCTCCAGTACAGGTTTTTCCAGTTGCATTAATGGGACTGGGGATTTAATCAAGTGAGAAAATGTGGGTCTCATCAGAGAGTAGAGAAAACACAGCTATGGCTGACCCACCTGTGCTTCTCAGGTATCCGCAAACAAGGCATGAAGGGAACCGAATTCCTAGGCTGTATTTTTTTTTCAACGTTTATTTATTTTTGGGACAGAGAGAGACAGAGCATGAACAGGGGAGGGGCAGAGAGAGAGGGAGACACAGAATCGGAAACAGGCTCCAGGCTCTGAGCCATCAGCCCAGAGCCTGACGCGGGGCTCGAACTCCCGGACCGCGAGATTGTGACCTGGCTGAAGTCGGACGCTTAACCGACTGCGCCACCCAGGCGCCCCCCTAGGCTGTATTTTTGAAGTGAGTAGCATCACAGGACGTGGGATGGCAGGATGCTTCCTCTGAAAGGAGCCTGAAAGACCATTACATCCAACACACCATTTTACCGTGGGAGGATCTGAGCAGCACGGAGGGGACCTGGCAATGCCCAGCTGTGCACAGCAAGCTGTCACAAGGTGTCTCACTGTTGGTGGATTTGCCGTGTGACCTCCACGGCCAACTCTTTCTGTTTACTCTCTGTTATTGTGAAGGAGAGTCCCGTCGGGGACACTGATTTCGCATGGCGGAGAGCGTTTTGCAGAACATCCTGCTTCCTCTGGTGGGTGTGATTGCCATCAGAGGCATCAGCTGTATCCTTGAGCCTCCCTCTGGTGCTGCCACTTCTCACAGGTCCTGTGATAACAGCATGTTGTGAGCGCTGACAGGAGTCAGAAGCTGGGAATATCAAGTAGGGCCATGGGCTTGTACTGTAAGAAAGAAGAAAATATTGTGTTGATGGCCCCAGTCCAGTAGCCCCAACACAACCATCACCACCACTGTTTGTTCTAGCTGGTGTTCATCAGGTATCCTGTTGGGCTGACAACTTCTCTGGACTTTTCCTTAATCAGCGTCCCTGATTCCTCACCCCCTCTGACCACCGATAGTATCCTCAATTCAGTAATGAGGTCAACAGGAAGTTACGTGGAAGGGACGGTGCTTATTGGCACAGCCAGGTGAAGATGATAACTTCGGGAATAACTTCGACCTCTCCAACCATGAGGACAGAAAGTGCCCGCTTTCTCTGAAAGCAGTCCAGAGACTCAGGAAACCCGGATTCGTCATAGATTTCCCAGGGCTTTATCTCCTTTGTTCTGGTCTCTGAAGCAGTTGTTTGCTTTCTGTTTTGAAAGCTTTCATTTATTTTGAGAGAGTGAGAGAACAGGCCGGGGAGAGGCACAGAGAAAGGGGGACAGAGGATCCAAAGCAGGCTCTGTGCTGTCAGCACGGAGCCGGATGCGGGGCTCGAACTCAAAAGCCGTGAGCTCCTGCCCTGAGCTGAAGTTGGGCACTTAACCCACTGAGCCACCCAGGTGCCCCTCTGTGTCTAGATATAGTATCGGATAGTCTTTGCTGAATGAGGTTGCAGCTCAAGGCTTGCCAGGAACACAGGGGGCCTTGTAGCTCTGCCTTTTCAAATATTTTATAGAGTATTTACAGTACTTCCCTCAAGTACTGTCCGCTATATGCAAGGATTTATTTCCTGCTTGTCCCTCCATGATTTGAAAGTAGTAGATGCTTTCACATGTGGTGTTTCAACGTAGTTTTGTTGAATGAAGAAAAACTGGGAGAGGCGCTCCGAGAATTATTTCGGCATCAATGCTAGAACTAATGCTACAGGCGATCTCTCTCGGGACCCCATACTGTCGTATTTCGCCGTTTATTTTTTGGACTTTTGAGAGAACTGCAAGAACCAGGGGATGTATAGATCTAACTATTGAGGAAGAATACTTTTAGGGAGATTGCAGGATGGACGAGGCTGTTGCTTTCCATGTGTTGATGTTAACATTACTTAGAAAAGTATGGTGCAGATGCTGTGAATGGTGTCCCTTATGGGCTTTGATTATTCTAGGCAGCTGGCTTTCTTTGGGGCTAATGATTACAGCTTTTTGCTCTTGATGAACTTGAGTGGCCATCCAGAAGTTATCCCTGGATACTATGGCTCTTTCTATAGCATAAAGATTTCATGTCACCAGGGTAAATTTGCACACAAAACTAGAGGTACAGGATACTGAAAATAAGAAATTCTCGTAAATTACAATACATGACAGAGAACTCGGGGGAAAGATTCAGGTTGGGGAGAAATGTCAGTTACAGGAATGTTAATAACCGTTCCATTGTATGGGGCCGTACTCAAGTAGCAGAGATCTGAGGGCGGGTCACCTGATCTGTGTGTGCAGGTGACGGCCAGGTTCCTCCCCTTCTTCCCTGTCCTCTACATTCATTCACCACCAGATCCAGCATTCACTGTGTGCCAGGCAATGGATGGGGTGACACTGGAGCCACTGGGAACAAAGGTAGAATTTTTGAAGAATCTATAAATTCTCACGTGTGACAAGAAGGAGCCATGCTGTTTCTTTACATTAATCTTACCGATTAGACATGAATTTCAGGAATTCTAAATCCTTCCCTTTAAAAACTTCACTGCCTCTTAGAGCATTAGGGACTCGTCTTGTGGTGATTTGGCATAACTCGATTTTGATCTTCTGTAACCCCAAATTAAAGGATGCTGTCAAGAAAGTAAGTTGTGATTGAGATAATTTTGGAAGACCTGCTTTATTCCTTTCCTGTGGCTGCTGTAACAAATTGCCACAAATTACCCTAAACTCAAAACAAGAGAAGTTTATTCTCGCGAAGTCGGGAGGTCAGAAATCTGAAATCAGCGGCCCTGGTCTGAAATCAGGCATCAGCTGGGCCATGCTTCCACTGGGAGGTCTAGAGCAGAGTCTCTCTTGCCTTTTCAGCTTGGTGCCTGCCAGCATCCCTGGCTTCCCTCCCCTCCCCTCCCCCTTTTCGGTAACATTTGTAACATTCAGAGGCTCCAGGAGTGGATGCCTCTGGGGGGCCGTTATTCAGCTCCTGTTCCTGGTGAGGTACCATAGTGGGAGCTAAGACAGCAGGCACACTGATGTCCTGGGGCAAGGCCAGGAGAGGAGCAGAGGCATGGACCAGAGGACGTGGGGGAGAGGAGAAAAGACAGGCACGCTCTGGAGGCACCTGGGTGGCTCAGTTGGTTAAGCGTCCGCCTTCGGGTCAGGTCATGATCTTGCGGTTTGTGAGTTCAAGCCCCACATCGAGCTCTGTGCTTCCAGCTCGGATCCTGGAGCCTGCTTCTGATTCTGTGTCTTCCTCTTTCTCTCTGCCCCTTCCCCGCTGGCACTCTTTAAGTTAAAAATAAACAAAAAGGCATGTTCTGTTTCCAAACTTAGCAGAGCTACCCCTCCGCCTTCCTGTCTTCTGTCCATTTCCCCTTCTCCCTCTTCATGCTTTCTTACCCCTTTGCTGTCACAGGACCCCTTGTCCCAGGCTTCAGGATTAAAGCTGCAGTCACTTATTTGTGCTGTATTATAACCTTGGTGTATGTTACATCATCTTTAATTTGTAACCTACACCCATGTTATCATATACATGTGTATAATACACACGTGCGTGTGTGCACACACACATGCACACAATGGCTCTGTCTCAAAACTAGCTAATTAAGAATAAAGCAAGAGGTGCCTGGGCGGCTCAGTACAGTTAAGCATCTGACTTAGGCTCAGGTCATGATCTCAGGGTTTGTGAGTTTGAGGCCCACACTGGGCTCACTGTTCTTGGCACAGAGCCCATTTTGGGGTTTCTGCCCCTCCTCCACTCGTTCTTTCAAAAAATAAATAAATAGACTTAAAAAGAAAGACTCAACCTTTCCCTTCCCTACCCTTCTCCAACATCCTTTTTCTTGGAAAAATTTCTTTTCATGTTTATTTATTTTTGAGAGGGCATAAGAGAGTGGGGGAGGGGCAGAGAGCGAGGGAGGCAGAGAATCCCACGCAGGCTCCACGCTGCTAGAGCAGAATCCAATGTGAGGCTCAAACTCACGAATCGTGACATCACGACCCGGGCGGTAATCAAGAGTCAGACGCTTAACAGCCTGAGCCACCCAGGCGCCCCTCCGACAGTTGGCCGCTGCTCTTTTGAAAATGCCATACTCCTGCTCACCAGGGCCTGTGCGTCAAGGAGACCTGGATGTAAATCCTGACCCTGCTTATGCAAGGGTTTCGGGTCCGTTGCTGCACCTCAATTTCTGCATCTGTAAAGCAGAGATGATACCTGCTTCCTAGGCTCTATTGAGCGGACTCCATGAAGTAACATTTTTTAAGTTCTTGCCATCATGCCTGGAGCCTAGTTGGTGTGCAGGGGCTGAGATCCTCGGTGTTGATCTGGTGCGGTGCCTGCTGTCTTCCTGGATCCGTGCCGGGCCCTCATCCGGCAATGGGGAACAGAACTCACTTTGTGCCTTTAGGAGACTATTGAGTGAGGCAGACCCAGGAAGGGTGTCTGATACAAGCTGGCAGGAGGCGGGTGATGGTAAAAGGCACTCAGAGAGGACTTTTTGGAGGAGATGATGAATGAACAGGGTTCTGCAGGGCGAGTGTATTATTTCCTAGGGCTGTCCCAAACTCGGTAACTTAAAACATGGACATTAATTTTCTTAGTTTGGAAGTTTCTAGTCTAAAATCGAGGTGTCGGCAGGACCCTGCACCCTCTGAAGACTCCAGGGGAGATTTTGTTCCTTGTCTCCTCCAGCTCCCTGTGGCACAGACGGTCCTTTGTTTGGGGCACCATCACTCTGCTCTCTGCCTCTGTCTTCACGTGGTTGTCCATGTGACTCTCCTTGTCTTCTTAAAAGGACATTTGTCATTGGATTCAGAGCCCACCTGGATAATCCAGGATGATCTCCTCTCGAGATCCTTAGCTTAATTACATGAACAAAGACCCTTTTGCAAAATAATGTAACGACCGCAAGTCTAGGTGGAACTAAATTTGGGGAAGCACCATTCAACCCACCACAGTGAGTCAGAGGTACCTGGGCAAAGTCCAGGTGGAAGGGGTGCCCTCGGTAAGGGGAGTGGCACAGGGGCGTGCAATGGCTTTCTGTTTTGGGGAAACCACGGTGTAGGCTTCCTAGACCAGGGACTGTGAGGGGAACTGTGTTAGGGAATGAGTGGAGAGGCAGTCATGGATCGGGGCCGGGGGCAGACTCAGCATAAAGTGGTTTAACTTCTGTCACAGGTTGAGGTAAAGGTGTTGAGGTCCCGCATGAGAGTTCGAGATGGCTGGACATGTTTGAGAGAGAAAATCAGCAGGGCCTGGGGAAGGATTAAACCTGGCAGGAGAAGAATGGCCAAGATTATTGCCGGATTTCTGATTTGGGTACTTGACCACACGGTGTCCCCACTGAGATTAGCAATAAGGGGAACATATAAAGGGGGTGTGCTTATGGGGCAGAAGGTATAGGAGACAATGACTGATTTAATTTGGGGCATATACATTTTAGAGCTCATATGGACATTCATAACTGGGCAACCAGAAGACAGATGAGATATGAAACCGAGGCTAAGAGATAAAAAGGGTGGTGTCCGTGTACAGGGACCAACAGACCATGACAGGGGATGAAGTCACTTAAAAGCTTAAAGGAGAAGGAGAAGGGCAGGGGGCCAAGGATAGAATCCTGGGAGATGCTCACAGGCAAGGAGAGGGAGAAGGCCATCAGCCAGGAAGGAGTCACCGGAAGGGAAGGAGAAGGGCTCAGAGAGCTGCTAGGATTCCCAGGAACAAGGGTACAGATGGTTCCAGAAGGAGATATTCCGAGAAGGAGCGTCGTGAGGGTATCAGGTGATGAATTCAGACCACGTGCCAGAGAAGACCGTCCTCTCCATAAACTGCCAACAGGGGCCATGAGGTTTGTCTGTGTAGTATAGATCCACAGGGAGCCCAGGCCACTGGCACCTTGCAGGGGGCTGTGGTGGTGCTGTCCTGCTGTTCTTTCTCACAGGCTGCCTTTAATAATGGTCTGCACGTAGCCAGCACCCTTCCCGCCCACACATCGTACTCCTCCCCCAACTAAGTGCTTTGCAAATCTTTGCTCCTTTAATCCCCACAGTGAGGTGAGTATCGTGTTCATTTTGCAGATAAGAAACAAGGGTATGGAGAGGTCAAGGAGATTTAACCCAAGGGCATGAAACCACTAAATGGTAGAACTGGATACAAACGAGGCTGACCTAACTCTAACACCAGCACCCTTTCCAGCAGGATGCCTGGCTTTGCTGTAACCTCGATCCCACTGAGATCAGAAGTCTTGGAAGAAGACTTCTCAGCTACGAAACTCACGCCCACCTTCCAACAACCAAATGTGGCTACTGCTTCACCAAGCAGGAAGGCAATTCTCAGAATGCCCAGTGACCTCATAGACTTGTTCTCCCTCTTACAGCCCCCCAAAGTGCAAAGATGACCCACAGTCCTATGACATTTGAATTCAACTTTCTCTCTCCACATTCTGAGACTCCAGTTACATAGCAATGGCTTCTAAGCTCTTTTACACACCAAAAGCTTTTTGACGATACACATCTCTGGGTCCCACTCCAGGCTTATTAAAAAAGAATTTCCCATGGTGTGGTCCTGGGATCTGTATCTTAAAAAAAAAAAAGTAGGTGATTCTGATGCACGTAATCTGGCATTTATTTGATATCACTGTTATACAATGGCTCGTCGATAACGTGAGGTTGTGTTGTGGTTATCTGATGCGAATTTGATAGATGTATAGGATAATGAGCATAGGTTTTTAAAAATCCTTTGTCATTGCTTCTGATATATTTATTAATAAGTCAGTCCGTGGCCTTTGTATTAGGACAGTTGATTCTGCCACCCCTTACCTTCTTATTGGCTCAAGAGTAAAGTCTATGCTCTGTTCAAAGCTTGCCTGATTTGCAAAGCTCGTTCTGAGAAAAGGCACGAGGTGTTAACTAGGATTCTAGTTCTGGGAGCCGTCACCTGTGCTGGGCAGGTTTGGGTGGATCGGGGGGTTGGTTGGTGCCCTCTAGTGGTTGGAACTATTCAACAACCTCTATGGCAAAGACCCGACCCACGTGGGCTGCTGGCTTAAAAAGACATTAGTCTGCCTTGGCCTTGCTGTTCGGAGACCAGCTACGTCTTGCCAGAGTGCCTCCTCTCTCCGGCCACAGTATTTTTATGTATAAATTGGAAGGGGTAGACAAGGATATTAGTGACCAGGCAGTCAGCTCATATGAAGGGCTGCCCGGGAGACCGGTCATGTGTGAAGTGTAGGCAAAGGGGCAGGTATGCCTGGCACAGAGCCCCTGTCACGGCCCCGCCACACCAACACAAACGTGAACTCTTCGAGACGGGGATCTTGGGCATCCTGGCTTATTCGTCTTTGTGTTCCTAGCATGTGGCACAGGGCAGAACGTATTCAGGAAACGTTGAAAGAAAGGAGGGCAAGAGGAAGAGAGGTGGGTTGGTGGACTTGCTTCTATTTGTTCAGGAGATGGAAGCGCAGGATTGAGTCTTGCAAAGCGGAGCTTAGCGCTGCACGCTCACATCAGCCACGTGACCCGTGACCCGGAGGGGCTGGCGCGGTTGTTGGAGGCCTCACGCTGCCGGGAGGAAACCTCTGGGTCCTGACACCAGAGCCTTGGAAGCCTCCTGAATTCTTTGTCTTGCGGCATACGCAGGGTCCCCTCTGCTTGCTAGGGCGGGGCGTGGGGTCCCTGCAGCGCAGCTCACGAGGAAGCAAGTTCTGCGAGGGGCCCTTTATGGCTTCTCAGGCGGTCCCCGCTACGATGTTTGCGCACAGCTACTGGCAGAGGCCTTGCGCCAGGAGACCTAGGTACTGGGTCCGGCTGCCACTCCTCTGCAAGGTGGGGACTTGTCAGGCTCCGTGATTGCATGGGCCAGTTCCTTAAAAACCTCTGTCTCCTTGTACGTACACACACACACACACACACACACACACACACCCTATTGCTTCTGTTTCTCTCACCCGGGACCAGTGCACCTGGAATTGTGTTAGCTGCTGGGTGCAGTGGTAAACACACCTGAGAGATTCAGTCTTCTGAGAGAGGCCCTTGCAGTGAGGGATCAGAGGTCTGTGGGTAGACGGGTGATGGTGGGCGGTAGACACACAATGGAGGGGAGGTGGTTGGGGAGCAGGGTGTGGTCAGGAGGGACCCCGAGGAGGATGTGGGCATGGGATGGCCCGGGACTGAGCCGGGGGCAAGGCAGTTCAGGCTGAGGGAGTGTGTGAAGCAGAGTGCGGAGGTACTGAGGAGCCCCTGGGCAGGTGGGCAAGGCCTGAGAAGTCTCCTCGCCGCTCCCCTTCTCTGTTTGCTTATCACTGCCTCAGCGAAGCCCCCCTGGCTTTTCTATTTGGTTGAAGCCTAATATTCAGTCCCATAGCAACATGTACTTGTGACACATAATCACATGGTTATTTAACCGTTTTTGAGTGACTATTTGATAAATAGTCTGTAATTGGTAGAATGGACAGGGGGAGCTCGCTACCAGTGGCGGGGAAAGAGTGAGGGGTCCTTGCCAAAACCCAGGAGAGAAATAACAGGGTGCCTATGGTGGTGGCTGTGGGGATGCTGGGGAGGGGACAGACCAGGCAGATCTCCAGGAGAAGGATCTGTTTGCTTCAGGGCTCTAGAACATCTCTTATTTATTATTTATTATTTCCTCAGAACTTAGTGTGGCATGGGGCACACGGTAGGGACTCAAGTCACTTTGGTTACAGAATGCAGGAATTCCTAGTAGATGCCTGCCTGGTGCACAGTGGTGCTTCCCGAATATTTTTCTGACACTTTCGTGAGTGAATGAATGAATGAATTTGTTGTGCTCCCAGCGTCACGTCTTTTTTTTTTTTAACTAATTGATTTATTTTGAGAGAGAGCATGAGTGGGGGAGAGGCAGAGAGAGAGAGAGAGGGAGAGAGAGAATCCCAAGCAGGATCCGTGCTGCCAGCACAGAGCCCGACATGGGGCTCGAACCCACAAAACCAAGAGGTCATGACATGAGCCAAAACCAAGAGTCGGTGGCTTAACCAACTGAATCACCCAGGCACCCCCACCCCCGCCCCGCCCCATTGACCTCAAAGGGCCTTGGACCTGGGGCGGCAAAGGAACTGAGAAACAGAGACGACAGTATAGAGAGGCACAGGGGACCTCGAGCCAACAGCCTGAGGTACCGAGGTTCATCGTACATCTCCTTATACACATTTTCAGGAAAAACAGATCAGCAATGATTAACAACGGAAGCTTAGCAAAGCATGTCAACAATGTACATCTGATTCAGCTATTGTACGTATCTTGCGTAGGAGAGCAGTCTTGCAGGTACCCATGTTCCGATAAGAATCATTACAATAGAAGCAAAGACAAAGAAGGGAGTGAATGCACTGAGCTATATACAGCTGGCTTCCTTGAAGCCAAACATCCCTATGGGCGTACTAGAGAACAAACCACGTTTTCCAAGGGCAATTCACTCAAGTCCTTTCAGGTTACTTTTAACCTTACGATCTCAAGTTTTCTCAGAGATCTTGGAGCCTGAATGAATATGCACCTATGGTCATTGTGGTCTGTCTCCCATAAGCCCCCACCCGGTGTCCTATCCTCACCGAGAGTCATGGCTGCCGGAGCCTTGATGGAGTGTTGAGTCATCTGGCCGCCTCCCATTTCTTAAAGAAAGTCCCAAAGACTGTTGTGTGACCCACCAGATCATGCGCACACAAAGGAGTGTCCTTCTTTGATTACAGGTTTGGGAGATTTCTCGTTTCCCTTCCTACTAAACAGAAACCCTGACTCTCTGGGAATGCAGGCCGAGAGCTGCCTTCCCAGACTTGGTCCCGCAGTGAATCCTGGTGCGGTCTGTTGTCCGTACCAGGAATCGGGTGAGGGACTTTACCCATATTATTTGATTTAATAATCTCAGTTCTTTGACGTGTTCACGATCTTCATTTTCTAGGGGAGGAGACTTAGGACGGGAAAGGCTAGTGACTTCCCCACGGACACCCGGCTGGCGTGGGGCAGAGAGCAGAGGCATCTCTTGCAGGCTGCGTACCCTCCTCTCTGTCCTGGAGAGTCTCAACCCAGGCTGCCCATTAGAATTACCTGGGGTGCTGTGTCAGGACCCAGGCCGATTACATCAGAAGCTCTGGGCCCAGGGCCCAGGCCTCGGTATTTTTCAAAGCTTTTCAGGTGTGGGCGATGTGTGCCCAAGGCAGAGAAACACTGCTCCACTCAGCCTCTCCTGAGACGTTTCTCCCCTGCTTCTGGATTCTTGTGTGATCACTCCTTGGCTATCCCAAACTTGGGATGTTCAAAACAGCACTCTGGCCTCTTCTCCTAAATTTGCACTTCTTCTCATAGCCTCGATTTAGAATTCTTTCACTCAAGGAACGCAGAAATCTGGTGTCGTCTGTGACTCCAGCTTTGCCCCCCACGGTCGCAACTTCTACCTGTCCATTCTGTGTATCCTGTTGCTAGGGTGATCTTCCTAAAATGCAAAGAAGCTTTCAGTTGGCTTTAGGAAGAGTATCCCAGCTCCCCAATATGTCCTATCTTGTCCTAAGATACCGGTCTTCTCCTGCTACATTATCTCGGGCAGCCTTCAGTCCTGTGTTAAAAGTACCTGTAGCTTTTTCTCAGAACCCTGAGCGCCCTCGTGCCTGCCTCTATGTGCCTCTGCACAGGCAGTTTCAGATGCTCACAACACCCCTCTTCTCCCCGGGAAATTCATTTTATCCTTCACCACTCTGTTCGGGAACCTCTTCCAGGAGCCTCCCTAGATGAGCTCTGACCACCAAGCTGTTTTCAGTGTTCCTCCTGTGGGCCACAGCGATAGAGCCTTAAGTTATGTTGCATTTTCCTGCTTGGTTGTCTGTCTCACCACTGGATTGAGAGGCCCCTTACCATGTGGCTTTATCTTACTCAGACTTGTACCTCCAAGCACAGTGCCTTGCATGGCATCGTTGCTCGGCGTGCGTTTGCCAAATGAGGAAGCACCACGAGATTATACAAAGCCTGGACCCTGATGCCAGGATGTCAAAACATAATGCCTGAATTGGACAGTACGTAGGACAGCATGGAGAAAGGAAAAGAAAAGGCAGAGAGCCATCAGAAGCGATTCCAGTATCCGGGGTAAGAAGGTGTAAGCCTAGTATAGAGATGTGGATATAGAAATAAGGAGGAAGAAATGATCCTAAGAGAGCAAGAAAGGAGAGGCAAAACTTATGATCACATATTATTTTTTGATAAAGGTATGGACAGACATTTTTAGAGAACATCCTGCGTGCTTTCAAAAAAAAAAAAAACAACTACATCTAATACAGTATCGGGAATATCTGGTTATAGATTCTTGAACTATTTTTGGCTAAGAGTGATGTAGCTGTAAAAGGTAGTGATCCTATTTGTGGCAAATACAGCCTCCTATATTTAGGGGGAATCACCATATTATGAATTCTTCTCCTGGAGGTAGAAACCAGAATTCAGTGTCCCAGTTTCCCTTGAAGTCCGGGCACAAGAATGGACCTAAGGGCACTTGGGTGGCTCAGTTGGTTGGGCGTCCTACTTCGGCTCAGGTCATGATCTCGCGGTTTGTGAGTTCGAGCCTCGCATTGGGCTCTGTGCTGACAGCTCGGAGCCTGGAGCCTGCTTCGGGTTCTCTGTCTCCCTCTCTCTCTGCCCCTCCCCCACTCACGCTCAGTCTCTCTCTCCCTCTCTCTCAAAAATAAACATTTAAAAGAATTTAAAAAAAAGAATGGACCTAGATTCTGCCAGTCAGACTTTTATTTAAAGAAGGCAATCTCAGAGAAGAGAGCCATGTGGGGTCTCTTTCTGGAAAGGGTGGTGGCGGGACACGTACCCTTCAGAACAGCAGTGACAGAGTGGACTGATAAAATCCTCCATTGCTCAGTGTCAGGGTGAGGGCTGTGGCCTCAGTGCCCGGGTGTGATGGGGTCATGCCTGAGAGCAGGCAGGTGGGGTGGGTGATGTTGTTCTGGCTGCATCGCCCCCCAGACCGGTTCTCTGCCTCTCCTGGAAACGCTGTAAGCTACCTAATAGCCTTTGACAAATTCAGTTTCTTTTGAACACAGTAGCGGATGCTGTTGCTTGCAACTTAACACCTTGACGGGTGGGATTGCTAACACTCGGTAGGACCTAAGGTATTTAGAAGAATGGCATCATCAAAATTGAAAACAAAGGACAGGCCACAGTGTAAAAGCAAATACAAATAAAAAGAAACTAGAGCTTTCAGTCTTAGTATCAGAAAAAATGGAATTCAGGCCCCCTCTCCCAAAAAGGCACTTTTATACTACTAGGTATAATTATAAGAAGATAAAGTAGCAAGGAGGAGTTGTAAACTGAATAACATAGCAGCTCCATTCATAAAGTAGGAATTACAAGCAATATAAAGACAAGTCTACATTACTTCTAGTCTGTGACATTAAGGCAGAGCTAACTGATAGAGATTGAACTCTTATCCTGGAAACGAAGAATGTACCTTCTTCCTAAGTGCCTGTGTAATATCTGTGAATTACAGATATTCCAAGAGTATAAACAGTGCAGAAAATATTCAGTGATCATCACACAATAAAATCAGGCAATAAAGCCAGAGGGGCGCCTGGGGGGCTCAGTCGGTTAAGCATCTGACTTTGGCTCAGGTCACAGTCTCGAGGTTTGTGGATTCAAGCCCCACATTGGGCTCTGTGCTGACAGCCTGGAACCTACAGCCGGCTTCGGAATCTGTGTCTCCCTCTCTCTCTGCCCCTCCCCCACGCACACTCTGTCTTTCAAAAATAAATAAACATTAGAAAATAATAATAAAGCCAGAAGTAAAATGTCTCTTCCACTAGGAGATTAAAAATCTCTCTGTTTACATATTGAAATATTTAAAGAGGCAATGATAAGATATCTGGGGTTGGGGGTAAGATGAGCCAAGAGTGGTCATACATTGATAATTGTTGAGCCTGGGTGATGGGTACAGAGGAATTCATTACACTATTCTCTCTACTTCTGTCTGTGTTTGGAATTTTCCACTAAAGAATTTTAAATGTTCTTGGTATGAAGAAGATGTAGAAGAAAAAATTGTACAATTTCTAGAAACCAGCAGTAATGAAACCTACAGAGTACAGATAAAGCAGAGCTCATGAGAAAATGTATAGTCTAAATGCTGACATGAATAAAAAAAGAGAAAAGTGAATTAAATATTCAACTCAAGGATTAGGAAACAGAGAACAAGAAACCAAAGAAAAGCAGAAATAAGGAACAAAACACAGATAAGAAGCAGAAATTAATGAATTAGAAAATAGGAAAAGATAGTACCAAATCCAAAAGCTGATTCTTTGGTAAAAAATAAATCCTTAGAATCACTCTAGGAATAATAAAAATAATCTATGATAAGAATTAAAGACTAATCATGAGAGTCAAATGCTTACAGCCAATTGGATCACAGGCGTATTAAAAATAATGCTATCACGCCCATCTTTAAAAACAATTCTTTTTTAAATTTACATCCAAGTTAGCATATAAGGCAACAATGATTTCAGGAGTAGGTTCCTTCATGCCCCTTACCCATTTAGCCCATCCCCTCCCTCCCACAACCCCTCCAGCCACCCTCAGTTTGTTCTCCATATTGAAGAATCCCTTCTGTTTTGTCCCCCTCCCTGTTTTTGTATCATTTTTGCTTCCCTTCCCTTGTGTTCATCTGTTCTGTGTCTTAATGTCCTCATATGAGTGAAGTCATATGATGTTTGTCTTTCTCTGACTGACTCATTTCACTTAGCATAATGCCCTCCCGTTCCATCCATGTAGTTGCAAATGGCAAGATTTCGTTCTTTTTGATTGCTGAGTAATACTCCATCATATGTATGTGTACGTATGTGTGTGTGTATACACACACACACACACACACACACACACACACACACACATATACACACATACGTGCATACCTGTCTTTTGACCCAGAAGTTTGCATCTGGTTACAAAAGTTTAGGGTTGGACCATAAACGTGATTATATATGTGCCAATAGCAAAGGCGGACCTGATGCAGAATATTCTTGTGGAAGGAAAAGTATTTGCAGAGGAATTTTGAAAGACGAAGCACCTGTGTCATAGCGGATTTTCAGTTAATTTGTGCCTAAAACTGAGATGTGCCCGCGAATAGAATGTGTCTCTTCACGATGATCGCTTCGGCCCTGGGTGAGCCCTCCTAACACTTGCTGTTGCTTTTGGCAAGCTCTGCCTCCAGCCACCACCAGCTCTAAGCGCCAGATGCAAGCAGCTGTTAGCGCCTCCTCCACACGCAGGGCCTGCGTGGATCTCAACACTCAGACCCTTTCTGGGTCCGGTTCTGGTCAGAAATGTGAGCCAAGTGAATCTTGGCCTGTCATCCCCTTCCTCTCCAGCCACCTCCACTCCTTCGTCCTCCCTTCTCTCCACGGTAGGTCACCGTGGCCCTGTTGACTTTCCCACCAACGTTTTCCATTCTGCCCTTTGCCACCGGAACTCCTACATCTTGCTCTTGTCTGGAGAGCCTACGTCCTATAGAGTTGCTCATTCTCTCACGTCCCATGACTCGCAGGCCACGGGGCCATGAGAAGACCACCTTCTCTTTGCTCTGCGAGACCACTTCTAGACTGCCGTAAGTGCGGTCGCATCATGTGACCCAGGGCTCTGGTGCCTCTGTGTGTTCACCCCTTTACCTCCGTGGTTCTCTGTTTCCACTCCGCCTCAGCCACCAACTGCTGCTTCTCCTCCTTGGATCTCATTCTCTCTTGGAAATATTCCACCTGGGAGAGGGTCCGAGTGCCTCTCTGACCACAGTCTAGTCTCTCCTACACCTTCCGGCTCTCTCGTCGCACATTCCACAAAGATTTCATTAGCACCTGCTATGCTCTAGGGACGGTGCACGGTGCTGAGATGCAGGGGTGAACCAAAGCGACCGGTCTCTCCTCACTCAGAACCTGTACCAACTGCATGAGAACAACAGTCGAGAAAGACTTCATTGTCAAGTAAACCCAGGCACATGCTGTGAAGAAAAGCATTGCCACCCGTCCCACTCGAGACACTCTTCTGGTCTCCTCTACATTCTCCAGGCACGATGAGCCCTTTCTTATCCACACTCTTTTCCATGCTGCATCATTCAAGTGTTCTCTTACCAGCTGCCCCCTTTCCTTGGCAGGCCAACAAACACGGAGTGAATCCAGGTTTATATCTTGTTCTGTTAAACCAGGGCCCTGAGTGATGCTAATAATCACAGGACAGCATGAATCGAGGCCCTTCCCCCAACTTTTTTTTTAAGTTTTTCTTTTTTCTTCTTCTTCTTCTTCTTCTTTTTTTTTTTAGTGGGGGCAGGGGGAGATGCAGGGAGAGAGGGACAGAGAAAATCCCAGTAACAGTGCAGAGCCTGATGCGGGACTCAAACTCACGAACCATGAGATTGTGACCTGAGCCAAAGTCAGACACTTAACTGACTGAGTCTTGCAGACGCCCTCCCCCCACCCCAACTTTGATGACATCCAGCCCCAGATGCACCTTCAGGACTGCTTAGCAACGCTCACACTTGTGTGCTGGCCTCCTTGGTGGTTATTCCAGACTTGCTCAACAGTGTAGGGTCTACACCCTTTTTGCTGGAGATGTCTTGGTGTCTTACTTCACAAGGAAAGTAGTTAATGCCAAAAAGAACTCTCTGCTCCTCTGTTCTCTGTCCACACACAGTCCTGTGTTAACATTCCTTCTCACCTCCTCCCAGCCCTGCGATGAGGAGCCCCTAGTCCTCTCGGGGACTAACTTCTCCTTTGCTTCTTGCCTGGCCACTGTTTTCTGAATCCCATCAACTTCCTGCCTCTAAGAATTTGCTCCATTGGTCACCCCTTCTTTTTCTATCTTGTCCATCTCTACTCACTAACTCCTTCCCCTTAACATAAAAAAATCACTCAAAATGTCCGTGTCCTGAAACAAACAAGCAACAGCAATGAACATTCTCCTGCTTCTGCTTTTCTTCGTAGCTCTCTCTCAGCTTCTTAGCCAAGCACCTAGCAACATGGGCTCCGCTAACGGTCTCTTCTTCCCTTTCACTTGTAACCCCTGCAAAATCCTGCTTCTGTTTTCGCGGCCCCAGTGAAACTGTCCTTGGCGTCTTGGTGCTGAAATCCAATGGACGTTTGACTTCTTTTGGCATTGGGTGCAGGTGACACCCTCCTTCTTGAAGCTCCTTCCTCACTTGGTTTTTGTGACATTGCTTCCCTGGTCTTCCTGTTACTTCTGAGCTCTTTTCAGTCTCTCCTGTGGATTTTTCTTTTTAGCTCCACCTGTCCTTTAAATATGAATGTTCCTCGGATTCTGTCCCCCGTGATGTAGGGTTTTTTTTGTTTTTTATTTTTATTTATTTATTTATTTATTTATTTATTTATTTATTTATTTTTTCAATATATTAAGTTTATTGTCAAATTGGTTTCCATACAACACCCAGTGCTCATCCCAAAAGGTGCCCTCCTCAATACCCATCACCCACCCACCCCTCCCTCCCACCCCCCATCAACCCTCAGTTTGTTCTCAGTTTTTAAGAGTCTCTTATGCTTTGGCTCTCTTCCACTCTAACCTCTTTTTTTTTTTCCTTCCCCTCCCCCATGGGTTTCTGTAAAGTTTCTCAGGATCCACATAAGAGTGAAAACATACGGTATCTGTCTTTCTCTGTATGGCTTATTTCACTTAGCATAACACTCTCCAGTTCCATCCACGTTGCTACAAAGGGCCATATCTCATTGTTTCTCATTGCCACGTAGTACTCCATTGTGTACATAAACCACAATTTCTTTATCCATTCATCAGTTGATGGACATCTAGGCTCTTTCCATAATTTGGCTATTGTTGAGAGTGCTGCTATAAACATTGGGGTACAAGTGGCCCTATGCATCAGTACTCCTGTATCCCTTGGGTAAATTCCTAGCAGTGCTACTGCTGGGTCATAGGGTAGGTCTATTTTTAATTTTTTGAGGAACCTCCGCACTGTTTTCCAGAGCGGCTGCACCAGTTTGCATTCCCACCAACAGTGCAAGAGGGTTCCCGTTTCTCCACATCCTCTCCAGCATCTCTAGTCTCCTGATTTGTTCATTTTGGCCACTCTGACTGGCGTGAGGTGATATCTGAGTGTGGTTTTGATTTGTATTTGATGTAGGGTTTTTCTAAATACTCTTCCTATTCAGCTTGAGTGATTTCACTCACAACCATGTTTTCAACTGTACCCACACATGCTCATCATGCTAAAGCATCTCTTTCTTTCCCTGGAGACTTTTCTCCTCGACTCCAGATGTGTCATCTCCACCTCGATGTCCCTTGGGCAGATCAGTCCCACTTAGCATTTCAGGACTGGATCCATCATCTTCCTCAACATGCATGAATACATTCCTATATTGCCAACTTCTGTTTCACATCTCCGTGAATTGTAACTGCCTACGGCTGCCCAAACAGTGTTAAGAGCAATGTTGCAGGGGCTTCCTTTCCCCACTTCCCAAGCACCTGGGTTCATTATTCATTATTTTTTTTCATTATTTTTCTCAAATATATTTACCCCTGTCCTTTAACCACCCCTCAGTACCCAATCCCACTGCCAAAACCTTATTTCAGATGCAATGGCCTTCTTTTTCTTTTTCTTTTTCTTTTTCTTTTTCTTTTTCTTTTTCTTTTTCTTTTTCTTTTTCTTTTTCTTTTTCTTTTTCTTTTTCTTTTTCTTTTTCTTTTTCTTTTTATGTTGTAGAGCGGGTTGGGGGGGGGGGTGGCAGGGGAGCAGAAAGAGAAGGAGAAAGACAATCCCAAGCAGGCTCCACACTCAGTGTGGAGCCCAATGTGGTGCTCAAACTCACGAACCATGAGATCATGACCTCAGCCCAAATCAAGAGTTGGATGCTTAACTGACTGAGCCACCCAGGTGCCCCTGCCCATTTTTTAATTGGATTGTTTCTTTGGTGTTAGGTTGTATGAATTCTTTACGTATTTTGATATTAACCTCTTATCAGATGTGTTATTTGCCAATATCTTCTCCCATTCACTAAGTTGCCTTTTTCTTTTGTTAATGTTCCCTTTGTTGTGGAAAAGCCTTTTTATTTTGGCGTAGTCCCAATAGTTGTTTTTGCTTTTGTTTCCCTTGCATTAGGAGACCTATCCGTGAATATGTTGCTAAGGCCGATGTTCAAGAGATTACTGCCGATATTTTCTTTCAGGAATTTATGGTTTCAGGTCTCACATATAGGTCTTTAATCCATTTTGAGTTTATTTTTTTGTATGGTGTGAGAAAGCTGTCCTTCTTTTGCATGTCGCTGTTTAATTTTCCCAGCACCATTTATCGAGCAGACTGTATTTTCCCCATTTTATGTTCTTGCCTCCTTTGTCGCAGATTAATTGGCTATACATGCATGAGTTTATTTCTGGGCTCTCTGTCCTGATCTATGGAGCCAAATGTCTGTTTTTATGTCAGTACCAAACTGTTTTGAGTCTATAGTGTTGTAGTATATCTCAAAATTTGGGATTGTGATACCTATAGCTTTGTTCTCTCTCAGGAACATCATAGTGATTTGACAATTCTTTTTTTTTTTTTCTAATTTTTTAAACACTTATTTATAACACAGAGCTTGAGCTGGGGAGGGACAGAGAGAGAGGGAGACACAGGATCTGAAGCAGGCTCCAGGCTCTGAGCTGTTAGCATAGAGCCTGACGTGGGGCTTGAACCCACAAACCGTGAGATCATGACCTGAGCTGAAGTCGGACGCTCGACCGGCTGAGCCACCCAGGCACCCCGTGATTTGACAATTCTATACATAACTCAGTGCTCCCTACGATGAGTGCAGTCATCATCTGTCACCACATAGATTTGGCTATTTGAAGTCTTTTGTGGTTCCATACAAATTTTAGGATTATTCTTTCTAGTTCTGTGATTAATGAACACTATTGGTATTTCAATAGGGGTTGCATTGAATCTGTAGACTGTGTTGGGTGGTATGGACATTTTAACAATATGGATTCTTCTATTCCATGAGCATGGTATATCTTTCCATCTGTTTGTATCATCTTCAAGTTCTTTCATCAGTGTCTTATAATTTTGAGAGCATAGGTGTTTCACCTTCTTGTTTAAACTTATTCCTAGGTATTTCATTCTTCTTGGTGCAATTGTAAATGACATTGTTTTCTTAATTTCTCTGTTACTTCATTATTAGTGTATAGAAATGCAACAGATTTCTGTATATTTGTTTTTTTTTACCCTGAAACTTTACTGAATTCATTTATCGGTTCTAATAGTTTTCTGGTGGAGTCTTTAGGATTTTCTCTATCTAGTATCATGTCATCTGCAAATAGTGACATTTTTCCTTTTTCCTTACAAATTTGGATACCTTTTATTTGTTTTTCTTGTCTGATTGCTGTAGCTAGGACTTCTAGTACTATGCTAAATAAAAGTGGTGAGAGTGGGCATTCTTGATCCTTGAGAGTGACATTCCTAATCTTAGAGGAAAAGCTTTCCGTTTTTCAGCTTTGAGTATGATATTAGCTGTGGGTTTTTCATATATGGCCTTTGTTATGTTGAGTATGTTCCCTCTAAACCCTCTTTGTTGAGACTTTATCACGAATTGATGTTGTATTTTGTCAGATGCTTTGTCTGCATCTATTGAGATGGTCATATGGTTTTTACTTGCTAATGTGATGTATCATATTGATTGATTTACAAATATTGAACCATCCTAGCATCCCTGGAGTAAATCCCACTTGATCATGGTGAATGATCCTTTTAATGTATTGTTGAATTTGGTTTGTTAATAAATTGTTGAGGATTTTTGCATCTATGTTAATCAGAGTTATTGGCCTGTAGTTTTCTTTTTCTGTAGTGTCTTTGTCTGGTTTTGGTATGAGGATAATGCTGCCCTGGTAGAATGAAGTTGGCAGTTTTCCAGAAAGATCATTCTGTCCCACAAATCAGGAAATGCTGCCTCCCTCACCAGAATTCACCAATGGCTCCCAACTGGCTCTAGGACAAAGTATAAAATCACTTCCATGGTGTCCACAGCCTTCAAAGAGGCCCTGCTGAGCTGCTCTCAATCTCACAGTCTGTGCTTCACCAACACTGACCTGGTCGTCATACTCTTTACTGAGAATACTCCTCCTTTTTCTGTCACTCAAGCAAATGCTTTTTCTTCTGTAACAGCTGCTCAGACATGCCTTCTGAGAGGCTCCAAACAGATGCTTAACATACCTCTGTCACTGCCCTTTCATCATACCTCCAGTATAGTAATTATCTTGTCATATCATTACTCGTTTGTAAGTCTGACAGTAAACTCCACATACCATATCTGTTCCTATTTATATCCAGAGTTTTCTAATGCAGTTCCTGGTACCTAGCTAATGCTCAGTAGAGATTTGACCCTCAGACTCCCTGGTAGCTCTTTCTTCTTCTTCTGTTGCAAATACAGGGACCCAGAATGGCTGTCTCACGTCATGGATCTGTTTTTCTCCCTTTTCCTTTCTTTATCACTTAGGTTTCTTTCTTGCAGTCTCTCTGTTGAGAGAAAACTCTCTTCTCTTGTAGCATATCTTGAATTGTTCTTCATTCTGTATCCTCTTGAAACCTAGCTTGTCCTGTGAAACTAGACACTGAGATCTTTTGGCTAGGCCCCAGCTCTTGTGGTGCCTCAGAAGACAAACCTGGGACCAGGATTGTGTACACGTTCTGACCCGGCTTCACCCTTCTTGCTGTCGCCTTCTCAGCTGATGGGCCTTTTGTCTGCCAGTGCTATTCTAGTCTTGATTCCAAGTTCCTGTTCCTCCTCCTCCTCCTTCTTTTTAATGTTTGTTTATTTTTGAGAGAGAGTGAGAGAAAGCACACACAAGGGTGAGTGGGGCGGGGGGGGGGGGTGGGCAGAGAGAGAGGGAGACACAGAATCTGAAGCAGGCTCCAGGCTCTGAGCTGTCAGCACAGAGCCGGATGCAAGGCTCAAACCCATGAACTGTGAGATTATGACCTGAGCTGAAGTCAGACACTCAACCGACTGAGCCACCCAAGCACCTCTCAAGCTCCTTCTTCAGAAACTTAGTTACCAGGAAGAATAGGAGGAGGGACAGTTTCCACTAAGAACTAAATTATTATGAAATCATGGTGTCCTTCCTGTCAGTGGCGTGGTACCCACAGAGAGAGAGGTTGGATGTTCCACTAGCCCCATCCCTGCTTTCTCCCTCACATCCTAGACTTTCCTATAGAGGTCAGTACCCTCCTACATACCCTCCTGTCTAAGTTTTCACCAGACTCTTGCTTTTTAATCTCTATCAGTGACAAATTTTCTGATCTCCAAATTAGGACTCCTGACATAGGCATTTTTTTTAATTTGTGAACTTATTTGCGCAATAAACCTTAAGAAACACAATTATATTGCATTTAAGGGATTTCTATACCAGTTTTACTGAAAAAGAATAAAATTACACTAAATTGGAATTGTTCTAGAAAATATGAACTATAAGTTGCTGAGACCAGTGAAGCTGTTTAGAAAAAATAAGAAGATGAGAAAGGGAGAAAATTATATGTTCTATTTTAGCCAGGATTTTAGCGAGAGATTTTACAAAGTTTAATTTAGCCAAAACTGCTTTTGTATTAGCCAAGTGTTGAGAGAGAGCATGAGCAGGGGAGGGACAGAGAGAGAGAGAGGGAAACAGAATCTGAAACGGCTTCCAGGCTCTGAGCTGTCAGTGCAGAGCCTAACATGGGGCTCCAACCCATGAGCCGTGAGATCATGACCTGAGCTAAAGTCAGACGCTTAACCGACTGAGCCACCCAGCCCTAAAGTTATTGTTTAAATAAATTAGAAGAGGAGAAATCACAAAGGACATGAGAGAGATTGCCTAAAATGATAGTCATTGACTATCCATGTCTGTGAAGTGAGGGCAAAGGCAGTGTTACAGGTTGAAATGTATCCTCCAGAAAGATTTCCTGGAGTCCTGCCCCCTTAGTCCTAAGGTTATTTGGAAATAGGATCATTGTAGATGTAATTAGTTAAGTTGAGGGCCCTTAATCCAATATGACTGTTGTCCTCTAAGGTCATATGAAGACACAGGGAGGACACCGTGTGACACAGGCGGAGACTGGAATTATGCAACCTCAAAGCAAGCCATGCCAAGGACCGTTGGCAGGACTAGAAGCCAAGAGAAAGGCATAAGACAGATTAGAGCACAGCCCTGCCGACACCTTGACCTTAGACTTCTAACCTCCAGAAATGTGAAAGAATACATTTCAGTTGTCTTACCCAGTTTACCATAATTCATTACCACAGTCCTAGGAAACTAATAAAAGCAGGAAATGAATGTCTGAGGCTATATGATTCTAATAAGGGGGACACATGGACCCATTTTTTGCCTTGGTGGCGGCAGTATCCTGTTCACATTTTGGTAGTTCAGCCACCACCCCCTCGTTTTAAGGGAGGCATTCTTTTTTTTTTTTTTTTTTTTAATGTTTCTTTATTTTTGAGAGAGAGAGAGAGGCAAGCAAGCGCACAAGCAGGGGAGAGGCAGAGAGAGAGCGGGAGACACAGAATCTGAAGCAGGCTCCAGGCTCTGAGCCGTCAGCACAGAGTCCAACGCGGGGCTTGAACTCACGAATTGTGAGTTCATGACCTGAGCCAAAGTCGGACGCTTATCCAACTGAGCCACCTAGTGGCCCTGAAGGAGGCATTCTAAATACCTAATGCATGAGAGCTCAGGGCTGAGATGGGAGCAAACTAATTGCTCCTAAATTATGGTCAGTTCATACAAAACGTGATTTGCCCCACTGTAATCAGGTATCTTTCATTTGTGAAGTTATGGAGTGGATGTCTGGTTGATGTTAGGTAAATGCATTGAAAGATGATTTGCCAAAATTTTTTTGTGGAAATAAAACTTGCCTAATGGTGAGCCCATTGAATTGACCATATTTGGATGAATTCACTGAACTTAGATTTGCTGATTTACTAAATTTGTCATTCGTATTGAATAGAAATGACTAATAGCAAAAGGTTTTCGGGATGCCTGGGTGGCTCAGTCGGTTAAATGTTTAACTTCAGCTCACATCATGATCTCATGGCTGGTGAGTTTGAACTCCACATCAGGCTCTGTACTGAGCTCAGAGCCTGGAGCCTGCTTTAGATGCTGTGTCTCCCCTTCTCTCTCTGCCCTTCCCCTGCTCATGCTCTGTCTCTCTCTCAAAAATAAATAAACTTAAAAAAAATTAAAAAGATAGAAAACATTTTTCTGGAATGATTTAACTGTTTTTCAGTTTTGTCAGTTCTGTCTAGCAGTATTGAAGTAAGATTCAATTTCTTGAAGGCTAACAATCATAGATCACTTTAGCTCTCTTATGAATAAATATATTTGAGATCTAGTAAAGCATATTTTATCACTAGGAACTATTTCAGAGCTTTATATGGAAACTTTTCAGCTAGAGTGCCCATTTTGGTTTGACTGTTTTCAAATAGCAGTTTTAGGAATGTTCTTCAAATTTCTTAAATACTCTATAACCCTTCATTGGTAATTTCTAGCCAGTAATAGACAAACTTTAGTATGTTATATAGTTTTCCCTGTTCCTTCCTAGCTTGTTTTTTTTTTCTTACCTCTATTTCAACTTTTAAAAAAACCTGTTTTACCATCTTGCTTCTTCATTTACACTTTTGTACTTATGGTGTGGCTATATTGAATTTTAGGCACTCATCAAACAGACAGTTTTTTTTTTAAGTTTATTTATTTATTTTGAAAGAGAGTGCATGAGCAGGGGAGGAGCATAGAGAAGGAGAGACAGAATCCCAAGCAGGCTCCATGCTGTTGGTACTTGGCCTGATGCAAGGCTCAAACCCATGAACTATGAGGTCATGACCTGAGCTGAAATGGAGTCTGATATTTGACTGATGGAGGGCCCCAGTCTTTTGTACTAATACCTTTAAGCATCACTACTTTGAAAGGTTTTACCACTTCATGTTGAATCTTTCTGCAACCCCCTACCAAATCTATATATGTCTATTGCTCCCTGTTAGAAACCAAAGTGTTGACATTAAAAAAAAAAAAAAGGCATTTATAAAAATACAATATAAATGAGCAGTTTGTAAAGTCAAGAATAAGTTGTGGTGCTTTTGGTAGTTTCCACAGCTTTTAAGTTTGCTTTATAGTTTTGATTACAATTTAGGACTTGCCTTGTGATTTAGAAAGTAGTTGTTTTACAGCAGCCACTTTGTAGCCAATGCTACTGAATGTCAATTTCTTGTGTGTTTCGCATTTTAGATTCTGTGAGTCTTTTTCTTTTGCATAAACTAGAAGCCAGCTACTCCTTTGATGAAATATTTTAACAAACCTGTGAATCAGGGGATACCAAAAGGCAATGGATGAAGCTGAAAATATGTTATTGCAAGAGAGAAAATCCAACTCATCATTTATAAAATCCTGACACTTGAGAAAGCGTCAGCACTTGTACTTTGAAATATATAGGGGATTCTCATTCCCCAGAGCATATCTGAAGCCCAGAAATCCCTGATATATGTTGAACATTGAGTGGCTAGGGAGAAACTAAAACCCAACTAGAAACCAAAACTAAATTCAGATATAGGGGGGATGATTGTTTGAAGGCAATGGAATCCTCTCATATATGTCTTCTGATGAAGCATGGTAGGGAATGCCAGCTGTTAAGCTGCCCACCTCCCTTGCAGGTGGGTATATAGGCTGGGTTCTGGCCGAAGGATTGTGGGCACTTGAGAGGTTCCGTCTGTAGGCCAGGCCCACAAAACTTCCCTTGTCCTTCCTCCCATGTCCTGCTTTGACTGGTTCCAATGTAGGGCAGAGCTAGGGCAACCTTGGAGCCATGTGTGGATTATGTGGAGTCACATGATGGAAGAAAGCCTGGTCCCTGGAGAGCTGCCTGCTGATCAAGGACACATGCTTTAGATTTGCCCTGAGAAAGGAGGTTCTATCGTGTTAAATCAACAAAACTGGGCAGTGATCCGTTACAACAGCCAGCCCTTCTGATCATAATATAAAGATTATAGAAACTATCGATTTTAAAATTTGGTCATTCAGCTGGGGTGCCTGGGTGGCTCAGTCAGTTAGGCATCCGACTTCAGCTCAGGTCATGATCTCACAGCTTGTGAGCTTGAGCCTCACATCGGGCTCTGTGCTGACAGCTCAGAGCCTGGAACCTGCTTCGGATTCTGTGTCTCCCTATCTCTCTGCCCCTCTCCTGCTCATTCTCTGTCTCTCTCTTTCTCAAAAATAAATAAATACTAAAAAATTTTTTTTTTATTTGGTCATTCAGGGACCTGGGTGGCTCAGTTGGTTAAGCACTTGACTCTTGATCTCGGCTCAGGTCATGACCTTATGGTTTGTGGGTTCAAGCCCCATGTTGGGCTCTGTGCTGACAGTGTGGTGCCTGCTTGGAATTCTCTCTCTCTCTCTCTCTCTCTCTCTCTCTCTCTCTTTCCCTCTCTCTTTCGAAAAACAGAGAAATAAGCTTAAAAAAAATGGGTCATTCAGTGAACGACCTTTTATGTTATTCCTTGGCTATTATTTTATTATGGAAGATGAGCAAACCTTTACTGAATTTTTTTTTTCCAGGAGCTATTGGGACATTGATACATACTAACCCTGTCTCAAGATCACCACAGCACTTTGAGGTAGGTCACTTTTTTTTTATCTTTTCACAGAAACTGAGGCAGAGATGTTTAAATAGCTGGCCACGGTCACACAGCTGGTAAATGGTAGAGCTGGAATTCAAACCCAGGCAGCCTGGCTCTGTAACATTCTCCATTCATTGCCCTTGAGTGACAAGGAGAATTTCACATGAGCCTCCCACAGATCTGCTTGGCAGGAAGAGAATTCCAGTGCTTCCAAAACCAAGTCTCGGGCTCCTGAGTTAAGAGGTTTAAGCTGTACAACTCAACACCCTCAATTCCGACGGCAGTTCCCAGACCTGGGGGCCCGTAGCAATCTTATTTCTGCGCAGCCTGTAGGGTTTCGTGGATTTGTCCATCCTGAAAGAGAAGTAAGAAAAAGGCTGAAATAGTGTCATGAAGGCTGCGGCTGTGACGTCCTATCCCCCTGTCTTTACCCTCTGTCTGGCAATGGGATTAAATCTAGGGGGGGGTCAGTGTAACTTTTCCCATTTCGTTCAAACCCGTGTCTAGCCCTGGTGACTCGTATGGTGCTTGGATAACTCAACCTGTGGCTCAGGTTTTTTAGTTTGCTGCTGGCATCACAGATGGTCGCCTTAGACACCTGCCCTCCCCTCCCTCCCCACTCTGGGAAGTCGCAAGAAAACAGAGCAGCCTGTAGCAATGGTATCACACAGCTGGGGTTTAACCCACTTAATAAGTGTTGCCCAAGACCCTATTTTCAATGCACAAAATGACCGATATCACGGAGATGCTTCTTCAGATGCTTTGGCCCGTAAGAAATCCCTTCTAACTCGTGCCGGGTTTTGAGGGCTTCAGTCGAAATAGCTTCTTAGGCTTCAGATTCGATGTTGAGCTGTTACATTATGAAGCGCCGGTGCGGGCCATGCGGGAGTGATAATGACGTCAAAAAGTGTCACAGAACGTGTGGGAACAAATACACCCTGGAAATGTTGAAATGCTTTGGAAGCAAGTGTATCCTGTTCCAGGCAGACCTGACTTGCTAGACTTGCATTTTGCCCAATGGCTAACCCATGATTGTGCCAAGGAAAACCATCAGTGGTGTGGTGTCACCGAGCTGTCACCTCCTACTTTTTTGCAAGAGGGACAAATAAACGACTCCATAGAAGGATAAGATGTCCTTATCTCTGAACAGGGAAGCTTAACTCCTTTTACCTGAAGCTATGTCAGGGGCCATGCTCGGAGGAGAACTCTGGGCGGCTGCCAGCACTGTGGGGTGACTGAGCCACACACCTGACCTGTCACACCACCCAGTGTGCCATTACCTGCAGTCACCTTATCTGGGTGGCACAACCTTCCCAGAGTGAGCTGGGGTGTTCTCATTAAACTTGATGTATTAATTTTCTTTCTATCCTTAAAAAAAAAATGTTATTTATTTAAGTTAAAGTTCATTAACATACAGTGTCATATTGGTTTCAGGAGTAGAACCCAGAGACTCATCTCTTCCATACAACACCCAGTGCCCTCAAGTGCCCTCCCTGATGCCCGTCACCCATTTAGCCCATCCCCCCACCCACTTCCGTTCCAGCACCCCTCAGTCTGTTCTCTGTATTTAAGAGTCTCTTATGGCTTGCCTGCCTCTCTGTTTTGATCTTATTTTTCCTTCCCTTCTGCTATGTTCATCTGTTGTGTTTCTTACATTATGCATATGAGTGAAATCACGTGATATTTGTCTTTCGCTGACTGACTTATTTTACTTGGCGTAACACATTCTCGTTCTTTGATGTATTAAATTTCTATCGCTGCTGTCCTAAATCATCCCGAATGCGGTGGCTTAAAACAACACAAATTTGTTCTGTTCTAGTTTTGGAGATCGGAAGTCCTACGTGAGATGTGGACAGGTCTGCTTCCCTCTGAATGCTCCAGGGGAGAATCTGTTTCCTCGCCTTTTGCAACTCTGACTCGATGCCTCCTTCTTGATCTTCTTCATTATCACAGAGCCTTCTCCCCTCTGTAGTCAAATCGCCCTCTGCCTTCCTCTTGTAAGGACCCTTGTGACTGCGTGTAGGACCCACCCGGATAACCCAGGATAATGTCAAAACCCTTAACCTAAACACCCACAAAGTCCCCTTTGCCATGTGAAGTGACATCGACAGGTTCTGGGAATTGCCACGTGGCTATCTTTGGGCTCCATTTTTCTGCCTCTTTACATTGAGACATACTATGCTGCTGTCACTGATGCAGACCCAGTTTGGGGTTAACTATTCCCAGGAACGTGTGAGCGCAGGAGAGGGCTAGGGCTGGGGTTTTCCGGGACTATTCAACCGCTTTGGGGGAAGAAGACATCTTTCAGTGCTGGTGATCTTGCTCCTACAACGCACACACTCTTGTGCATTTTTTATTCTTTGTCTCTAAAACGTCTGTCTCAGTGGTTATGCTCCATGCCAGTTTATTTCCTTGAGTGGAAATAGCCCGATCTCTCGCTAGAGCTGCTCTGACTTCAAGGCCTTCCCACCCTCAATGCTGTGTAGACGAAACAGCATAGAAAACACACCAGGATGGAGCCTCTTTCCCTGGTTGTGCCGCTAATTAGCTACTGATCTTGGTCAAGCCATTGAGTCTGTGTGGCCCTAGCAGTTAGGTTTCATATAAGGAAGTTTGTCTATAGCTGAATTTCCCCCCAAATGGGATCCATAGAACATTAATTGCAAGAACCGCTATGTGGGGGAAAAAGAGTACAAGTAAATGGGGAAAATATTTTAGCGTGTGTATACCTCCGTTCCTCTTGGAGAACCACAGCATACTTAAACATAATCAAGGCTCTGAAAAGTCCTGTATAAATGCAGTTGGATAGCTCTTAAACCCGGTGTTTTATGAATTATACTGAGATCACAGAGCACCCCTGCCTTTTTTTTTTTCTCTTAAATACCAAAGAGCAGAGTTGGGGAAATACTCATTACATTGGTCTCTAATGAAATCATGATTCCTGCCCCTTTAAGATGACTTTTGAAACAGGTATTTTGCCAACAAACTGATCCCTGAGAAGAACAGACTATGTCCCATATTGCCTTATCTAGCTTCCTGGAGGCTTTGCTCATTTTCAGCATCAATTTTTGTTTTGTTTTGTTTTTAAAATATAATTTATTGTCAAATTGGTTTCCATACAACACCCAGTGTGCATCCCAACGGGTGGGCATCCTCAATGCCCATCACCCATCTTTCCCTCCCTCCCACCCCCCATCAATCCTCAGTTTGTTCTCAGTTTTTAAGAGTCTCTTATGGTTTGCCTCCCTCCCTCTCTGTAACTTTTCTCCCCCCCCCCCCCTCCCTTCCCGCATGGTCTTGTGTTAAGTTTCTAAAGATCCACATATGAGTGAAAACATATGTATCTGTCTTTCTCTGCCTGGCTTATTTCACTTAGCATAATACCCTCCAGTTCCATCCACGTTGCTGCAAAAGGCCAGATTTCATTCTTTCTCATTGCCAAGTAGTATTCCATTGGATATAGAAACCCCATCTTCTTTATCCATTCGTCAGTTGATGGACATTTAGGCTCTTTCCATAATTTGGCTATTGAAAGCGCTGCTATAAACATTGGGGTACAAGTGCCCCTATGCATCAGCACTCCTGTATCCCTTGGGTCAATTCCTAGCAGTGCTATTGCTGGGTCATAGGGTAGGTCTATTTTTAATTTTTTGAGGAACCTCCACACTGTTTTCCAGAGCGGCTGCACCAGTTTGCATTCCCACCAACAGTGCAAGAGGGTTCCCGTTTTTCCACATCCTCTCCAGCATCTATAGTCTCCTGATTTGTTCGTTGTAGCCACTCTGATGGGCGTGAGGTGGTTTCTCAGTGTGGTTTTGATTTGTAGTTCCCTGATGGTCTCATCATCAGTTTTAATGGGGACATCAGGCTCAGGAGCCTGAAGCCGTGGGCCAGCCCTGTCCAGGACATGGCCCCATGAGGTGGAGGCTTTTCTCCCTGCCATCTGTCCTTTCCCATTTGCTTTACTCCCTAAGTATTTCTACAGTCTCTGTGAGGAGTTTAGCCTTGCAACAGAGGAGACTTCGAGAAACATATATATATATTTTTAATTCCTTGGTCCCCAGAAGCCAGCAAAAGGGAAAGAAAGCAGCAGAGGGTCACTTCACATTATGGGAGGATCTGTGCTTAGTCAATCCTTTGGAAAATCCTATAAGGCACATACTCCTCTTGAACAACGAGAAGCCCAAGGCAGAGGGAAGAGAAATAGCTTGGCCAAAGCCACATGTCCAGCTAGTGGCAGAGTCAGGATGGAGCATTGCTCAAACGAGCTGTGAGGACGCGTGTCCAGCAGAGAAATCCAGGGCCAGGTGGGGAAGGGAGCCATCCCCCAGGGAAACTCAGGGCTATGGGAAGAGCCCTGGGCTGGGGGTCAACAAAAGATCCAAGGTCAAGTCCTGGTTCCATGGCTTTGGACAATTCACCTAACCTTTCTGGCTTCCTCAGAGGACAAGTAGGCAGATCAAACACTTCCAGGTCTAGGAGAGAGGCTACGGTTTAAAGGCAGGGGAAAGGAGGGACAGAAAACAGGAAGCAGGTAAAAGCTTGCATGCACTCAGAGAGCATTTATGAAACTCTTACCATGTGCCAGACGCTGTACTAGGGCCCTGGGATCCACAGAGAACACAACAAATCAGAGCCCTTTCCCTCAAGCACCTTGCACACTAGAGGGTGACGGTGACGGTATGAGGGTTGGTGGTGGTGAGTGCTAGGGAAAATAGAGCAAAGTGAGGAGGCTAGGAGTGGGGTGGCCCCCTAAATTACAGGGTGATCAAGGAAGATCTCCTGCAAAGCCGACATTTGAGCAGACTTGAAGGAGGCGGAGTAATGAGTCCGGTGGATCCCAGCAGACAAGCATGCCAGGCGGGGAAGCAGTCCGGGCAGGAGGGCTGAGGCACAGGACCCAGGACCAGGGCCGCCAGGTTCTGGGACCCACAGGGAGGCCAGCGTTGAGGTTGGAGGGCGGTGGGGAAGGAGGACGATGAAAAGACATGAGGCTGGTAAAGTTGACCTCTTTTCAGTATGCAAAAACTTGGGGAGAAAATTTAGTGATATTGTAATTCTTCATGTTCAACATCACCATTAGAAAAATTGCAAATGGAACATTTTGTTACTTGGCCCAAGACTCAGGAAGGCAGGGCCGATCATCCTCGGACAGGCTCCCTATCTGAGAGATAAATAGCTTCCTCAGAATTGTCTTTCCCCTTTCCCGGGACCAGTTCTCTCTTCTCTCTCAAGGACATCCGGGGTCTGCTTGTGACTTACGTGTGCACAGAGCAATGACTTTGAACATTTGTCACCGTTTTACCTGGTGTTATGTGCCTCTTGCAAACATTGACATGGAAAGCAGTCTCGCTACCATTGGATGGGTTGGCTTGTGAATGCCGCGAGCTTCTTTTCCGTCAGTGCAGCGTCCGGACTCTGCAAGGAACTAGCTGTGTGATCTTGATCCCATCTCTGAAGTCGGTCTGAGTGTTGCTTTCTTTGTCTGGAAGTGGATGGGTGTGGACTAGATCATCTATAAAGTCCCTTTCCGTCTGAAAAGCCTGTTCTACGCTCTCTAGCAAACAACATTCCCTCCCTGTGTTTATCTCCTCTCGGAAGTCAAACCTGCAATTACCCACTCCACTTTTATGCTGCATGTAAGGCATGAATAATTCACAGACGGGCTTGCAAAATGGGACTGGAGGACCCTTCAGCTAATTCTCCTGTGCCCTAAATAACTAGTGCTCACATACCAGAAAGGTGATCAGGACACATTCTAATTTTCTTCCTCCTTTAGCCTCTAGCTCCCACGAGGTCTAAATAACAATCCATTGCCTCTCATACATTTATACGGTTTTACAGCTGGAAGGAACCTTCAAGATTCTGTAGTTCAAGTTCTTTATTGGTCAGCTCAGGAGACCGAGGCTCACAGAGGTCAATGACTTGCTTTGATGGGCATGTTCAAGAGGGCAGAGCAGGGACCAGAATCTAGTCCCCCACCTGCTGGCTGAGCCTCTTTCCCCCACCTCTGGCTGCCTCCATTTTGCCAAATGCTGACCCCGCCCCTCAAATTAGAGCTGCTTGAAAATACTTTTGGGGGATGATGACAAAGAACTTTGAAAATAAGAATTTTTTTTTTTTATTTTTAAAAAAAAAATTTTTTTTTCAACTTTTATTTATTTTTGGGACAGAGAGAGAGAGAGCATGAACGGGGGAGGGGCAGAGAGAGAGGGAGACACAGAATCGGAAACAGGCTCCAGGCTCCGAGCCATCAGCCTAGAGCCTGACGCGGGGCTCGAACTCACGGACCGCGAGATCGTGACCTGGCTGAAGTCGGACGCTTAACCGACTGCGCCACCCAGGCGCCCCAAGAATTTTGTTTTTTTTTTTTTTTTTTTTTTTTTTTTTTTTTAAATTTTTTTTTTCAACGTTTATTTATTTTTGGGACAGAGAGAGACAGAGCATGAACGGGGGAGGGGCAGAGAGAGAGGGAGACACAGAATCGGAAACAGGCTTCAGGCTCTGAGCCATCAGCCCAGAGCCCGACGCGGGGCTCGAACTCACAGACCGCAAGATCGTGACCTGGCTGAAGTCGGACGCTTAACCGACTGCGCCACCCAGGCGCCCCAGAATTTTGTTTTTAAATATGCACCCATAGACCCAATGCAGCTGAGAGGGAGAAGAAGGCCAGTTTCCCTAGAAATGCCAGATTAAAAAATGTTAGTGAGGCTCCGATCTGCAGCATTTGACCTTCAGTGATACAGTTTACAAACCCTGAAAGATAAATGAAGAAAAATGAGACTCAAAAGAATATGCTTAACCTGAAAGGCTACAAAGTTTTACCATTGGCAATGAATGAGTTCTGAGGATCCTATGCACAGCAAGGTGACTATAGTTAACAATACTGTTTTGTATACTCGAAATTTGCTAAGAGAGCAGATCTTGATTCCCATCCCCGTGCCCCTACCCCCAAATACAAACCCAAAAAGAAACTGGAACTATATGGAGACAATGGATATGTTAATTGGCTTGATTTGGGTGATCATTTCACAATGTATGCATTTTAAAACATCAGGCTGTATACCTTAAACCTATGCAATGTTTATATGTCCATCATACTTTGATAAAGCTGCTAAAAAAAAAGAAAAGAAAAAGAAAGAATATTCTGAACACCTCATTGTTGTATTTTGTCCCTTCCAACACTAGGTGTCCCCTTGGCTAGCAAATCGTGGCCAGAGTGGGGCTTCCGCGCACAGCCTTTATGGAGTGACAGTGAAAGGCCAGGGTCAGCAACAAATCCCATGCAGTCCTGCCTCAGCAGGAGGTGCAAAAAAGAGAGCGAGGGAGGGGCTTCTGAGGGGTCTCCTGTTCCCACAGAATCGTCCGCGTACCTCAGGAAGAGTCCTCCTTGAGCTGAAGCCACTGGCTGTAATTAGAATGAACAGATTAAATGTGAGAGGAACGCGGTCAAAACCTAATTTCCACCACGGGAAATGAGCGTGGCCCAGAATAGATCCGGAGCGTGATTAAATTGTGGAGGAGTGGAGAGGGGCTCTGGAGACAGGGTGGGTTGGCACGTATCCAGCCAGGAGCTGCCTAAGCCCCGCACTTGGGTCCGTCAAGGAGCCAGATTGGGGTGGGGGGGGGAGGGCGTGGTCCTTTGGTATGTATTTTTGGATGGGTCCTGCCCAAACAATCCAGAGCCATTTAAAAAATAAATAAATAAACATATATATTTAGAGTGTGTGAGAGAGTGTTTCTGAGGCAGAGAGAGAGGGAGACAGAAGATCCAAAGCAGTCTCTGTGCTGACAGCAAAGAGCCCAGTGTGAGGCTCGAACTCATGAACCATGAGATCGTGACCTGAGCCGAAGTTGGAAGCTTAACTGACTGAGCCACCCAGGCGCCCCTCCAAAGCCATTTTTGTCACTGAATGTCAAGTTTCTAGGAAAGTTTCTGGTCGCCACGGCCCAGGACACCTCCAACGCCAACCTGAACTTAATAATTGATCGTTTGGCCGGATCACCAGGGCCCTGGATGTCTCTACTTTGTAGGTGGACTTTGTGGGCACTTACAAGGCAGCTGGTAATCAACAGATGGGGCCCAAGATGGAAAGAAACTGTTCAACCAATCAGAATGCCAGTCCAAACGAAAATGGCTCTTTGAGTGTTCCTGCCCAGCCAACATGCTCTTGCACCCCCAGCTACCCCTAAACTGTAAAAAGTTCCCCAAGGGCACTTAGCCCTGAGTCGAGTCCACACCACCACTGTTGGATATGAAAGGATGCGTTCTGGAACCATTGCTTTGCCAGTGCAGTAGCTAAGAGTCCAGACTTTGGGCCGTGGGCAAGAGACTTAGCTTCTCTGAGGCTCAGTATGCTATGGATGTGGTTCCGTAACGTGTGATAGTACTGTTATCTTCACAGAGCTGTCGTGAGGATCCAGGAAGTTGATGGAGGAAGGGTCCGGCACAGAATCTGACCCCTGGTACAAAAGCTTAGTAAGTGATATCTTGTTTTCAGGGGCTCTCTTCTCTTCCCCTGTCTCAGCCATAATGGAACTGGTTAAATCTGCATGGACAGACCTGATTTATCAGGCCAGGCCATGTGTATGGCTAGATGTATGCTAGATGGCATGCCCTGGGCATGAGTTTTGTGCCCCCCCCACCCCCCACCTCCAATCCCCCCAGGAGCTCAGAGGCTAGTAGGGGACACATAGATGCGTGAAGGCAAAACATTATATAAGGGCTCTGAGATGTGTGGCTGTTGGGGGAGTTGAGAAAACTTTATAGGAAGGCCTCAAGGGATGAGTGAGTTTACCATGTGGATAAGGGGTACACGCTAGGTGCGAAGTGTGCTCATGGCCAAGTGTGCCAAGGCCTGAAGTGCAACTCAGTGGGGCTCGCGCATTGAGCGCGTGAGGGCTAGTGGGAGAAGGGACGCCAGGTTAGCATGATGTTCAGGTGCTCGAGGGCATTGTGTGCTCCCTTGGAGACCTTGAATTCTGTCTTTTGAAAGGCTTTCAGCAGATTGGTCTCAAGAAGAAGGCCTCTCAGGAAGAGCAGCGGGAGGAAGAGGTGAAGCCTGGAAGCAGGGGGCCAGTGGGCAGGTTGCCGCAGGAGGAAGCCTGAAATAGTCAGGGGTAGCACCCGCGTCGTGTTTCTGATCCAGCGCCCAAGGGGCTTGGGGACCTGTTGGCTGGGGACGAAGGGGAGCAAAGGGGGATGACTCCAAGCTTCCCAGCTCGCAGGATGGCACAGAGGCTTCGGAGACCCACGGGGAGGCTCTTCAGCTGGAGGTGCACATGGGCAACCCAAGTGGGGTGTCCAGGGAACTGTGGAGGCAGAGGGGGTGGTGCTCAGCCAGGCTTGGCGAGAGATGCAGGGGAGACTGGAGCGTAGCTGAAGCTCTCAGTCAAATCTCTCAGACCTTTTAAACCATATGTGAGTTATTCCAAGTGCGAACCGCTCACAAGATCTTAACAGCTCTGTGCAAGGTGTGAAAAACTACAATGAATGATCACAAGTGTGGTCTAAACCGTGTGCTTCATAGGGCTGATGACTTACTCATCTCTAAAACTCCAACTCAAATCCAAACTTTTCAGCCTCTGGAACCGAATATTGTACACAAAATATGCTCCACCTCTGTGGGACACAGACAAATGTGAATGTTTTCTGGAGGCAGCACGGTCCCCCGTGTCTTCTGCAGCCCGTGGCTGGTGGCCTTAAGATGTCTCCGAGGCACTGTGGAGGAGTCACAGACCTGAATCATCAGAGGAAGACGGAACAACCAGCTGAGAAAGTTTGACGTTAGCAACCGTCTCCTGCCTTCAAGCTTATAGAAGATTGGCAACCTTTTGTAAGAGCCCTTCCAGCCCTCAATTTTTCTGATCACAACCTGTGTCTGATGACCACCGTGGGTCCTGTAACTGGAATGGAAGTCAGCCAGAGTCTTCTGTCCTTCAGTCAGGTTTTATGACAAATTACGTAGCTAAATAGAAGATGCCACATTTTACCGGTAAAAGAAACACAGTTTGATTATTAAACATGTTTAGATGGCAGCGGAAGTCAGGAAAGGATCTATTAGAGTGGCACAGATATATTTAACCACATCTCAGCTAATCACGTCACCTTCAGAGGTCTGACCCTAAATGCTGGGCGGCAAAGGGGCTCACAAAATACTTCCGCGGTCGTGATTTAAAACCCGTTTTAACGGAGCACTGGATTTTCCAGACTGTTGCCTCCCCTCTCCCTTATTATTAATTCACTCTTCACCACACAGCAGAAGAGGCACGGCTGGGGTCCAATGGCATGTCCTGAGGACAGGGGCTGCGTGCAGGCTGGCGGGACCGTGAATATGTACAGAAGTGTCCCTCCAGATGACTGTGCTGTGACCTCCTGCCCACTTGCGTTCCAAATACGCACTTCAGATACATCGCTTCCTCTAACAACTTCTTAGCCACACTGGCGATGAAGTATGTTGACTCTATGCTCGTGGACAAGATCTTGTCACTTTTCGGGACTGTGCTCATGTCAAACAAACACCTCATCCCTTTTCCTGCCCGTCAGAGAACTTAAATGTCATTGACACGGAGGAATAAGAGGCCTGCTGTCCGAATTGTTGCTTCGGCTCAGATGATGATAAAAAAGCCAGAGCAGGAATGCCATAGTTGAGAGGGACAGGGTGGGAGACGTGAGATAACATGAGCAAGCCATCTGTCCATTCATATCCACCCCGATGAATGCCGCATGTGTCCTAGTTTTCCTAGAAGACCCATATCCTCTACTGGGAAACTGAAGCTTGGAAGCGGGGACAGGTGTTGACTTTGGATGGACCAGAAGGGGAATCTCTGCCAAGCTCTCCTTAGGATTGTTACTGCGTCCCCAGGGGTTGGGGAAGGATGGCCCTGTCCTGTGGAGGCAGGTGGGGAATTGGGTGGCGGGGGGCTTGAGGGGAATTCAAGCTGGACATGAGTCAAGTATACCTTTCAAACCAGACCATCCGTGAATTCTGTCATGCTTCCCTCTGCATAGCCCTAGCACCCGGCAAAGCCTGGCTTCGGTTGGGACGGAGAGGGTTGTATCTGTAACTTCTGTTTCTCCACATGCTTCCTCCGTTCACTCAACCTTCTAACACACTTGGCAGATGTGGTATTTAGGAGGAGTCCCAAGGGGCAAGGTCAGATCTTAAAGATAAGGGGTGAGGCTTGGAATAAAAGATTCAGAGGGGCGGGAGTGGGAGGGAGGGAGGGAGGTGCAGGCTGATGCCAGGTGAGCGGAATGTGATGTCTGGAGTACTGGTCTGTGAAGGGGGCCAAGGGCAGGATCGGCCCCCAGAGGGCTGTAGGGGACAAGGCCGGTGTGTGGGAGCAAGGACAAGAAGCAAGAAGGGAACTTGGGCAGGGACTGCAGCAGGAGGAGAGAAGTAGGAGCCGTGTCCTGATCCTGGAATACAAGGCAGAGAGCCCAGGACTCAGGCCTGGGCCACACGGTCAGACTGGGCCCCACAGTTGGGCTGACTGGACGCTGGATGCCAAGCTCTTGACTCTTCTATTTCTCCTGTACCTGGGGACCAGATTTCTTCTAGAGCTGTGCTGTCCAGAATGCTAGCCTCTAGGCAGGTGTCCAGCCTGGTCCAGCCAGTCTTGGCCAAGCGGCAGAACCACAGGGCAGCACAGCACGCGCCCCGTGGGTAAGGCTCGCCTAGGAATGACAGCGGACGTGGCCGGCCCCCGGACCATAACAGACTGCTTTACAATGTAATTTGTAAAATTTAGAAATTCCTTATAATGGGCACTTGGGTACTTTTAAAATTGGAGGCCGGGGTGGGGGGAGTAGAAAGTAATATTGTGCAAGAAAGAACAATATTTCCCAAGAAGGATGGCAAACTCCAGTATGTCCCAACCGGTTATATAAACAGAGGTTAACTCCTGCATGTTGGCGACCTACCAGGGAGCAGAGGGCAAGTTGATAGAGGATGGGCCCAACGAACTTGGTCTGTGGAAAGCTGAGGGAGAGATTGGCTGACCGACTGACCTGGAGCGCTGAGCTTCTCGGAAGGGCAGAGCTGGGGAGAAGATGGGAGGATGAACTTACTTCTTATGTTCTACTTTGGCACACGACAGCCCTGACGATCTGAACCCGAGGGGCAAATGGGGCCCCGCTGTCCCTAACAGAGGCCGCACCAAGTGCATTTGCTATTTTTAAAAAACGTTTTCTATGGAGACTTATACCTCACACCTCTCCAAAGCACAAAGAATCCTTTATTTGAAAATGCCAACTATTTACCTAACACTGTTATGTTTCCTTCTTATCATTGTCTAAACATGATTTTCCATGGTGTCAAACAATGAACGTGTGTGTCTTTGTTCTTTTTATTCATTTACACTTTCCATGTGTTGACACGGTCCCCATATTTATTATTTTAACGACTCTAAATTCTACCAAGTGAATGTACAATACCCTAGAGGTTGGGCGTGTGGATGGTTTACAAGTTTTATTTGCTTTTGCTACTATGCAAGGTATCACTTGAAATTGTTAAAAAATCGGGCCTCTTCTCTTTTTGTCAATAGTAACTATCTTTATTCTTAAAAAAATAGTATGTTTTATTTTCTATTACAAAACCAGAGCATGTTCACTGTGGAAGTTTTGGAAAGTATAACCTACTTGGCATGTTTACAACCTACCTGGGGCACTATTATAGACTTGCTTTTTCTTTTTCCAGTTAATTGTCTGAGTCCTTGCACACGGCAGTTGGGCGGCCTTTCTCCTCAACTACCTAATAATCCTGGGGGCCCAGAAGCCTCGATTCTTATTCCAAATGCAAGATGGGAGAGGATGTTGGAGAGTGTCAGCTGCTTACCTAGGCCCGGGTGATCTACTATCCTTGTTCTCTTACTGTCAGTGTGGAAAATGGTTTGAATATTAGAGCACCAGATTCCCAAACAAGTAACAACCAAACCTCTGAGGCTACTACCTTTTTTAAAAAAATTTTTTTAAGGTTTATTTATTTTGAAAGAGACTGAGACAGCGTGAGCAGGGAAAGGGGAGAGAGAGAGAGGGAGAGAGAAGGAGAGAGAGGGAGGGAGGCAGGGAGAGAGAGAGAGAGAGAGAGAGAGAGAGAGAGAGAGAGAGAGAATCCCAATCAGGCTCCACATTGTCAGTGCAGAGCCCCACATGGGGCTGGAACACATGAAACTTTTGGATCATGACCTGAGCTAAAACTGAGAGTCAGACGCTTAACCGACTGAGCCATCCAGTTGCCTCTCCCCCACCCCCCACCCCCTTTCCCGCCTTTTTTAGAGCTTACACTCTCGAGGCTTGTAAAGAAGTGTGTTAAGTCTGGAAGGGAGCTCTGCCTAAGCCAAACCCTGGGTGAGTGTCAGCCGTTCCCCATAGAATTATCGGGTCCACTGGCTGAGCCCACATCACCAGTCCTGACTTCTTCCCAGGTGAATTGGAGAAGTCCTGATCCACCCAGAATGTTCTAGTAATGTTAATCTTGAAAATAGAGCCTCACTGACCCCTATACTGATTTTTCTTCTCTCCCACCTGGGATCCCAGAGCTTTATACACCCTAAAACTCACTCTAAATGCTCCCTTCTTCCTAGATGTTCAACTGGAGCTGGATAAGGCACCCCGTGCCATTCCATGAGACATTAGACAAAGTTTTCTGTGGAGATTTCTAGAAAAGTTTTTCTTTCCTAATAAAAAGAGGCAGAAAATGCAATCCTTCTTGATGTCTCCTTCTTCCTACCTAAACAAAGACATGATGTCTGAGCTGCAGTAGCCAGCATGTGACCATGAGGTGGGGGCATGATGCAACCACAAGAAATTTTCAGAGAGCCACTGACCCAATATCAATAACCACTTACAGCCAAACTGCCCATTAGGTTTAAGCTTTAAGTTGAATTTTCTGTTCAGTGCTGCTGAACTCATTCCTAGAAGATATTTTTGTTATTAGAAGCAAGGTTCTATACAATAAACAACTTATGGTGAAATCTTTGCACACATTCTTAACTGTTTTTATAGGACATATTCACATAAGAAAAAATTGGGAAATGTTATGGACTGAACTGTGTTTCCCACCTCCCCCCAAATTTATACGTTGAAGTGCTAACCTCTCGTACCTCACATGTAAATGTCTTTGGAGATAAGTTCTTTTCAGAGGAAACTAAGTTAAAAACAAGGTCTTTGGGGTGAGCCCTACGCCAGTATGACTGGTGTCCTTATAACAAGAAATTGGGACACAGATATGTACGCACACAGAGGAAAGAACATGTGAACAGGAGAAGGCAACCATCTCCAAGCTAAGGAGACAGACCTCAGAAGAAACGAATCCTGCCGATACCTTGTTCTTGGGCTTGTGGCCACTAGAACTACGAGAAATAAATTTCAGTGGTTTAAGCTCCGCCCCACCCAGCCCATGGTGCTTTGTTATGGCGACTCTAGCAAAGCAGTACAGGGAAGCAAAAATATTTTTCCCATCTGTAAAATAATATTTGTATTTGTTTAGAATGCGGTTAGGAGGCTGAAATGATGTGTGCAAAACATTTATTTTGCTGTCTGATGTTCCGTATGCACACAGTCAGTGATGGCTAGTATTCCCATGAAGCCCAACAACAGAATTCTCTGGACAAAAATCACTCCCGTAGACTCTGCAGAGAGTTAGCCAAAGACCTTTCTGGTCTCCAAGAGGATCACTGAGCTCAAGGTATCTGTAGGCCGGCTGTGGTAGAGACAGTGCTGTGTCATCTTTTTCCTCCTCCTGGACCCTCAGGAAGGGGGTCTTTCCCCCTGGCGCCTAGGTGGTGTCATGTGACTCTGAACAGAACATCATTTCCAGGCTGAGACTGTTTAGAGAGAGGTGGCTTTTCTGCTTTCTCTATCTCTCCCACTCAGAAGGTGAAATCATAAGAAGGAAGGTGACTCTGAGTCACTTTTTGGAGGCGCACCGTGCAGGAGAGCTACCTGACCTACAAGGGCAAGACACACACCTTAACCGTATTAAGCCACTGAGATTGCAGGATTTATCCTGAAGGCGGTTACCTTTGCTGACTCTGACCAATATGATCCAATGTTATCTTCTACTAACGCGTGACAGTAGCAATGCTATACTAGTTAATGAGGAATTCAGAGCGAGGGAATGGGTTAGGTTCCAGTGGTTCCATGGTTAGGTTCCAGTCGGCTGGAAATTGATATGGTTTGGGGCCAGTGGGAAGAACAGACCATCAATAATAACTGTTATTATTCATATTGTCACATGCTGGGGCATCTGGGTGGCTCAGTTGGTTAAGCCTCCAACTTTGGCTCAGGTCACGGTCTCACAGTTCATGGGTTCAAGCCCCGCATCGGGCTCTGTGCTGACAGCTCGGAGCCTGGAGCCTGCTTCGGATTCTGTGTCTCCCTCTCTCTCTGCGCTGCCCCAGCTCATGCTCTCTCTCTCTCTCTCTCTCTCTCTCTCTCTCTCTCTCTTTCTCTCTCTTAAAAATAAATAAACATTGGGGCGCCTGGGTGGCGCAGTCGGTTGAGCATCCGACTTCAGCCAGGTCACGATCTCGCGGTCCGGGAGTTCGAGCCCCGCGTCGGGCTCTGGGCTGATGGCTCAGAGCCTGGAGCCTGTTTCCGATTCTGTGTCTCCCTCTCTCTCTGCCCCTCCCCCGTTCATGCTCTGTCTCTCTCTGTCCCAAAAATAAATAAACGTTGAAAAAAAATTAAAAAAAAAAGATAAATAAAAATAAACATTAAAAAAATTTTTTTAAAAAAGGCACCAATCCTATTTGTAAGGACACCACCTCATGACCTGATCACCTCCCAAGGGCCCCACTCTCTAATACCACCACCTTGGGGGTTAGGATTTCAACATAGGAATTTTAGAAGACCGCAAACATTCAGCCCATAATAGTAACTCTGAACCAAGTGGTCACGGGGCGGGGAGCAGTTGATGAACCCAAAACTAGGTCTGATATCTTTCCACCCATGGTCTCCTTGGAGTCTTCCCATGATAATTGTGATCCTTTTAGGACTTAAAAAACAGATCTTTTTGGTGGTCTGTACATACAACAGAATACTATTCAGCCTTAAAAAGAAAAGAAATTCTGGCACATACTACACCACGAATGGATCTCAAAGACACGTTAAGTGAGGTAAGCTCACAAAAGACAAATATTGTATGATTGCACTTACATGAGATCCCTGGAGCAGTTAGTTTCATAGACAGAAAGCAGGATGGTGGTCACTGTGGGCTGGGAGGGGGTGGGGGTTGCAGGCAGTTCGTGTTTAATGGAACAGAGTTTCAGTTTGAGAAGACGAACAAGTTCTGGAGATGGATGGTGGTGAGGGCTGCACAACATGTGAATGTGCTTAATGCCACAGAACTATGCGCTTAAATGTGGGGCACCACATTTGTGGGGCTCGGTGGGTTAAGCGGCCGACTCTTAACTTTGGCTCAGGTTTCGTGGGATCAAGCCCCAGATGGGGCTCTGCACTGACATCAAGGAACCTGCTTGGGGTTCTCTTTCTCCTCTCTCTCTGCCCCTGCCCCTTTCAAAGTAAATAGATAAACTTAAATAATAAGAAAATAAATAAAATGGCTAAAATGGTAACTTTCAGGTGGTGTCTATTTTACCACAATTTAAAAACCATTTTGCGAAGCCTCTCTTAGGTGGAGGAAAGTGACATGTAGGGTTGGAGCAACATGGTAAATGCTATGGGGACCCAGAGGAATGCCCTTGAGTGGTTGACCTTTCGGTAGAGGAGAGACAGATTCAATGACATTGACAGAGTGCAAATCCCAAAGGAGGGAAAGAGGGAGCGAGTGGAGGATTCAGAGGAGGGCACGTTTGTCATAACTAGTGAGCCAATATTGATACATTATTATTATTATTTTTTTTAATTTTTTTTCAACATTTATTTATTTTTGGGACAGAGAGAGACAGAGCATGAACGGGGGAGGGGCAGAGAGAGAGGGAGACACAGAATCGGAAACAGGCTCCAGGCTCTGAGCCATCAGCCCAGAGCCCGACGCGGGGCTCGAACTCCCGGACCGCGAGATCGTGACCTGGCTGAAGTCGGACGCTTAACCGACTGTGCCACCCAGGTGCCCCAGATACATTATTATTAACAGAATTCTTTATTCAAATTTCCCCAAATGTCCTTTTTCTGCCTGCAGTGTTTCATCTAGAATACCCCTACAAATCTGTACCCATCTGAACTGCAAAGACAGTACAGAGAGCTTCCATATACTGGACATTCAGTTTCCCTTATTATTAATACCTTTCATTAGCATGGGAAACTGTTAAGTGAAGCCCATACCCTATTTAGATCTTCTTAATTGTTGTTTTATATCCCGTTTCTATCCCAGGTTCCCACCAGAATACAACATTCCGTGGGGTACGTCATGTCTCCTCAGTTGGGACAGTTTCTCAGACTTTCCTTAAGTTCGATGACCCAGACAGTATTGAGGAATGGTGGTCAGGTGTTTTGTAGATCATCGCCTAACTTGGGTTGGTCTAGTATTTTTCTCATGGTTGTACTGGGGTTGTGGGTTGGGGGAGGAAGACCACAGGGTTAAAGTGTCTCGCCCTATCAGGGGCTCCAGGCGGTCAACAGGACTTATCACTGTTGACACTATCTTTGACCACCTGGCCAAGGTACTGTTTGTCGGCTTTCTACACTGTAAAGTTATTCCCAACCACCCCCCCCCCTCCCCGCCCCCGCCTCGCTTTCCAAACTCTGCTCTTTGGACGTAAGCATTAGATATTTTTGAGTAAAGAAAATGACCCGATGAAAGGAGTATTTTGGAATGATATTCCATCTGTGGCTGATGTACCGGGAGGGGACATCTTGACCTTACATAGTGCTTGCGCTGGTTTAGATCACGTATCGTGACTTTTAATCCTCACATTGGCCCCATTTTACAGGGGAGCAAACCGAGGCACCTAGAAGGTAAATAATCTGTTAATGGTCACAAAACCAGTAAGTGCTCAACCTGGGATCTGAACCTGAGGCGTGTGTGGCTCCAAAGTTGGTGTTATCACTGAGCCATCCTGGGGGGATTAGCAGTGTGAATTCGGAATGTGGCCAGACGTCATGATTTCAGTTGGAAGGCAGATTCCCCGGTGCCACCTCCGAATACTGCATTGTAGTAGACATATCCCCTAGGAGATCCAGTAGGCACAACGCATGGTTTCCAACTTAAAAACCTAGCCATTTTTAATCCGCTGGGTTAAAGAATAGAGAAGTTGGGGGCTGAGACCCTCCAGGATGTGCTACTGATGGGGCGGGGTGGGTGGGGGGAAGTCATTAGGTCCCAGAGGCCTCGCCGGTGTCTGCAGTACAAGAAGAGGATGACCGACAGGGGCCCCACAGGGCAAGACTTCGTCTTGGTCCCCGATGGATGTGGACACAGGTGAGAGGCAGGCGGCATTTGCCCTGGATGACGGAGGGAATATTAGCACCAGTGACAAATACACGGCTCCCCCGGGGAAGCTGGTTGCAGGAGAGATGGTGAAGTGGAATGTGGGATGGAGCCCTGGCAGTTCTGCCACAGACTGAGGAGGGGGGCACCGAAGGAGTCCCGAGTGTACGAGTTTTCTGTGTGACAAACGGGGGAAAGGACAGAGCATTGGGAAGGGCCCCGGAAAGACAGGGTGGGAACGCTGGACTTGGAACATGCTCACAGGGACAAGGACAATTTTCCCAAGTCCCATAAGTGATGTCCCGTCACCAAGGTGACCCCTGGTGCCTTTAGGGATTTCGAGCCCAGGAGAGTGGGTCTGGCTCCATACCGTCCTGAGGCGCTGACACAGAGGAACAAGAACGCATAGCTAAGGAGAGGGTCCTTGCAAGGTGTGCAAGGATTCTAGAATGGGCCTCTTGCGTCAGCACTTGGAAAGAAAGCTAAGTCCCGGCCTGAGTCATGGCCAGCCATGAGGTCCTCATGACCTCTAGAAATGATTTCTGGGCTCTAGAAATCATCTCCTTCAGCTCGCACAGACCCCGCACCTGCTAGGGCCAAGCTGCTGCCAGCACCTGTTTTAGCACCAGTGTCCTCACCGCCCTGGAATAACCTTTGTCCTGTTTCCAAGACCTGTCCTGTCCCTGGGGCAAGCCTGTTCCTTGTTTGCTGAAAAAGGGAGGCACCTCATCCAGCGCATGGTTCTAAAAGGGGCCAGCTTGGGTGAATCCATATGGTCTCTGCTTCTGGCAAATTCTGTCGTTAAAGAAGAGAAAGTAAACCCAACCCATAAATTTCATCACCTTTTGCCGTAACCTATTTAGGCCACTTGTAGAGCTATTTTAACAGCGTAACGACCTGGGAAAGGGATTTCAGAAAAAAGCTAAAAAGGCCTGTCAGTTGATTTTACCCAATATTCAGACTCCAGATAGTTCGTATCAGCACCCTGATTTGGTTTTAGTAGGAATCTCAAGCCATTCGATTCGAAGGCACAGAGTAGCAGAAAGCTGGTTGTTGAGAAAGAACAAGTATTTTTTGACACCCTGTCCTTAAGCAGAGACAAGTGTCCTGGTGCTTCATCTTATGTATTCAACCAGTGAACACGGATTGAGAGCCTGCTCTGTGTTGGGCATATGGGTATACAGTGGTAAACACAATCAGACCTGATCCTGGATCTCTTAGTATTTTGCACCCAGGGGGAATGACAGCTATTATTCAAATAATCACACAAATAAATACATGCAATTACATCCCAGCACGGATTGAGATAAGTAATCCGAACGAAAGGGATAGTGTTATGAAAACACAGAACCTACTTTCTAGTAGAACTCAGGAAGAGTTTGGATCTTCTTATATGTTGAGTGGCGACCAGGCTACTCAGGCAAAAACCAGAAACTAAATAATTGAGCTTTTTTTTTTTTTTAAAGTAAAGCTTCATATTGTAAGTATAGGGATACTTAAATATTAGCATAAATTAACATGCCTTCATTTCTCCATCCCCAGCACGCCCTTACAAAGCGAATGGAAATAAACACGATAAGCAACTCACAAATGGAGACTTTGAAATGACCTACTATTCTCAAAGCACAAACTCATCCACTTAGAGCCCTGCCAGTTGAAGTCACCCCCCAACTATTTCTGAAATGAAGTCAGGTGACACACCCTGAGTATGCACCCAGCCCTGGCAGTGAGGCAAGCGTGGGGACTCGGGAAGACTTAGGAATAGGGCAAGTGCTGACTGCCATCTAGGTAAAAGGTTAGAATAATGTCCTTCGCTCAAGGTTTTCTGAAAGAACATAGGTAGCTAGCGGAAGTCCAAGTTAGCTATTCACCAGTGCCTAAAGGGAGGCACTGCCTTTGCTGTAATCCATCTAGAAGAGACAGTAAGGAGTAAAACAGGGCTATCAATTAAATTCAACTGATGCTATGAGAATATATCACTGCCTCAGTATTATGCTCCGTTTTTAATATTAAAATCTGACTGGGGACCCCTGGATGGCTCAGTTGGTTAGGTGTCTTGACTTCAGCGTAGGTCATGCTCTCGCGGTCCGTGAGTTCCAGCCCCGCGTCGGGCTCTGTGCTGGCAGCTCAAGGCCCGGAGCCTGCTTCGGATTCTGTGTCTCCCTCTCCCTCTGCCCCTCCCCCACTCACGCTCTGTCTCCATCAAAAAATGAATAAACGTTAAAAAAATGTTTTTTAATATTAAAATCTGTCTTTCCACTATTTAAATACTATGAGAAGTAAGATGATTCGTTTTCACAAATACTAAATAAAAGCTGTTCTGTCTAGTTAACAATAGGTTTACAACCTATTGGAAAGATGTATGACCCCCCCCACACACACACACACACACCTCCCACCCCCACACACAATGGAGTCCCAAACCCTTAGACCCTTCACTTCCTGGTTCTTCTTGCCCTCTCCATCTGGTGTGCTTCTAATTCGCAGGTTTTGCAAGGAGCATGTGCCAAAGAACTGAAGTCTCCAGGCAGCTCAAAGAATGTACATTTGTTCCAATCAGACTACTCTTTGCCTTAAGTGGGCCTAGGCGATGTCTGAGTAAGGCTGTAACCTCTCTAGTCCTCAGCCAATGAGGAGCCAGGGGAGGGACTTGTACCCTAGGGGATAAATTGTCTGCTGTAACTGCCCCCAGCGTGCCTGTCCATCAGACACCAGCTCCTGCAAGAACCTTGATTAAAGCCTTGCTTCCCTGTCGTCCGAATCGCCGCGTAACCTCCTTTGATTGGGTCAGTGGGCTTATTTCTCACATATACTTTCCAGGTACTTCTCACGGGTCAAATCTGTAGACACAGAGAGGTTTAGAGTAGACCCGGGGAATTTAGGATTGAGTTAATCTAACAGTTTCCAGATTTGGGGATTTCGCAGACTGATAAAATTCCAAAAACAAGGATTTAGAAGACCAATATAGAGTTGCCAACTTTTTATTTGCTCAAATAAAATAATGAAAGCACCTGTTGTTCACCATCACCCCCATGATGTTACATCTAAAGTGAATTATGACAAAATATCACTTAGTGTTTTAAGGGAAATCACTTTGTGAAAAACCCATTACATTTTTGGAGGGTGTTTTCTCATGTCTGCATAGACCCATGAAAAACAAAAACTTCCAGTCCAGTACTAGTTTTTGCTCTAGGATTTCGAAACCACTGGTTTAATGCACACCCCTTGCCCTGTTTTGCAAGTGGGGAAACTGAGGCTCCACGTGAGGATAAGCATTGTGCCATCTCAGGCACCTCCTCACAGCTGGGGAATAGCCGTGTGTAGGGAGAGCTTTTTGGGTCAAACTGTAGTATGCCCGCTCTCTGCCCCACCTCTCTCCTTCCACTGATGGCTAGTATAGTCCTAGGAACGAGACAGGGAAATGGAAGGGACCACATTAAACAAAAGAAAAAAAGCCATTTTTTTTTCCTTTGCTCCTTTTCCAGCTTCTAGTCTTGCTAGGGCCTGGACCCCCACCCCACTCTACACAGGCCTTGTAATGCCAAAAGCATACATCCTGCTTGTAAGCGACCAAGAGATAATGATATCTTTGGAGTTTTCCAGCACAATGGGTAACAGCTAAGGAGTGGCTGGGCGGGGTTATCCTAACATTCTCCAAGACCACTGACTTCAGGGAATGATGACTTCTGAAGGACACCTGGCCCCTGTCCTGTTCTGACCACTTTCTGGATGCCTAAGAGGACATGTGCACCACACACAGTCACCAATAAAAACTCCAGACTCCAAGCAAAGATGAGGGTCATGCTTCTTTCCTTTCTGAGGCTCCTGGACGCTCTGTCCTGTCTGTATCTCTCTCTCTCTCTCTCTCTCTCTCTCTCTCTCTCTCTCTCTCTCTCCATCTTCAACTCTGCTTCCATCTCCTCCTGGCTCATGTCTGATTTCCATCCTTCTTGAAGCCAAGGACCCTCTTGGCTAGTCCCGTGGGACCCTCTGGGTCCCCGGACCTGGCCTACCTGTGTGAGGAACAGTGAGGGACAGATGGATAAAGGAGACGGGGGAGCAACAGGGGCCTTTTCCTTCTGGAGCCTGTCCTTTGGGTCCTGTATCTGGACTGGACTCTTCCTTGTCTAGCACTCCCTGAATTTTAGGTATCCTTTAGTTGGGTACATTAATTCTTCAGCCCATTCAGGGAATATTTGGTGTACTGCAAATTCTTAATTAATGTTTTTTTTTTTTTTTTAATTTTTGAGAGAGAGAGACAGAGACAGAGAGAGACAGAGTATGAGCAGGGGAGGGGCAGAGAGAGAGGGAGACACAGAATCTGAAGCAGGCTCCAGGCTCCCAGCTGACAGCACAGAGCCCGATGCGGGGCTCGAACTCACGAACCGTAAGATCATGACCTGAGTCAAAGTTGATGCTTAACTGACTGAGCCACCCAGGTGCCCCTGGTGTACTGCAAATTCTTTACAATGTCCATTCCTGTGTCCCCTCCATGAAGACTGTATTGAAGCACACAGGAAGTGTGAATTTACTGCTGATGTTTTTAGAGAATTGACTATTACTTTGAAAGCACTCTTGGGGCACCTGGGTGGCGCAGTCGGTTAAGCGTCTGACTTCAGCCAGGTCACGATCTCGCGGTCGGTGAGTTCGAGCCCCGCGTCGGGCTCTGGGCTGATGGCTCAGAGCCTGGAGCGTGTTTCCGATTCTGTGTCTCCCTCTCTCTCTGCCCCTCCCCCGTTCATGCTCTGTCTCTCTCTGTCCCAAAAATAAATAAACGTTGAAAAAAAAAGAAAAAAAAATTAAAAAAAAAAAAAAAGAAAGCACTCTAGAGGTGCCTGGGTGGCTCAGTTGGTTAAGCACCGACTCTTGGTTTTGGCTCAGGTCATGATCTCATGGTTCACGAATTCAAACCCTGGGTCGGGCTCTGCACTGACAGTGAGGAGCCTGCTTGGGATTCTCTCTCCTTCTCTCTCTGCCCACCCCCACTCACGCTCTCAAAATAATTAAACTTTAAAAAAACAGCACTCTAGTATGTTCGATACTAGATATATATATATACATTTATTTTTTGCAAAGTCAGGCAGGGGTTAACCTAACATAAATAAAAATTCTCCTGTACATGGTGCTAGTTATAATGCAAGGAGAATACTTCATTGGGGAATTTTCGTTTTGGACAACAGAAACCGAGTGTGGTTTATTTAAGAAGAAAGAGGGTATGTGGAAAAGGTATATCGGATTGTTGACAGAATGACCGGGAGGGCTGGGCAACTAAACTTGGAAGGTGTACGGCCAGAAACAATGGCCAGAATCATTGCCCAGCAAGTCTGATGTCCCTGCAGGGACTAGAGGCCACCAACAGTGCTGGCTCGCGGTGTTTTCTAGAGCTTGTGTGGACCCCGCCACCCACCATCTAACTGGGTGCTGCCTTGTCCCTGCTTCCTTACATCATCAGTAGCTTCCTGTGGAAAGCCTGGGCTGGGGACCCCGATGGGCAGACAGAGTCTGCCTCGCTGCTTGGGAGGCAGGAGATTTTGGGAAGGTGAGCCTCTGACCTATTTTCCTCTATGGCGCAAGACAAGCTTTGCCTCAATAAGATGGTGGGGTGAGGCTGGGGTGAGGCTGGGTGGGGGGGGGTGGCTCCTGAAATGTAAGCCTGTAGATGCGGGGCAGCCAAAGAGAATAACAAAAAGAATAATTTCTGTTCAAATTGACTTCTCAGAAATTTGGGACAGCAGAACATACGTTGAATAGTAGTAAACAAAATCTACGGACTCGGGTCCAGGTTTGATATTTTTTCCTGCTTTCGAAAATCCCATCCTAACGGTTGCTCAGATGCTGTCGATGACCACCTTAGGTCAATTCATGTTGACTTCCTGGCATTCTTTTTCTTAGGGGAGTGTCTCGAAGCCCAGAGCCCCAGTGAGGCCTGCCGAGGGCCGGCAGGGGTGTCCGGCATTCCCAGGCCCAGCAGGGGTGTGCGGAGGAGACGCTGGCCGTGGAGGGTCTGCCCTGGGCTTGTAAACCGTCCTGGGGATTTCTCCTTCTGGGGGTTCGCGGCAGCGCATAAAGCGGTGCCGTTTTCCTCACCTACTCAAACTCCCTTTCCAGCCACTGTATGCAAAGTGTGCACGAGTGGAGGAGAGTAATCTGTTCCACCGGGAGTGTTTCCCCGGTTCCCGGTGGGGCCTCCAGCCTGGAGGAAGGCAACCGGCCTTTGCCAACAGTTGACAGCGATCAGGCTTCCCAAACCTTTCCACCGAAATGCTCCTCAAGCCAGAGACCGAGGATAACTGGAAAGGGGAGGGGCGCAGCCAGAGGGAGGACTGAACATCCTCTCTGAACTCAAGTTTGCTCTTTCCGGTCCACACAGACCTAGAGGTGCCCACACAGGCCCCCCATGCGTACCCGGGGGCTTGAAGAGTCCGGATGTTTCACGCCATCGAGAATTTGCCAGCGGCTCCCCGCAGGAGAGAGGTAGAGGCTGCGAAGGCCCTGGAGAGACTTCCTGCCCTGAGCAAATAGGGCCAGGAAGGGGCTCGAGGCCACAGAGGCTGGCAAGTGCTGGGGCCTGATCCCCGGAGGGCAGTTGCTTGTGCCTGCAAACCACAGCCCCGCAGGGTTAGAAGAAATATTTCTTTTCTCCTCAAATGTGGATTTAGCCTGAGCGGAAAAATGCGTTGCTCTTGGGAAATGTTTGTGTGGGAAAAGTTTGCGTCAGTGCAGGCAGGCTCACCGGAGGGCTGGACTCTGCTGGAGGGCCTGAGGCACCTCACCCGGGCGCCAGCTGTGTCGAGAGCTGCCCAGACGGGCACCGTGTGACCTGGGCTGATCCTTTGTTTTGTTTCGTTGCTTTTTAGTATGGTAAAATACACCTAACGTAAACGTGATCACTTTCACCTTTTTTAAGCGTGGCATGAAATGCATTCGCACTGTTGGGCCACCACCACCACCATCCGTCTCCGGAACGTGTTCAGCCTCTCCAACTGAAACTTTGTCCGGGTTAAATCTGACCTCTTCATCCGCCCCACCCCCACCCCCCACCCCACTACACCCGCTGGGGACAACCCTGTTGTACCCCCGTCTCTATGACTCTAACCACCCTGGGTACCTCATATGAGTGCAATGACACAGTATTTGTCCTCCTGGATTGATTCTTTACTCTCTCTTTTTTTTTTTAAACTAATTTTATTTATTTATTTGTTTATTTTTTAGAGAGGGAAAGTGCGAGACAGGCAGAGAGAGAGGGAGAGAGACAGTGTTGAGCAGGCTCCGTGCTCAGTGCAGAGCTAGTCGCGGGGCTCGATCTCAGGACCCTGAGATCACGACCTGAACTGAAATCAAGGGTCGAATGCTTAACTGCCTGGGTGGCTGAGTCGGTTAAGCATCTGACTTGGTTTCAGCCCGGGTCAAGATCTCTTGGTTCCTGGGATCAAGCTCTGTCCGCATCAGGCTCTGCGCTGACAGTATGGAGCCTGCTTGAGATTCTCTCTCTCTCTCTCTCTCTCTCTCTCTCTCTCTGCCCTTCTGCTCCCCATCCCCCCCCCCCCAATAAATTTAAAAAAAAGAGAGAGAGAGAATTATATATATATTTTTGGACACAGGCTCGTGAGATCAGAGACACCTAGTGCAGCATGTGTGACTTCATATGATGACAAGACTTAACACTTCTTCCCATGAACTGAAGCTGGTCCTCTGGATGACACATCGCGTGGGTGCCCCATCCCCCCAGCCCCCGCGCTTGAGGGTGCAGAGCCCTGGGATCCTTACAAAATGCAATTCAGGTGTGATCTTGTGCTCAAAATACGAGAAAGTTCGATTTGAAAGCGTGTCGTATTTTCCATTTTTACGTAGCTTCAGCCAGAGCACGCGTTCCAGGGGCCCTGCTCGCCTGCATGCCTGAGCGAACCCTGCTGTGTTAGGAGCCACTTGGAAGGAGACACTGGGATTTCAGCATGTAGTGACTAGGTGAGCCGTAGAGTGGGAAAGAAAACCATGGCAACTGGGTTTTAGTGTCTGCAAACCCGGATGGGTCTGAAGAGAAAATGCCCGCAGAGAATTCGTAGCTTCAAGACCCTTCATGGTGCAGGGGTCCAGAGAGATTTCCAGTTGCGTACCACAAGGGCATAAAGGTAATATCAGTACTAGACTTTTCCTATTATTCTTCATTATCTGAGCTGTTATTCTAGCTATTCGCTCCTTTCTCCTCTTTACCCTATGCCCGCGGGAGAGGTTGACATAAAGTATTCTCTCTCTTTTATGAGCGAAGAAATGAAAGCGAGGAGAAATTAAATGATATGCCAAGGCTCTAAAATTAGTCCGTGACTGAGGCGAGATAGGAGCTGACACCCTTACTTCTCCTCCAAGGTCGTACTTGTTGTTTGATAGCTGTCGGTATCAGACCTCTCTAGGTTTGTGTGTTTTTGCCAACCTCATAAACAACCTCAAAATCTTTGTAAAGCCTGCTGGGCTGCAAATGGACCTCTTTCCGTCTCTCAAATCAACATAGCTTTTGATCACTGTCTCAGAATCATGTCTTCTGAGAAGCTTCTTTAATCCACTTGAGCCCCAGGCTGACCCCACCTTTGGTAAACTTCCTCTGCCCCTGGAAGGGGCACCACACCGCGGAGCACATGATCGTACATTTTCTGGAATCATTGGCTACTTGCTTGCCAATTATAGGGTGAGTTTGCTGAGGAGTAGACACCATGCTTTTTTTTTTTTTTTTTTTTTTTTGGAGTTTTCTGGAAACAAGTCAGTCTGGAATGACTGATGCTATGTCCTGGGTCCCACCTCCAGAGATTCTGACTTGGTGGTTCTAATGAGGCCAAGAGCCTGCACTTTTTTTTTTTTCAACGTTTATTTATTTTTGGGACAGAGAGAGACAGAGCATGAATGGGGGAGGGGCAGAGAGAGAGGGAGACACAGAATCGGAAGCACGCTCCAGGCTCTGAGCCATCAGCCCAGAGCCTGACGCGGGGCTCGAACTCACGGACCGCGAGAGAGCCTGCACTTTTAACAAGCATCTTAGGTAATTCTGGTGCAAGTGGGCTGGCGCCCACACCAAAGAGAGTGTTGGTTTAGACCTTCCTTCATCAATTCATCAAACATTTATTGAGAACCTACTATACATTCGAGGAGCTGGAGAAGCAAGAAGGGCACTGCTTTCCTAGGGTTTACACCGTGGAGGGGGAGACAGCTATAGACCTGTAAGCAAACAGAGAAATAGCACAGCATAGTAGTGGCAACAGCTTCCATGCAGACGACAAGGGGCAGCACGGAACAGAGATGGTCTGGAACAAGCAACGGAGCCCTCTAGTGCAAACACGCTCGCTCTCGCACAGCACTTGTATGACGGCGTCTGCATCACTCGATGGAGTGGGCCTTTAGCTCAGCTCTGGTAAATCAGAATGCCTGCTCTTGCCAACAGCAGCCGCCCTGCCTTTCAGGGATGTCATACCTATTTTCCAAAGATGAAAGATAATTTAAAAATAGTAAGTAAGCTGCATGATGTTTAGATTTCATGTAAGCAAAGAAATAGACGTTTTCAGTTGAGTGCGTCTTGTATGTACGTACGCAACTATGTAAGAAAAAATCTATAATTAAAAAGATTGAGGTTCTAGGATATTCTTCTACCGGTTATTCCAAGGGAATCCCCTTCATCTGGAAAAAAGGATGAGGGTGCAAAGAATAGGGCCTCTTCTTGGTACCAAACAATGTGTTACTCAAGCTTAGAGGGGAGGAGAGCTAGGTTATGCCAAGGGGCGGGGGTCAGCCCTCTGGAAATCCATGGGAATGGCCTGGGACCTGTTATTGGTGAATTCACCCGACTGCTCTTCTGCCCACCTCTCTCCACACACGTACATGTTGTCATTTGTGTGTCTGAGCATCTTTGTAAAGGCTTTTCTAAGAACGCTTGAAAGAGGGAGCCAGAGAGCATGGCAGAAACCTGTGCCCTGGGTGGGTCTTAACCTCCTGGGGCTTTTGTACTAACAGGACAGCTTCCTGGTACTCACGTCCTGAAGGTCATGGCGGGAAGGAGTTTTCTGTGTTTCCCACTACTCTGTGTATACAAGCGTCCTTTGTGCCTCTGGAAACAAGAATCAGGAGAAAGGAATTGTGTCATTGACTCAATTCCTGGGCACGCAGGTGACTCCCAGCCTCCCCTGGGAGGATGTGGAGCACTCTGAGGGGTGAGATACTTTCCCTAAGTGCCTACCTGGGCTTCTGGCTAGTAGCCCCTTTTCCAGAAGGATCTCACCAATCATGGATATTGTTATGGGCTGAACTGTTCCCTCCCCAAATTCATATGTTGAAGCTCTAACCACCATCACCTGAGAATCTGAGTATATTTGGTGATAAGGTCTTTAAAGAGGCAATTAAGTTAAAAGGAAGTCAATAGGTGGGCCCTAATCCAATCTGACTGGTGTCCTTATAAGAGGAAATTTGGACACACAAAGAGGCAACAGGAATACACAGACTGAGCCTGGGTGGCTCAGTCAGTTAAGTATCTGATTCTTGGTTTCAGCTCAGTTCATGATCTCAAGGTTCGTGAGATCAAGCCCAGCATCAGGCTCTGTGCTTGGGATTCTCTCTCTCTCTCTCTCTCTCTCTCTCTCTCTCTCTCTCCCCCTCCCTCCCTCCCTCTCTGTGCCCCTCCCCAGCTCCCTCCCTCTCTCTCTTCACCCCCCCCCCAAATACATAAATAAACTTAAAAATAAAAAAAGAAGGTGGCTATCTACAAGCCAAGGAGAGAGGCCTCGGGAGAAGCCAACCTTGCCAACACCTTGGTCTGGGACTTCCCACCACCAGAACTGTGAGAGAATACATTTCTGTGTTTAAGCCACCCAGACTGTGGTATTTGTTATGGCGCCCCTAATAAGCTAATACAGGTATCTACCAAGGAGCCCTGATGGTTGGAAACCTGTCTTGTTTTATCTTGCCACGTGTGTGAGGTCTTCTAGGTGTTCCTCTGGACTGAGCTGCTTGTGGACAGTGTCACGCTGAACACACTCCTTTCCAGATCTATCCCTGGTCTCCTCTCTTGAGAGAGTCCCAACTTCAGTGATCCCTCCATGCCGACAGTGGCCAGCTCCCCGCCTCTGACCACCCAGGCCTCTGTATCAGTTTCCCCCTCAAGTGGCCTATCATCTCTCAGTAAGACCAAATAGCAATCCCTTCCCTGAGCTTCTGAACCCACTCCCCCTTCCTGGGAAAGGCATCATGTTCTCTCCTGTAGGTGTGGACAGACAGCATCTTTGGGTGCTTTCTTCTTCTCCCTTTTCCCCTCCTCAACTCCAACTGAACACCTTCCCTGCACGGTTGTGCAGGCTGTCTTTCCCGAAAATGATTCTTGGTCCTTTAGAAGCCGAAGGCAGACTGCTGGGGGTTCAGTCATGAAGCTAAGGAAGTACCTGAAATTCTGGACACCTTTGCCCCACTTCCGGCTGGCAGCAGCCAAGGCCAGAGTGTCCCCTGTTTTATATCACAAATGCAATCTTCAGCAAACCTAGAAGCTGATGTTTCCTAGACGAGCAGCTCTCTCTTGTGGCTACGGGCTTCTGTGGCCAAAACTCGCCCAGATACTGGGATTTGGAGTCTTGCGTTCATTCTAGAGAGTCGGCAAGCTCAGGCGCAATCCGGGATCAGGAGGGGCCTCGTTGGTCGACTCTACATTCTTTCACCAGAGGTGGGAAGGTGTCTCATCAGAGACAGATCACCTGCCCTAGAGCCCCTGCCTTTCTGGAAGTTACAGAATGGTGTCCCAACTGTGAGTTGAAGGATTGTTTGCAGTGCAGCGATTTCGACAGCGTGGGACTTAGAGGTCGGCTTTGTCTCCAGTTCAGAGGATTATGTCCCCAGTTGGCAGCTATAAAGTCCTACATCCTCTGCGCTGTCATGCCCTGAATCTTCATCCCCGTCTTCACGCCCACTGCCTCTCTCTTAGGTCACCCTTCCTTTCCATGTCACCAGGCTGTCACAAGCTCTTCTAACAGGGCAGTTCCCCCCAGTTTCACCTCTAGACTCTCCGTGCCTCTGCCAGAAGAACCTTCCAGATTTACTTCCAAGTTTCTGATTATGCGCAAAGGAAAACCTAAATCCCCTGGTATAGCATCCAAGGCCCTCAAGTGTTGATCCTACCTGAACTTCCCAATCTGATTTCTGTTCTTCCTCCTTCCCCTTCCCCTTCCTCTTCCTCTAGCTGACCTTAAGCATCCGGGCTTGAAGCCAAAGAGCCTGGGTTCAAATCCTGACATTACCACTTAGTTGCCATGTGACAGGGGGAAGTGTCTTAGGCCCTGGATAATAGTAATCAATCACTAGCCCTAATGGGGCACTTTGTCTGTATCAGGCCCCGGTGGGCGATTTCACTTACTTGCCCAAATGGCCCGATTCTCTAGGGAACCATAGGTCTTAGTATTTGGCGCAAACATTTAGGTGGTTTGTCCAAGGCCTGGAAGCCTCAGTTTCTGCAGGTGTAAGACGAACATAATGATGGTTTCTCCCTACGTTAGCCGGGACTTTTTCGAGTGGAAGGTGACTGAAACTTAAAAATCGAGCCCAGGCCACAGCAAGGAAGTGCCTGTTCCCCAGGGCGGTGATGTGTGAGGTCTCTGCTTTGGTCCGCAGCGACTCTCTCCAGGATGGAAATCAACAGAGCTCCAGCTTCACTTGCCCTCTGGTGTTGGTGACCTCAGAGGGAAGGAGACATCCTCTCTCCCGGGGACCACAGTCATCCCCAGAAGGACTCTGACTGCAGTAGGAGGAGAGAGTGTGCCTACCGGTCCCACGAAGTATGGAAGGGGCAATTTCCAAAAAAATTAAAAAATAAAAAACTCTGGGGCTGCTTACAACTAACAAACGCTTGCTCACTTGTTTAATGTACCTGAGCAGGTATTTGTAGAGTACCTATTGTGTGTGGGGTGTGGGGGGACGCATGTTCCCCACTCTGCACAAACCGTTCCTGCTCTCTCCAGCACACCGGCCTCTCCTCCCCAGGGAAACACACACTGACAGGGGCAGGTGCAGCCTCTCGGGGGAGGTCTGCCCCTGTCCAGTGGTGCTCTTGACAAAGTGGATGAGTCCGTCAAACCCTTGAATTCCCTTGTTATGAAGGCAACTTACTCATCATATGAACCATGTTCTGCAGAATCAACTTGCAAGAAGAGAAACATTATTTTGATCTCTAGCTGCCTTCGACAGTTTGTTTGTCTCTCTTAGTTGCTTTTTTTTTTAAATTACTTATTTACTTTGAGAGAGAGAGAGAGAGAGAAAGCACAAGTGGCAGAGGGGCAGAGGGAGAGCATCCCAAGCAGGGTCAGCACTGTCAACATGAAGCCCATTGTGGAGCTTGAACCCATGAACCTGAGATCAGGACCTGAGCCGAAGTCAGATGCCTAACTGACTGAGCCACCCACGCACCCTGACTCTTAATTGCCTCTAAACTCAGGTGGAAGCAGGTGTCATCTATGGAGCTCCCCAACCCCCAGAAGCAGGCACTGGGGATACAGTAGTGAACCAGGAAACCCCATGGTCTAGCTCAATATGTCTCAAACTGTGCTGTGGAGGACCAGGCGTGCGCACAAAGCTGTGCGACCATCACCAGTGACCGGTTCCAAAACATTTTTTTTTTAAAGTTTATCAACGCATTTTGAGGGGCAGAAGGGCAGAGAGAGAGGGAGAGACAGAGAATCCCAAGCAGGCTCTGTGCTGACAGCAGAGATTCTGACACGGGGCTCGAACTCACAAACCGTGAGATTATGATCTGAGCCGAAACCTAGAGTTGGATGCTCAACTGACTGAGCCACCCTGGCACCCCCCAAAACGTTTTCTTTACCCCCGAATGAAACCGTACACCCACTGAACAGTCCCCAATCCCTCCTCCACCAGCCCCTGGCAACCACTAATCTACTCTCTGTCTCTAAGCACTTGCCTGTTCTGGACGATTCATATAAGGGGTTCGTACAATACTTGGCCTTTTGTGTCTGGTTTCTTTCACTCAGCATAATGTTTTCAAGGTCCATCCGTGTGGTAGCGTGAATCAGCACTTCATTCCTTTTTATGGCTGAATAATATTCCGTTGTTTGGATACACTACATTTTGTTTATCCACGGACATTTGGGCAGTTTTTACTTTTTGGTTTATTATCAATGATGCTTCTGTGAGCATTTATGTACGTGTTTTCGTGTGGGCCTATGTCTTCAGTGTTCTTGGGCAAATATGTAGGCGTAGAGGTGCTGGCTCCTACAGTAACTCTATGCTTAACTTGACAAATCACCATACTGTTTTCCAAGGCCTTTGTGTCATTTTACATTCCTTCCGTCAGCGTGTGAGTGTTCCAATTTCTCCAACTCCTCTCCCACACTTGTCATTGTACATCTTTTTTATTACAGCCATCCTCGTGGGTGCCCTTGGTTTTTGCTCCTTGGCACGCTGTGATGGACAGTAGCATTTTCATCTTACCTCGATCCCCTCCTCCAAAAACCCCTCCACGCAGTGTTTTGAGGCCAGCCTAAATTTCCTCTCTTCCAGAAGGTTCTCCTTAGCCACTCCAGCCCTCCTGGATCTTGTTCGTCTTCACCCCTTCCTAGAGAATTTGAAAGGATACACCACACGTTTGTGTTAAGGACTGGATTGTGTTGCTGTTCTCGCTTTCTGGAATAATTTCCCCATCCCGTGCTCGCCACTTCAGTGGCCAAATACTGCTTCTCTCATCCATCCCCAGCTTCTCCTGTGCCTCTGAAACTCGAATCCTCTCCCCCCCCCCAGGCGTGTGTGGTCCCCCACTCTGCTCCACAATAGCCCTTGGCACTTTGTATGGATCTCAGTGCTTTCTGTGTCCTCTGCTGGGATGTAAATTCGTCAAGAGCAGGAATTGGTGGCACCTGGGGGGCTCAGTCCATGAAGTGTCTGACTCTTGACTTCACCTCGGGTCATGATCTCCCAGTTCATGGGTTTGAGCTCTGCATTGGGCCCTGTGCTGACAGAGAGGAATCTCCTTGGGACTCTTTCGCTCTCAAAATAAATAAGGGTGTTGTATGGAAGCCAATTTGACAATAAACTTCATATATTGAAAAAATAAATAGGGGCGCCTGGGTGGCGCAGTCGGTTAAGCGTCCGACATCAGCCAGGTCACGATCTCGCGGTCCGTGAGTTCGAGCCCCGCGTCGGGCTCTGGGCTGACTGCTCAGAGCCTGGAGCCTGTTTCCGATTCTGTGTCTCCCTCTCTCTCTGCCCCTCCCCCGTTCATGCTCTGTCTCTCTCTGTCCCAAAAATAAATAAATGTTGAAAAGAAAAAATTTTAAAAAAAAGAAAAAAATAAATAAATAAACAAACAAACTTTAAAAAAAAAAGAAAGAATAGGAATTGGAATTATGTCATGATCATTTTTGTACCCTAGAATACAGCACAGAAATTGACACTCGGTAGAAATTAATACTGAATAAATATTTTTTGAAGGAGGAAAGGAAGGAAAGAATTTTCCAGTTGGCTTTTTCCAGCTAGACTATGGGACCTTCTGGGTTAAGGAATGGCGTCTTTTTTTGTCTTGTGGATCTTTTCAGTTCCATCTAGTGCCTCACAATGCCTGCCACATCCCTGGCTTCTTCCTCTGTCACCCTGCCCGGGGATGGGGCCTGAACTTGCTCCATCAGCTGTCATGGCCAATGTCACATATGTGGTGTGACACAGACATACCCCTCCAGCCACTGTTGATTGGTCCCTAAGCCAGAGGCAACCACGTGATAAGATGGGCCCAGGAAAGCCTGGCTGTGTCCCAGACGATTTGGAACAATTCTATATTTCAAATGGAAAGGTGACACATTAACCCAATAAAATGCTTGCTCTTGAAGCCTACACGAGGCAGTTGAACAAAGATCAAGCAAACCACTTTGGCCTGAAATTTCAGTCCCAGATGATGCTGCATTAGTACAAAATGTTAGCAGTCAATACTTACTGTATGTTATTTTACTAAGCGCTTTATATTCTTGGTGATATATTCTCCCACTTCTCATTTAAGGGACAGATGATTAGGGAGGTTGAAAATCCAGCCCACAGAGTCCCAAATTCTTTGCCACACTGGAGCTCTGGGAATGTTGGTACATGCCCCATGCTTAGATAGGCAGCTTGCCTCACAGTCCTGAACATCCTGACAATGAGCCTTTATCCCCTAAATGGGACCCATGGTCCATGAACCTGCCCAATCTGATGCTCTGCCCGGGAACAGACTAACACATGGGTGCACCAAGCAGTTACTCACCAGGTCTTAATAGGAGGGCCCTTGGGGTTGCAGGGCTGCATACAAAATACTTCTCCACTGGCCTGTCACAAATGCCTGCTTTTGCTATTAAGATTTCTTTTTAATGTTTATTTATTTATTTTTGAGAGAGAGAGAGAGAGAGAGAGAGAGAGAGAGAGAGAGAGAGCACAAGCAGGGAAGGGACAGAGACAGAAAGACACACACACAGAATCCGATGCACACTCCAGGCTCCAAGATGTCAGCTCAGAGCCCGACGTGGGGCTTGAACCCATGAACCATGAGATCATGGCCCGAGCTGAAGTCAGATACTTAACCAAGTGAGCCATCCAGGCGCTCCGGTTTTTGTTTCTTGGAGTTAAGGATGTAGGACCACAAAACATAGCACTTTGAGGGCATCTTACAGTTTTGGCTTCATTATAACTTCACTTTCCTCTTCTACCTCCTCTTCAAGGCAAGGATTGCCCCTCAAATTCTCTCTCCTCCTCATTCCACGGCCCATTTGCTGATTCTTGGTTCTTCGAATAGAGAAAATAATATTCTCCCGTGTAGTAGAATTTCATCTGGGAATCACAATCTAATCCAGAAGTCCACTGAGTGTGTGAAGAGTGTTTCCAATAGCAGAGATCTTCAACTTTTGCTCTAACATCACGAAAGATTTAAAAAAAGGGGGGGGCACTAATTTCTGTGATCTCCATTAACTGCAAATACCCCTAGGAGGGGTGACACGTTGAAATGCTGTCACTCAAGTACAAATGTTTTCACCAGTCCTTTTCCAGAAGACGCCTACCCAAGAGTATGAGTTCATAGTTTACTGGGGGTAAGAGACACAGTAGGCAAGTTAGTGTTTGGGGACAACGTAAAATCATACACCATTCAGTATGGTTGCGATGTGGTCATTGAGTCTGGATCCCACCCTGTGGGGACTGTGGAAAGCCACGGTGGAAGAAAAAGAAGTGTGGCAGGAGACTGGAGGGAGAGTTCGAGGGCTCAGGATCATGGGAGGAGATGAAGGGGGAATTTACTCGGTGCCAGAACGAGGGCCAAGTGCAAAGTGGGCTGTTCCGTAGAGCTTTTCTGGAGATCTGTGACCTCTCTTCTCTCCACCCATGGGTTCGTCTTCATTTCTGTGAAAGGAAGGACAGAAGGGTAAGAGGACATGAAGGAAATAATCAAGACCAGCAATGCCCACAGTGGCAAAACAAGCTCTAACTTACAAATTGCCTCTAAGTGGCCCAAGGAGTACTTCTAGGCGAGTGTAAATCATCGTGGAGCTGCTGACAGACCACATGCAAACCATGTTCATGCCCATCTGGGGCTCATCTGCTATGTACACTCTGAGCGATACTTGGGGTGATCCTAGTGGAGGCTCTGCCTAATGTTAAAAACCTGATGCCAGTTGGGATGAAATTGAATTGAAGCCAAGTCAGCAACTGAAAACAGTCTCCTTCCCTTGCTCCCTCCCTCCCTCCTTCCTTCCCTCTTTGAGAAGATCAGTAAAATTTAAGAATCTTTAGATAGATTGGGGGGAAAAAGAGAGACAACCCAAATTCCCAATACTAGGATCAAGAATCTATCACTTCAGATTCTACAGATATTAAAACAATGGTTCTTGGGTCACCTGGGTGGCTCAGTCGGTTAAGCATCCGACTCTTGATTTGGGCTCAGGTCATGATCTCATGGTTTGTGAGTTCAAGCCCTGCATCAGGCTCTCTGCTCTCAGCACAGAGCCTGCTTCAGATCCTCTGTCTCCCTCTCTCTAGCCCTTCCCTTCTTTCTGGCCCTCCCCCTTCTCATTCTACCTCTCTCTCTCTCTCTCTTTGAAAATCAATAAACTTAAAAAAAATTTTTTTTAAGAAAAAAATGATTCTCTACTGGAGGTTATTCAACCCCTCTTCCCTCCAAGGGTATTTGTGAATGCCTGGAGACAGTTTTGATTGTTACAGCTGGGGAGCTTTGGGAATGTTACTGGCATCCAGTGGGCAGAGACCAGAGATGTTGCTAAACATCCCACAATGCACAGAACATGCCCCCTCAACAAAGGCTTATCCACTCCAAAATATCAATACTGTGCTGTTGAGAAACCTACATCATAAGGATAATAAGGGAATATTGTATATGACTTAATGTTCATAAATTCAACAACTTAGTTGAACAATTTTTTTAAATACAAAATTTATTGTCAAATTGGTTTCCATACAACACCCAGTGCTCATCCCAACAGCCCATCACCCACTTTCCCCTCCCTCAAAATGAACAATTTTTTTGAAAGACACAAACTACAAAAGCTCACCCAATAAGAAATAGATAACCTGGGTAGCCTGATATTTACTAAACAATTGCATTTGTAGGTAAAAACCTTCCCACAAAGACAACTCCAAGCCTAAAGAGCTTCATTGATTAACTTATGACACATTTAAGGAAGAAATTATTTCAATTCTGTCTAAACTCTTCCAGAAATTTGGAAAGGTGGAAATATTTCTCAACTCTTTCCCTGAGTTTAGGAATGCCCTGATACTAAACTCAGCCAAAGATGATACATGAAAACCACAAGCCAATCAAATCCAACAATATAGATAAAAAACAATACATTATGACCACATGGAGTTTATTCTGGAATCAAAGGTTAGTTTAATGTTTGAAAATTAATGAATATAATTCATCATGTTAGTAAACTATAAAAGAAAAATCATATGATCATCTCAATACATACAGTAAAAGGATTTGACAAAATCCATCATCCTTTCCTGATAAAAACTCTCAGCAAACAAGAAATAAAAAGGAATTTCCTCAGCTTGATAAAAGGAATCTATGAAAAACCTAAAGCTAACATCATAATGTCAGAAGATTGAATACTTTCCTCCTGAGATCATGAACAAGTCAAGTAAGTCTATTCTCACCATTTCTATTCTTTTTCTATTCTGTTATCATTGCACTTCAAGTTCCTAATTGGTGCAGTAAGACAAAAAAAAGAAAGAAAAGGCTGCCAGATTGGAATGGAAGAAGTAAAGGGGTCTTTATTCTCAGACAACATGATCATCCATGTAGAAAATCTGATGGAATCCACAAAAAGGCTACTAGAACTAATAAATGAGTTTTGCAGGATATATGATCAATATACGAAAGTCATTTATATTTCTATATGCCAGTAATGAACAATTGGAAACTTAGAAAGAAAAAAATTAGCAATAGCATCAAAAATATGAAATATTTAGGAATAAATCTGAAAAAAGATATGAAAGACCTGTATACTGAAAATCACAAAACAATGCTGAGTAAAATTAGAGAAGACCTAAATAAATAAAATGATATACTATGTTTATGAGCCCAAAGATCCATTTAAAGATGTCAGTTCTCCAAACTGATCTGAGGATTCAACATAATTCTAGTAAAATCATAGTAGACTCTTTGGGTACAAATTGAAAAAAATGGGTTCTAAAATTCATAAGGAAATGCAAAGGGCTAGTATAGAAAGAATAACTTTGAAAAAGAACAAAAGTTGACGAACTAACACTACTTGATTTCAAGACTTATTTTCAAGCTACATTAATTAAGTGTCATATTGGTGTAAAGAGAGAAAAAAGGTCTGTGGAACAGAACAGAAAGACCAGAAACAGACCCACACAAAAACTGATTTTTTGACAAAGGTTCAAAGATGGTTCAGTGGAAAAATGACAATTTTTTTCAACAAATGGTGCTCAATTGGATATCTTCACGCAAAATAATACATTTTGACCCATACCTCATACTATATACAAAACTTTACTCAAAATGGATGATAGCTATAAATGTAAAACCTAAAGCCATAAAACTTCTAGAAGTAAATAGAAAATAAAGCCTTTATGGTTTGGGGCTATGTAAAGACTTTTTAGATATTATACTAAAAGCACCATCCATAAAGGAAAAAATTGATAAATTGAAATTCATCAAAATTTAAAACTTCTGGTCTTCAAAAGACACTGTTAAAAGAATGAATAGATTAGCTACCTACTGGGAGAAAATATTTGTGAATCATTTATCTAGTAGAGCAGTTATATCCAGAATATATATATTTTAAACCCTGAAAACTCAATAATAAGAAAATAAACAATCCAGGAAAAAAAGAAATGAGCAAAAGATCTGGAAAGATACTTAAAGAAGATATATGGGTGGCAAATAGGCCCATGAGGAGAAAATGCTCACCCTCAACAGTCACCAATAGAAATGCAAATTAAGTTCACATGGAGAGGGGCGACTGGGTGGCTCAGTTCACGTACTCACGGTCAGGTCCGTGAGTGCGGGCCCCGTGTCAGGCTCTGTGCTGACAGATCAGAGCCTGGAGCCTGCTTCAGATTCTGTGTCTCCCTCCTCTCTGCCCCTCCCCCGCTCACATTCTGTTTCTCTCTCTCTCTCAAAAATAACTAAAAAATAAAATAAAAAATTTTTTAAAGATCACAATGAGATACCACTGAGCATGTTATAATGGCTGAAACTAAAAGCATACTAGGTGTTGGCAAGGATATGGAGCAGTGGAGACTCTTATATGCTACTGGTGGGAATGTAAAATGTTATAGACACTTCATTAAATAGTCTAGCAGTTTCTTAAAAAGTTGGACTTATACGTATTATCTGATCAAGTCATTCTACCTCTAGGTATTTAGCCAAGAGAAATAAAAGCCTATGCCCACCCAAAGTCTTATATGAATTTGTGCTCCAACGTTCCCACTAGCTTTCTCTGGAATAGCCAAAAACTGGAAATCCAAATACCCATCAACATGTGAATGGATAAACAAACGGTGGTATATCTGTACAGTGAAATAGTACTCAGCAGTAAAAAGGAAAGAACTATTGATACTTGCAGCAACATGGATGAATCTCGGAGTAATTATTCTGAGTGAAAGAAACCAGACAGGAAAGTATATGTATTGTGTGATTCCACTTACATAAAATTCCAGCAGGTGAAACTAATGTATAGTGATAGGAAGCAGATGACCCGTTGTCTGGGGATGAGAGTGACTGGACCACAAAAGTGGGGGAGGAAATTTTGAGGGTGATGGATATACTTATTATCTTGATTTTGGTGATAGTTTCACAGATATGTGCATATGACCAAAACTAATAAATTTATACAGTTTAAATACATATCGTTTGTGGTATGACAATTGTATCTCAGGGTTGTTTTTAAAAATGATTGTCCTGACCCACACGAAAATAGCCTGTGTGGTCACAATAGTTGGGCTGATTTGTGTCCCAGTATATGGTCTATTGTGGAGAACGTTCCATGTGCACTGGAGAAGAATGTATATTCTGCTGCTTTAGGATGAAATGTTCTGAATATATCTGTAAATCCATCTGGTCCAGTGTGTCATTCAAAGCCATTGTTTCCTTGTTGATTTTTTGATTAGGTGATCTGTCCATTGCTGTGAGTGGGGTGTTGAAGTCTCCTACTATTATGGTATTACTATCTATGAGTTTCTTTATGTTTGTGATTAATTGATTTATATATTTGGGTGCTTCCACATTTGGCACATAAATGTTTACAATTGTTAGGTCTTCTTGGTCTATAGACCCCTTGATTATGATATAATGCCCTTCTGTATCTCTTGATACAGTATTTTATTTTAAAAAAATTTTTTAATGTTTATTTATTTTTGACAGAGAGAGAGAGAGAGAGAGAGAGAGAGAGAGACAGAGCATGAAGGGGGAGGGGCAGAGAGAGGGAGACACAGAATCTGAACCAGGCTCCAGGCTCTGAGCCATCAGCACAGAGCCCGACGCGGGGCTTGAACTCACGGACCGTGAGATCATGACCTGAGCCGAAGTCGGACACTCAACCAACTGAGACACCCAGGCACCTCTACAGTCTTTATTTTAAAGTCTAGATTGTCTGATATAAGTATGGCTACTCTGGCTTTCTTTTGTTGACCATTAGTATGATAGATCATTCTCCAACCCCTTACTTTCTTTTTTTTTTAATTTTTTTTTTCAACGTTTATTTATTTTTGGGACAGAGAGAGACAGAGCATGAACGGGGGAGGGGCAGAGAGAGAGGGAGACACAGAATCAGAAACACGCTCCAGGCTCTGAGCCATCAGCCCAGAGCCCGACGCGGGGCTCGAACTCCCGGACCGCGAGATCGCGACCTGGCTGAAGTCGGACGCTCAACCGACTGCGCCACCCAGGCGCCCCAAACCAACCCCTTACTTTCAATCTGAAGGTGTCATTAGGTCTAAAGTGGGTCTCTTGTAAACAGCATATAGATGGATCTTGTTTTCTTATCCATTCTGTTACCCTATGTCTTTTGATTGGAGCATTGAGTCTATTGACGTTTAGACTGAGTACTGAAAGATATGAATTCATTACCATTATGCTTGTAGAGTTGGAGTTTCTGGTGGTGTTCTCTGGTCCTTTCTAATCTTTGTTGCTTTGGTGTGTGTGTGTGTGTGTGTGTGTGTGTGTGTATATATATATATATATATATATAAATTTTTTTTTTCTTCATCTTTTACCCCCTTAAAATTTCTTGCAGGGCTGGTTTAGTGGTCACAAACTCTTTTAATTTTTGTTTGTCTGGGAAACTTTTTATCTCTCCTATTTTGAATGACAGCCTTGCTGGATAAAGAACTCTCGGCTGCATATTTTTCTGATTCAGCACACTGAATATATCCTGCCACTCCTTTCTGGCCTGCAAAGATTCTGTGGATAGGTCTGCTGCAAACCTGATCTGTCTTCTCTTGTAGGTTAGGGACTTTTTTTCCCTTGCTGCTTTCATGATTCTCTCCTTGCCTGAGTATTTTGTGAATTTGACTATGATATGCCTTGTTGATGGTAGGTTTTTGTTGAATCTAATGGGGGTCCTCTATGCTTCTTGGATTTTGATGTCTGTGTCTTTCCCCAGGTTAGGAAAGTTTTCTGCTATGATTTGCTCACATAACCCTTCTACCCCTATTTCTCCCTCTTCCTCTTCTGGGACCCCTATGATTCTGATGTTGTTCCTTCTTAATGAGTCACTGATTTCTCTAATTCTTAACTCGTGCTCTTTTGTCTTAATCTCCCTCTTTTTTTTCTGCTTCATTATTCTCTAAAAGTTTGCCCTCTATATTGCAATTCTCTGTTCCATCCTTGTATCCATTCTCTCATCCATTCTTGCCACTGCTGCATCCATTCGTGATTGTAGCTCAGTTATAGCATTTTAAATTTCATTCTGGCTATTTTTTACTTCTTTTATCTCTGCAGAAAGGGATTCTAATTTATTTTCGACTCCAGCTAGTATTCTTATTATCGTGATCCTAAGTTCTGGTTCAGACATCCTGCTTGTCTCTGTGTTGGTTAAATCCTTGGCTGTCGTTTCTTTGTGCTCTTTCTTTTGGGGTGAATTCCTTCATTTTGTCATTTTGAAGGGAGAAAAGGAATTAATGAGGTAGAAAAATTGAAATTAAAAAAATATTAAAAGTAAAAATTAAACACACACACACACACACACACACACACAAAGGAAATCGTTTGAGAATTTGAAAAAATGAATACACTGAAGTAGACTAAAATGAGATGATAGGGGTAAAATAGAATTTGAAAAAATATACTCAAAAATAAAGAATATAGTAGAAAAAATTAAAGAAAAATATTTTTAATGAAACTTAAAAATAAATATGAATTTTTTTCTTTTTCCGTATTCAAGAAAAAAAAGAAATGAAAAAGAGAAAAAAGATTAAAAAAAGAAAAAAGAAATCATTTGAAAATTTGAAAAAGTGAATACACTGTAGTAGATTAAATAAAATGATGCAAGTAAAATAGAATTTGAAAAAATTTACATAAAAGTAAAAAATATATTTAAAAAATTAAATAAAAATATTTTAATAGAAATTGAAAGTAAAAATGATGTTTTTCTGCATTCAAAAAAAGAAAAGAAATGAAAAAGAGAAAAAAAGAAAAAGAAAGAAAAAAAGGAAATTGAAAATTTGAAAAGGTGAATACACTAAAGCAGACTAAACTAAAATGATGGAAGTAAAATAGAATTTGAAAAAGTTTACACAAAAGTAAAAAATATAGTAATAAAAATTAAAGAAAAATATTTTTAATAAAAATTGAAAATAAAAATGAATTTTTTCTCTTTCTGCTGAATTCTGTGGTTCAGGTTGTGCAGGTTGTTGTGTTAATCCTCCAGTCAGTTTTCTAGGTGTGTAGGATGGTTTGGTGTGGGTCTGGCTGTATTTCATGGATGTGAGACACACAAAAAACTTCCATGCTGGTCCGCCATCTTGGCTCCTCCCACAATGGTTGGTATAGTTTGTCTTACTGTGCGCTGGGCTGTGGTAGAGGGTGGCTCTGTTACCCAGCTCCCCTCCTTCTGTCCTTCTCCACTCCCTGCCTCCCCCAAAGCTGTCTTTCAATCCTGCTAACCCCACCCCCAAACCTCTTCATTTCATATTCTTCCTTACCTGTAATTTCTCAACAGAATATTCTCTCATTCCAATCTTCGCAGATCTTTAGCCTCTCACTCAGTCAGTTTATAGAATACCAGTGACCCAAAGCTTTTCCTTCAACCCCATTCCTCCCAGCCTTCCTGATGTATGTGAAATCATGGCTTGATTCCTGCTTTCAGGTTTTCCCCAGGGGCTGGTCATAGGTCTTTGTGATACCCTTTACCCCATGTCATTCTACACTGTGGTTCTTCATCAGCACATGAGAATATTGTCAGATTATGCTTCTCTTTGTTCAGCAGGAGGTTCATTATTGCCATGAGTACAGACCTTTACTCCAGCCAACGCTTGACATCTGAGGATTTAATGTTTGTGTTTCTCACTGTTTAAGAACAACACCAAAGTTTTATGAATGTAGTAACTTAGCTGCTGAATTTTGGGGGTGGGTATTATGAGACCAATGTACAGGAGTAAGTCTGATTTATTTGGGTCCATTGTGTGGACTCCTCCTGTACTTTTCACAGGGGTAATTGTGTTCTGTGTTAGTGTTTGCAGCTTGAAGAATATGGAAAGTCCTCAGGATGCGTTTCAAGAAAAGTTAACTGCCCTATGTTATTTCTATGGAGGGTTGCCTCATTCGATGGTATGTAACATAACCCAGGAATGTCTTCTGTCTCTAATGTAAAGGCTCTCTCCAGCATCTGTGTTCTTTTCTGTCTACTGGGTTGCTCTAGAGAGGGTGTTGATTTACATTTCTACTACCTGACAGAGCAAGAGCTCTTGGGTCACTTCCTGCCTGTCCCCTTTGAGTATCTCCTGGACTGCAGCCAATGGCAGCAGGATGCGTTTCCGATTAATTTGACTAGTGACTAATAATTCTGACCCCCAGAGTGGATGACACAGGAGACTTTGCTCCTCTGCACCGAGCTGTGGATTTCCTGCTAGAATGCTTAACAACTTCGTGTTGTGATGAAAATCAGATGAAAGAACATATGGAAAAGGACTCTAGATATTTTAGGTAAGAGTATAAATGCAAATGCAAGACTCTGTCTTGGTAGCCAGGATGCCTCCAGCCTTACCCCGAACATCAGAAGGCAGGGCTTCTGTTGTGGATTCAGGACTAAACAGAGTCACCAGGATATCCAAAGGACTTTGTATTATGGAATGGATGGAATCTTTAGTGAGGAAGGAAGAAAGCGAACAAAGTTATCCTTCAATTCCAAGTACTTTTCCTCCTATCCCCTAGTCCAGCCCTGTCTCCTGGGTAGGTGTATGTAGGTAGAGGGGATTAACGTGAATTGATCTTGTGTCTGTCAGGCTTGAGAAGCTGTCTGTTGCTTTCTCTACCTGGTAGTGGCTGGTGCCTTGAGAGGTGAGCAGGAGGGGATCCTGTCCTCCTCAAGGGAACTCACATGCTGTGATCGAACCCATACTGCATCTTGATGAAGATCTAAGTCATTATTTCACTTGAGGGAGACTGGAGATGCGAGCTAATTCATCCCCTCATTCTATTCTCAGGATTCCATGTTGGAAGGGGGTGTCCTTGTGAATATTCCTTCTTTCCTAAACTCTCTCTCACTTGAACATCCTCTTTCTCCTCCATGTTCTCTTCTTGCGACCTTCCTCAAACAGCATCCTTAGACCTTCCTCCCTGGAAAGTTCCACTCCTCTGCACAAAGTAAAGCAGCATGCTACCCACTGTCACCTCGTGACTTGTATACTCCGCCATCACAGGATTTGGCTAGATATTAGTGAGAATTCTCCTCTGTGCAGGCGTCTGCTGGCAGTAGAAGCATATGGGTGCCCCAGTCCCATAAGTGGTGTAAGTAGCAGAAAATTGGGCTCCCATTGTCTTCTTTCCACTTACAATGGCTGAGGCTGGTTTCCTCCTTAATTTATCAACTGGAAAACACACTTTACCAACATATGCAAAAACTTCCTCCAAATATCAACACTCTAGTCATTTGTGTGTATGTGTGAGACAGAGAAAGAACATAAGAGGGGAAGAGGGGGAGAGAGAGAGAAAGAGAGAGAATCTCAGTCAGGCACAATGTTCAGTGCAGAGGCTGACATGGGGCTCGATCCCACAGCCCCGGAATCATGACCTGAGCCAAAATCAAGAGTCGGACGCTCAACCGACTGAGCCACCCAGGCACCCCTCAACACTCTAGTCTTCAGCGAAGCATTCACGTTCCTCCCTATGAACATAATTTGATTCTGCTTCTTGCAAAAAGAAAAGCTCTGACATAATGGTGCCAAAGGAGCACTTGCCTCCTTCCTGGGATTAATTTCGCGGCAAATGCCTGAGCCATGAGGGTGGGTGGGTGGCAAGGGAGGCCTCAGCTCATTCCATCATACTTGTAAGACTTGGTGTTCCTTATGTTTGAAATATCCTTGGCTCTAGAATGTAACTGGGCCCAGAGAAAAGAGAACTAAGGAGTGGCAATTAAGGACCGGCTCTGGGCTAAGTTTAAGGGAAGGTATCCTTGAACCTGCTACATAGTCGAGCCCGAGTTATTGAGACTGACACACAGTTACTGAGAGCCAGGAAGCAAAGGAGAGGGATAACTTAACATCAAGGAGAATTATAAGGAAGAGACTCAGCATTGGGGAACTGCCTAACAAACACCATAGGGGTAGGAGACTACATACCAAGAGGCCTTATACATTTATTTTAATTAGTGGACTTGCTCCCTAGGTCAAAGAAAGTTTCACTGGTTCAAGGTCAGAAGGTTTATCTTGACTGCTTTTAAAGTTTTTAATAGGATTCAGTTTATATCCCAACATCAACAGAACATTTTTTTCCTACACCAGGGCTCTGTATCATTCTTGTTATTTTTGTGTTTTGTTTTGTTTCCTTTTATATTTATTTACGAGAGAGAGAGAGAGAGAGAGAGAGAGAGAGAGAGAGTGTAAGCAGGGGAGGGGCAGAGAGAGAGGGAGACACAGAATCCGAAGCGGGCTCCAGGCTCTGAGTGGCCAGCATAGAACCCGATGCAGGGCTTGAAACCACGAACTATGAGATCATGACCTGAGCCGAGTCTGACGCTCAACCGACTGAGCCACCCACGGGCCCCATTGTTTTGTTTTCTTAAGCAACTAACATGAGTTACGTGGTGGCTTCCAAGTAAGGACAGCAAGTTAAACATGCCTCTAATATCCTTTTCTCCGGAAGTCTCTCTGAAACTACAATAGAAGGGATTTTACTGGCAAAGGGAAAATGGGAGAGGAGAAAATCACAGCAAACTTTTGGAATCTGGAAAGCAAATAAACAAGTGCTGATTTAGCAGAGCTGAGACAACTGAATCCTAGATCAGCGGTGAGGAAAGTGGATTGACCCACAAATCTACAAAGCCTATGAATTGGTAACACTGAGTACCTCTGGAAATGGGGGTCAAGGGAGGGGTTTAAAGAAAGAGAATTTGTTGGCAGTTTTTTTTTTTTTTTTGAAGTAGGCTTCACATCCAGCATGGAACCCAGCGTGGGATTTGAACTCACAATCCTGAGACCAAGACCTGAGCTGAGATCAAGAGTCTGACACTGAACCAAATGAGCCACCCAGGAACCCCTTGTTGGAAGCTTTTTAAAGAACATTTTAATCCCCAGACCACCTTCTCCAATTTGTGCAGTCAGACACTTGGCCTCCTCCACACTCACAGAATTAGAAGATTTTTTTTTTCGGCACAGGAAAACAGAAGGTCCCTGGGTTGGAAGACAGTAGGCAGAGATGGAGGTGGGTGCTGTGCTAGGAACTGGGAGCTGGAGTAACTACAGTCTTACTGGCTTCTGGGATTCCAGTCCTCCCCATCTCCTGGGCTCCCAGAATACTGGAAACCAGGCCATTGTCTTCCAGGTAGGAGACTGGAAAGTTCCCCTGGAGAATCTGAGCAGCCCAAGAAGAAAGTCTTACACATACTGATGATGAGTTTTCATTGGGAAAATGATGACCCTCGGGTGAAGTTCACTGTTGAAAAGCCCCAGCCACAAATTCACTCTCATGAGCAAATGATCAAGATTTACAGGTGCGGAAACCCTACTGTGAAAGGTTCAGACCAAGACAAACCAACATTTAAAAAGCAACATGAGAAATAGCAGACACATTCAAAGAAAAGAAACTTAAAACAAAAACCCATCAGTAGTATCTTCAGTGAGGCAAGAAGAAATATTTCAATCTTGAGACAGCAAAAGAATGACGTAGAAACAGAACTTTTGAAGAAAAGGGAGCTCTAGACATTCGGAAGCATAATGGAAATTTTGAAAAATGTAACAAATTGGAGGATAAAATTGAAGAGCTCTCCTCAACAGTAGAGCAAATGATGTAAAAGAGAAAAAGTAAAAAAGTCGGGGGATGGATCCACAAGACTTAAGGATCCACAAGACTTAATATCTAAGTAACAGGAGTTTCAGGAAAAGAGAACAGAAAAGGTGAGCTGCCAAAAAAGATAAGGGGATCAAAATAAAATGTCATCAGTTTTCTCAACAGTAATACCAGAGGCTAGAAGATGAGAAAGTGATGCCTTCAACCCTTGGAGGAATAACCACTTCTACCTTAAAATTTTTTTGTGTGTTTGATTTTTTATATTTGAGAGGGAGACAGACAGAGAGCGAGTAGGGGAGGGGCAGAGAGACAGAGACAGAATCCAAAGCAGGCACCAGGCTCTGAGCTGTCCGTCAGCACTGAGCCCGACGTGGGGCTGGAACTCACGAACTGAACCGTGAGATCATAACCTGAGCTGAAGTCAGACGCTTAACTGACTGAGCCACCCAGGTGCCCCCAAACCACTTCTATCTTAGAATGACAAAAGAGCAATTGCATATGAGGGCTGAAGAAAGACATTAGAAAGGCAATGTTTCAAAAAGTGTATTTCCCATGTGCCTTTATCAGGGAGCGACTGAAGGGTATGTTTCACCAAAACAAGGGAACAAACCAAGAACGAAGACTCAAGATAGAGGAAACGGGAGATCCGACTCAAGAGAAATGAAGGGAATCCTCAGGATGACAGCTCCACCCCAGTTGTTGAGAACAAAACAGTCCAGACTGGAACATGGCAGAGAATCTGGGAAGTGTTTCTTCAAGAAGATCAGATTGATAAAATATGGGATGCTCTAAATGTCTTGAGAAGATGTTTATATCATTGCAGGAGACTTTGTGTTTGAATTTGTGGTAAGTGCATCTACTACTAATACACTTACTATCCAGGGAATTAAAAAAAGTTGTTCAGGATAGTAAAAGTCGTTATAGTTTACTACGTGGCTTAGTTCAGGGTAGCATTTACATGGTCGTAATGCTATGAGTTACATTTACTGAATAAAGATCTAAGGAAAATTAATGATGTAACTATATTGGAAGGATAAAGGGATGGGAAGGGTGTGCATGTGTTTCATGGGGAAAGGGGAAGAGAGCCAAATCCCTAACTTGCGAACTGGTAAGCCAGTAGCTAAAGCCTATAAGTGAAAAATCAAGGAAACTGTACAGGAGGAAAAGTAAGTTTCCTTCTCTTCTGATTTCTCAGCTGAGGCTACTGGAATAAAAAATTAACAAGAGAAAAACAGGAGTTGATTCGCATGCATACCTCATGTATACATGGGAAACACCCAAAGACAAATAAGTAACTCCTACAACCACTTAAGAATTCCAACTTAGGGGCGCCTGGGTGGCTCAGCTGGTTAAATGTCTGACTTCAGTGCTCACTTCGGCAGCACAAATACTAAAATTGGAATGATACAGAGAAGATTAGCATGGCCCCTGCACAAGGATGACACACAAATTTGTGAAGCGTTCCATATTTTTAAATACTGTCAAAATGTCAATACTACCCAAAGCTATCTACACATTCAATGCAATCCCAATCAAAATTGCACCAGCATTCTTCTCAAAGCTAGAACAAGCAATTCTAGAATTCATATGGAACCACAAAAGACCCTGAATAGCCAAAGTAATTTTGAAGAAGACCAAAGCAGGAGGCATCACAATCCCAGACTTTAGCCTCTACTACAAAGCTGTCATCATCAAGACAGCATGGTATTGGCATAAAAACAGACACATAGACCAATGGAATAGAATAGAAACCCCAGAACTAGACCCACAAACGTATGGCCAACTCATCTTTGACAAAGCAGGAAAGAATGTCCAATGGAAAAAAGACAGTCTCTTGAACAAATGGTGCTGGGAGAACTGGACAGCAACATGCAGAAGGTTGAAACTAGACCACTTTCTCACACCATTGACAAAAATAAACTCAAAATGGATAAAGGACCTGAATGTGAGACAGGAAACCATAAAAACCCTAGAGGAGAAAGCAGGAAAAGACCTCTCTGACCTCAGCCGCAGCAATTTCTTACTTGACACATCCCCAAAGGCAAGGGAATTAAAAGCAAAAATGAACTATTGGGACCTCATGAAGATAAAAAGCTTCTGTACAGCAAAGGAAACAATCAACAAAACTAAAAGGCAACCAACGGAATGGGAAAAGATATTTGCAAATGACATATCGGACAAAGGGCTAGTATCCAAAGTCTATAAAGAGTACACCAAACTCCACACCTGAAAAACAAATAATCCAGTGAAGAAATGGGCAGAAAACATGAATAGACACTTCTCTAAAGAAGACATCTGGATGGCCAACAGGCACATGAAAAGATGCTCAACGTCGCTCCTCATCAGGGAAATACAAATCAAAACCACACTCAGATATCACCTCACGCCAGTCAGAGTGGCCAAAATGAACAAATCAGGAGACTATAGATGCTGGAGAGGATGTGGAGAAACGGGAACCCTCTTGCACTGTTGGTGGGAATGCAAACTGGTGCAGCCGCTCTGGAAAACAGTGTGGAGGTTCCTCAAAAAATTAAAAATAGACCTACCCTATGACCCAGCAGTAGCACTGCTAGGAATTTACCCAAGGGATACAGGAGTACTGATGCATAGGGGCGCTTGTACCCCAATGTTTATAGCAGCACTCTCAACGATAGCCAAATTGTGGAAAAAGCCTAAATGTCCATCAACTGATGAATGGATAAAGAAATTGTGGTTTATGTACACAATGGAGTACTACTTGGCAATGAGAGAGAATGAAATCTGGCCTTTTGTAGCAACGTGGATGGAACTGGAGAGTGTGATGCTAAGTGAAATAAGTCATACAGAGAAAGACAGATACCATATGTTTTCACTCATGTGGATCCTGAGAAACTTAACAGAAGACCAGGAGGGAGGGGAAGGAAAAAAAAAAAAAGAGGTTAGAGTGGGAGAGAGCCAAAACATAAGAGACTCTTAAAAACTGAGAACAAACTGAGGGTTGATGAGGGGTGGGAGGGAGGGGGGTGTGGGTGATGGGTATTGAAGAGGGCATCTTTTGGGATGAGTACTGGGTGTTGTATGGAAACCAATGTGACAATAAATTTCATATATTAAAAAAAAATAAATCTAATTCAGAACTTGAAAAAAAAAATGTCCAACTTCACCTCAGGTCATGATCTCGCTGTTCATGGGCTCAAGCCCTGCATCTGGCTCTGTGCTGACAGCTCAGAGCCTGGATCCTGCTTCAGATTCCCTCTCTCTCTATCCTTCTCCTGCTCACACTCTTTCTCTCTCTCAGAAATAATAAACATTAAAAAAATTTTTTTAATTAAAAAAAATTCCAACTTAAATGCCATCTTTATAGGGATAGGGGAGGGGAATGTAGGCCTCTTAGTGGGGGAGGAAATGCTTTTTAGGATAAATGGGCCCCTAGAAGAATAGATGGGTGGTGTGGTAGTTTGTGACAAAGTTAGTCTGGGTGCGGGGTTGACATCTAGGCTCCTTTCCTATGACAAGAGTCAGTTCTCCCTCGTTAATGACACTCACAGGAGGGGATTTATGACAACGGAGTTTCATTCAGAGGATCTGTCTTTAGGCAGATGAGGGGAGTTCAGAGAAAGCCTCTCCCCGTATTTGCCTACAGCTCGAAATAACCAGTATATGAAAGTAACAAATTTGGGACTGGGCTCCTCCAGTCCTATCTTACAGTGGCATTTCCTGACCCTTCAAAAGCAACACAAGCATTTTGTTTAGAGGTGGAGAGGTCAGTACCTAAAGCATCAGCTCACGGGTGCCTGAGTAGCTCAGGTGATTGAGTGACCCACTCTTGATCTTGGCCCAGGTCATGATCTCACAGTTTGTGAGATTGAGCCCTGTGTGGGGTTCTGCACTGACAGCACAGAGCCTGCTTGGGATTCTCTCTCTCCCTCTCTGTCTGTCTGTCTGTCTCTCAAAATAAATAAGTAAACATTAAAAAAATAAGGCATCAGCTCAGACACTTAAAAGTAGATCTTCTGGAGAAGAGGTAGTGTGGGAACCTGTCACAACAAACATTATGGAACTGTTTGGCTCTTTAAACAGTTTAAAACACTTTAAAATTCTGTATTACTTAATAAAAATTAAAGTGAAAAATGTAAACAAACACCGAAAGGCCCACACAATGTGCCTCTCTGAACTGGCAAATAAAACCAAGTGATAAATATTTCATAGCATGATTCCAACCGATATCATCTGAGGCACTTGGAGCTCAGAGCCAGAAAGTTCCATTTTTTTAAATGTTTATTTATTTATTTTGAGAGAGAGAGAGAGTGAGCACAAACGCATGAGTGGGGTAGGGGCAGAGAAAGAAGGGGACAGAGAATACAAGGCAGTCTCTGCATGGCCGACGCAGAACCTGACACGGGGCTTGAACCCATGAACTGTGAGATCATGACCTGGGATGAGATCAAGAGTCAGACGCGGGGCACCCGGGTGGCGCAGTCGGTTAAGCGTCCGACTTCAGCCAGGTCACGATCTTGCGGTCCGTGAGTTCGAGCCCCGCGTCAGGCTCTGGGCTGATGGCTCGGACCCTGGAGCCTGTTTCCGATTCTGTGTCTCCCTCTCTCTGTCCCTCCCCGGTTCATGCTCTGTCTCTCTCTGTCCCAAAAATAAATAAAAACGTTGAAAAAAAATTTAAAAAAAAAAAAAAAGAGTCAGACGCGTAAGCGACTGGGCCACTCAGGAGCCCCAGAAAGTTCTATTTTTAAGTGGGAAGGGAATCTCAGCACCAGTGCGGTGATGGACCCAGACAGAGGGGAAGCAGCATTTCCCCAGTGGTGGGAGAAGGCACAGATCAGATCTGAGATTCCATCTTTATTGATGATTAAACACCAGCTGTCACTTGCAATGTCAGTTTTTTTTTTTAATTTTTAAAATGTATATTCATTTTTGAGAGAGAGAGAGGCAAAGAACAAGCAAGGGAGGGGCAGAGAGAGGGAGACACAGAATCTGAAGCAGGCTCCAGGCTCTGAGCCGTCAGCACAGAGCCCAACCTGGGACTTGAACTCCCAAACTATGAGATCATGACCTGAGCTGAAGTCAGACGCCTAACCGACTGAGCCACTGAGGTGCCCCTGCAATGTCAATTTGTAATGTTTCTAAGTAATGATGCTGAGAAAGAAATTTTGAAAGCTAGGAAAAGATGATTGAACAGTTAAATGGACGTGAAAAGATGAGCTTGTTTTTCTCCTTTTTTTAAATTTTTTCATGTTTATTTTTTTATTTTTTAATACAATGTATTGACAAATTATTTAGTTTTGAGAGAGTGAGAATGAGAGAGAGAGAGAGAGAGAGAGGCAGAGTGTGAGCAGGAGAGGGACAGAGAGAGAGGGAGACACAGAATCCAAAGCAGGCTCCAGGTTCTGAGTCATCAGCACAGAGCTGGATGCGGGGCTCCAACTCAAGAACCGTGAGATTATAACCTGCACCAAAGTCCCTCTCTCAACTGACTGAGGCACCCAGGCGCCCCGAGCTGTTTTTTCTTAAAAGCAGTTTGTTTACAACTTGAGAGTTTAAACCTTCTGATGTGGAACCGAGCCAAAAATAAAGAAAGAAAATATTGAGCAAGAAGAGTGGTGGCTTGAAATTCAAAGTGGGTGTGACCTTTTAGGCACCTGCCCCCACTGATTTCTGCTTGTGGTTGCATAAATTCTGGTCTTCTCCCATTGTTGATATATCCAGGGGAGAAAGCATTCAACAGAAGTTAATGAGTGAATAAATAAACCTGCTAACAGAGGCTCTCAGAGTGGGGTGGGTGGGGATGGAAAACAAACATTACATTTCAAAAGTACAACTGAGGCCAAGAACCAACAACTTGTTACAGAGTGCACACCTGAGCTGCTCTCAGCGCTGCTTGAGAACTTTCTAAGGGAACGGGAAATGAATTCAAGTAATGCAATTGATTCCCGAGCTTTGTCTTTTTCTTTCTTTCTGTTTTTTTGCCAAAACCCTATTTCGGTTTCAAGTTAGCTTTCCCATACTCTGTTCAGACTTTAATTTCATGGTATAATTCATTCAAACTTTGGTAACCGCCTGGCTGTAATTCGAGCTGGCTGGTCAAGAAACCAAGTGCCAGCAAAGCTTCTCATTTGTATTGCCATAATCCAAAACATCGAAGAGATTAAATGTAAAAATAATCCTGTCCTTAATCACATGATCTCAGCGAATGTCTTCCCCTTTGACTAGAGCCGCAATTGGTATTTATATTGTGAAAACCAAATGTGTAATTTACGCAAAAGTAATCACAACAGTTTTTGGAATAGAGGCGATATTCTTCTGTTCTACTGACAACCTGTTTTTTAATGTTTCTTTTTAAATTTACATGTGGTAAATTCCCTCTTTGTTGATATACATTTCCCTGAGTTTTAACACAGGTACAGCTTCATGTGACCTTACACCAAGCAGGATGGAGAGCAGTTTTGTCGTCCCAAACTCCCCAAACTCCCTTGCCTCATGTGTAGTCCCTGGGAACCACCAATCTGTTCTCCGTCCCTAAGTTTTGTCTTTTCCAGAATGCCATATATATGAAGTCATCCAGAACGCAGCCTTTTGCGCCTACCTTCTTTCACTTAGCATAACAATGTATTTGAGATTCACGTTACCGTGTGGACTGTATATGTGTTTATACACGTGTGTGTGTAAATATAGGTGTGAGTAAACTTTTCACTTTGAAATCATTAGAGTCACAGGAAGCGGCAAAGATAGTGGACCAAGTAGTGCCCCCAACTCCGGTCCCCGCCAACCAGTTCCCTCCAATGGTTACATCTTGCGTAATCATAGTACAAGATCAGGAGCAGGAAATTGACACTGATACCATGTCGGCCATTTTGTCACATGCTCAGATGCCTGTAACCACCACCTCAGCCAATATACAGAACTATCCCGCCCCCACACGGATCTCCTTAGTGCTTCTCCTCTCTGGGCATCCCTATTCCTGCTCCCTGCCCCCATTCCTTACCCATGGCAACCACTCATCTATTCCCTATCTCTATAATTTTGTCATTTTGAGAGTGTTATACAAATTGAATCCTAAAGCATGTGACCTTTGGAGATTAATTTTTTTACCCAGCGTAATGCCTTTAAGAAGTTGCTGTGGGTGGAAATTATGGAGACAGTTATCTGCTGTTTTCAGTGATGGATACCCACTGTTGTCAACTAGTTTCTACGCTGAATTTAAAAGTTCATCTAGTCCCCATCAATTAAATTAAGACAGCAAGTTTTCTTCTCCCTTCATGCAAAATGTATATTCCAGAAGCACTGCGTGAATACAACTGGGTTCCTTGCATTTCATTTCAAGGGCGCTGAGAATGCTTGATGTTTTAAGGATTTTCCAGAGGAATCCATTTGCAAAAAAAAAAAAAAAAAAAAAAAAGGAATCAACAGGGTTTAGTGGAAAGAGAACCCCAATGGGGATCTGGAAGTCTTGTTCTGGACACAGCTCTGGCTGGTCCTGACTGTGTGACCTTGGGCAAGTTCTGGAACCTCATCACGTCTGCATCTCTTCCTTCAGTCACATTTCCTGGCGTGGATTCTGCCCAACAGTGAGGTGCAGGATTAATACGCACTGAGGAAGCAAAGTGTTTTTTGTTATAATTAATTTGAGTTAAGCCAAATTCAAGAGGTTTCTTTGAAAGAGGACTCGCCGGAGCCGTCGATGTGCTAACATATGTTTTTAATCCCCGTGGAAGAGCTGTCGTGTGCCATGTTTTCCAAGTTCGTTTGACCACTGAACTCTGTTTCCTTGAATAATACATGGAATATACGTTTCCCCTCGATTTTCCCTTAGAACTCACTTTGGGAAATGGCGGGCTGAAGTACTTTGAATGTCTCTGCCAAATACAGCTGTTTAACGTTTTCCAGTCGTTTTTGTAAAAACCTCAAATGCTTCCTAGCATATTTGTCTGGAAAGTTCACACCGCACATGTCATGTTTTGTGTAAGCGATCTCCACAGGACTGTAAAGTGACATAATTGAAGCCAAAATCACAACCTTGTTCCTATGCGTCTGAGGTCAAGCTGGTTTAAACCCGGGTAGAGATCAGCTAGGTGTCACGGACTTGGCGGCACAGGGGAAGCTGTGATGGATGGAGGCACAGGTGAAGAGCACGCCTGGAGAAGGACCCAGAAGCCGCAGTCACAGCATGAGTTTCCAGAGTGAGGACAGAGCCATACAGAAGATCAGAGGAGTCAGCAGGTCAAAGGTGCTGTCTGCTGGGCCCTGGGGAGTCCAGGAAACACATGGCCAGGTCAATGAAAGGTCATAGGTCACATGTCAAACAAGGAACAAGGAACTAAAAGCTTTGTAGAAACCCAAGGGCACGCAGGTCATTCCCCAGGAAGCAGGCGTGAGACATCACTAAGAAGAGTTCTTAATACTGAGGAATTTTCTTGCCCAGCTGTGAAGCCCCAGTTCCTGCTGGGACAGCAGCCAATGCCCTGGAGAGGCTCCCAGGCCTGCGGGTCAGGGTGGTGGGTGTGAGGTCCTCCGGGAGCTGAGGCCAGGCTCAGCGATGGTGACTCTGGAAGAAAAGCTGTAGACAGTTGGCTCTGGCCCAGAAGAAATCCACCTTGCCTCTCTCCCCCTCCCCTTCCGAAGCACCACTTGGAGGCTTTGCTCCCTCTTGCAGTTTGGGGTACTCTGGGAGCCTGAAGAGTATAGAATGAAGAGATTAACTGGCTATAATTATAAAGCTTGAGGCAGTTTAATGCAGTGGGAAGAGTATGGATTAAGAGTCAAGAGGCCAAGTTCAGCCTTCTGACCTCAGTCGTGGACTTTGGTCTCCTCATTCATAAAAGTTGGAGGTTTCTTTTCTTTTCTTTCTTTCTTTCTTTCTTTCTTTCTTTCTTTCTTTCTTTCTTTCTTCCTTCCTTCCTTCCTTCCTTCCTTCCTTCCTTCCTTTCTTCCTTCTTTCCTTCCTTCCTTCCTTCCTTCCTTCCTTCCTTCCTTCCTTCCTTTCTTTCTTTTTTTCTTTCACATTTATTTAATTTTGAGAGAGAGAGAAAGAGAGTGTGAGCCGGGAGAGGCAGAGAGAGGGAGACAGAGGATCCGAAGCTGGCTCTGTGCTGACGGCAGAGAGCCTGATGTGGGGCTCGAACTCAGACTGTGAGGTCATGACCTGAGCCGACGTTGGATGCACAACCGACTGAGTCATGCAGTCACCCCTTAAATTAAAAAAAATTTTTTTTAATGTTTGTTTATTTTTGATACAGAGAGTGTGAATGGGGAAGGGCAGAGAGAGAGGGAGACACAGAATCCAAAGCAGGCTCCAGGCTCTGAGCTGTCAGCACAGATCCCAATGCAGGGCTCAAACCCATGAGCTGCAACATCATGACCTGAGCCGAAGTTGGACACTTGAGCCACCCAGGCCCCCTTACATTTTTTATTCTTATTCTTATTCTTATTCTTATTCTTATTCTTATTCTTATTCTTATTCTTATTCTTATTCAGAGACAGAGAGCTGAGGAGAGAGAGAATCTTAAGCAGACTCCAAGCTCCGTGTAGAGCCCCACGCAGGGCTTGATTCCATGACACTGGGATAGTGAGCTGAGCTGAATTCAAGAGTTGGACGCTCAACCAACTGAGCCACCCAGGTGCCCAAAGTCAGAAGTTTCTTGTAGCTCAAAGGTACAAGATTCTCGTCACTTCTCCTGAGTGTGAGAAGGGAAAAGTACATTCCATCCTGGATGAGGAGGTGAGAGGGGCCTCCTCTGTTCTCTAGTTCAAGGTGGCTGCCAGCCCTTCCTTGCCCTTCGCCTGCATCTGGGGCAGTACGTGTGTTGCTGTATGTAGACTTGCTCTGGAGAAGACTGGCAGTGCTGGACAGCCTTCCATGAGAGGGACCTCAGGATGGGCCTGAGAGAGGCCGGGCCCAGGAGGGCAGTGTGACCTTCTCAAAAGTCAGGCAGCTGTGTGTTCCGTAGATCATCCTGAGACACAGGACAGCCCAGGAGCTGTCGGGAGACGCCAGACCCAGACAAAAAGTCCTGTGTGGTGGGGTAAGCACCATGCTCTCACCGTCACCTCATAAGGGACAGAGGAATTCTCCGATAATCGGAAGGGAGTGTGTTTTGAAGTTGAGAGGGGCACGGTAGGTACAAATCATATTAATTAGAGGAATATACCTTCCTCATTGCTCATGGTCAGCTTTCAGAGAAAGGTGGCACTTAGGGTGATGCGGTGAATTTCAGAGCATACCAGCTGTTTGCTTGCTGGTTGTTGGTGGAGAGACTGATCTGGAAATAAGCGCTCTGCAGGCTCCACCCTCTTCCTCCTCCTCTCCCAGAACATGAGTGGTATTCCCAGCTTTCTCACCGCCAGCAGAAGCCAGACCCACAGGTGGCTACGGCCCCAGACCGTAGATTTGCCAGACTCCCGAGGCACAGGAGACTGGGACTCCTGTGGAAAGTAGGGAAGAGGCTGGCTATTTCCATTGTTATTAATAGCAGTACTCACCAGGAGACAGTTCAGCCCCATAGGGAAGGGGCTGCATTTTTCCAGAGAAGGTTCTGGCACCTGGCCTGGGAGAGATGCATCTGTGGGGGCACGGAAGCAGGGTGTGGCTGCAGGTAGAGATGTTTTTAGGGGAGGACAGAGTTCCTTAAAACATACTCATATTGAATATTACCATAGTGGTCTCCTCTGGGGCGAAGTGACCTTCCCAGGAGGCGGGAGGCATCCCCATAGACAGCACAGGCTTGTGGCATAGAAGTCCTGCCTTGTGGCATAGAAGGTGATGGGTTGTATTCAAGTAATCGTACGATGATGCTAGTTTTCCTGTCCAAATTCAATGTGACTTTATGCATGAGTATTTTTCCTGAGGTCAAGGTAACTGGCACCTCAACACCTTATTTAAAAATAGAATATCTGCGGTGCCTGGGTGGCTCCATCAGTTAGATATCAGACTCTTGATTTCAGCTCAGATCATGATCTCACGGTCCATGAGTTCGAGCCCTGTGTTGGGTTTTGCGCTGACAGGATGGAGCCTGCTTTGGATTTTCTGTCTCTCTCTCTTTCTCTCTCTCTCTCTCTCTCTCTCTCTCTGCCCTTCCCCTGCTCATGTGCACACTCTCTCTTCCTCCCTCTCTCAAAATAAATAAATAAACATGACAAATTATTTTAAAAATATTGTATCTGTGTGTCCCTGTGAGCACTCCCTTGTGGTGTCTTCTCCGTCCTCCCAGGCAGTGCTTGGTGACCTGCTCTGAAAAGGTTGCTAACTCTATTACTTAACACTTATTAAGTCCAAGCTTGCAACAAATAACTTTCCTGTTTATCCGTTAGTAGATTATTGCAAATTCTTACTATCTCATGGAGGAGCCTGAGAAGTGGTTAGACCAGAGCCTCCAGGATTATTCTCTTCTTGACTTGCAGGTAATGCAGCAAAGAAAGGTCGTCCACTGACTTGTTTCCCCCCGTCCTCTGCTTTCATCCATGCTAAGGAAAAGAGACATCTATGTAGCAAAGGTCTAGTCCAAGGTGCTTTGAAATGTTCTGCTGAATCTTCTCTTGCTCCCACCATTCTGTTAGCAGATGAAGTCTCCTGGGAAGTACTCCTATTCAAAACAGCAATATCCACCTTAAGAAGCCCCATCTTGATTTGTACCCTGGGGAGACAGAAGCTCCAGGGCGGCACACGGGGTACTTGGAACGAGAGATCTACCATAGCCCTCTGCCTCTTTTTCCTCTTTGAATTTCCTTTTACTTTAGTCATTCCTGGAAACATGGAGTCAGAGGAAAGCTTAGAGGTTTCTACAACCCAGCTGTATGCCAGAGTTATATGCCAAAGTTCCAGCAGAGCCATCCTGGTCTTAACATTCTCCAAAGAATAGGGATTCCATGACACCCAGAGGGACCTGAACTCAGAAATCAGTTGCCATGGTTGGCTGTTAACCAAGGTTTGGTTTTCTTCTCTGGTATGCAAGCACTTTTGAATATTCCTCAGATCAGTTTTTATTCTGGCATTTTCAGTGGCTATCAGGTGGAATTTATCTCTAAATTATGGTCCTTGGCTTGCACTGAAATCTAGTGGGTTTTGTTTTGTTTTACGAAGTGATGGTTGGGTACCATCTTTGGGGGGCCATTTGACTGATGAAAGCTTTGCAGCCTTCTCTTCTTCACATTAGAGAATTTCATTTCTTTCTCTTTGAGGGAGGAGCCGATGGGAATCGTGACCAGAGGGAGAGTTCTGCCTGTGAACTGGAGAAATAGGAATATATTCCCCCCGGGACCAGGGCAAAGGCAGCCGAGTTCCACATTTGCGGGTCCAGGGTCACCAGGTGCCCAGGAGGTTGGTCTCATTCCAGCAAGTACCAGAGGTATGAATCTAGACTACATGGCTCTCAGTTGGCTCCTTTACACAGAGTCCTTACAATTCCAAGGAATCCCTAGGGAGGCTGGGATTTGAGACAGGTCCAAAGCAATCCCAACCCTGAGTCATCCTGAACGCCATGACAACGTCCTAGGAAAGCCCTCCACCCAGGTTTGCCCACCCCAGGCTCATTTTGGAGGGGGTCCCACAGCCCACCCCTCGCCTCTTTCAAGCCAGGTTTTTAGCATCCCGAAGGAGCACCTGCTGAACTCCCAGCTCACCCACTGTGTCAGTCAGTGTTCAGAGAAGCCCTGTCTTCAAGACAGATGAGAGCTGACTCTATTTTAAGGAAATGGAATGCGTCATTTGGTCACAGAATATGATATAAATGACCCTTCTGTGCTAACATGATTAAGAATAGGCAGTTAGGGGAAATTTTTCAACTCATGAGAGATTAATTGATGTAGATGTAAAAAATAGAGCTAACTTCCTTAGTCTTCCCATTGGTGATGTGTGTGGGCAGACATGGCTACTTTTTGCTGCCTCCACAGACAGAATACCACCTGTGCATAGGATAAGAGCATTTCTAAGCTCACTCTTCTCCCCAGACTGCAGTGCTCGCATCATCTTTGCATGGTACTGGGGGACTGGGTCACCCGCCCCAAATCTGAGTGGGTTTCATTCTTTGGGTTTGGTGGTTAGATTTTTGTGGGAGGCGAGGAATAGCTGAGTTCTTCCTTTCTGAATTCTAGATCGGGGATCAGCAAAATTTCCCCATCAAGAACAAGACAGTAAAGAGTTTTGGCCTTGTGGACCATACATTTTCTGAGGCAGCTACTCAACTCTGCTGGTCTGGTGTGTGGGGAAAGCAGCCACAGATAACATGCAAACTGATGGTTTGGGCCATGGTTTAAATGCACCTTAATTTACAAAAACAAGTAGTGGGTTTGATGTTGGCCAGCAGGCAGCAGTTTACCCTCTTCCAGAGCCAAAGGGGTGAGAGAGTTCACCTTCTCTCACTGTTTTCAGGGGATGCCTGGTGGTTATGTGATCGTTCGTTCAACAAATATTTATTGCAGAATCTATTGTTGTGCCAGGCTCTCTGGTATGTTTGGGGTACAACAGAGAACAGAGCATACAAAGACCCTTGCCTCATAGAACTTACATTGTAGCAAGGAGGGGCATGTTCTAGGGACAGTAAGACCGGTGTGACCAAGGAGAAGGGTGTGAGGATATTAATGGCAGGGGATGAAGTCAGGGAGGGATGGTACTGATCACATAGGGCCTTATAGGCTACTATGTAAGAACTTTTAGTTTTTCCTCTGCATGAAATGGGGAGCCACTGGAGAAATATGAACAGAGAAGTGACATGGTCTAACTTCTGTTGGAAATAAGTGTAAACGGGTTCGGTAGCAAACTGAAGGATAGATGCAGGGATACCTATTAGGAGGACATAGCAGTAATTCAGGAGAGAGGTGGCGGTAGCCTGAACCAGAGCGGTAGCAAGGAAGATGGTGAGAAGTGTGTGGATTCTGGGCTTGTTCTGAAGGTAGAACCAGCATGATTTCTTAATGGATATGTGATGTGTGTGAGGTAAAGCAATCAAGAATATTTTCAGTCTAGCAATTGGAATATGGATTTGCCACCACTTGAAATGGGGAATACTGAAGGTGCAGGCAGTGTTAAATATGCTAGCTTTGAAATTCCTCTTAGCCATCCAAGTGGATATATTCACGTTTGGCATTTAGGAGAGAGATCTGCCCTGGAGATAGAAACGTGTATGGTGTCCGCATGGGATGAATACGTGGTATTTAAAACCATGGGATTATGTGAGATCACCAAAGAAATGAGAGCACATAGGGAAAAAAGGACAGCCAAGATGCTTGGGCATTCTTGTGTTTAGAAGTTGGGGAGAGAAGGACAAACCTAAAAAGGAGATTTAAAAAAGGAGTGATGAGTGAGGGGTGAAAAAGAAACCAAGAGAGTGCAGGCCCTGGAAGCCAGGTGGAAAAAATAAATCAAGGAAGATGGAGTGACCTACTGGGACAAATATTGCCTAGAGATCTTGGATCCAGTGGAAGATGAAGACCGAATGTAGGGCATTGGATTTAACAACACGAATGGTGGTTATGATTGACCTTGATGAGAGCAGATGTGCAGGGGGTGAAAGCCTGATTGGAATTGGCCTCAGAGAGAGAGAACAGGAATTAAATGCTGCAATTACAGAAAGCTATTTTACAGGTGTTTTGCTACACAGGGGAGCAGCTTAATGGGGTGATAGTTGGCAGGGGAAGTAGGGCGAAAAAGTTTTTTGTTGGTTTTTGTTGTTGTTTAGTTGCTTAAAACAAAAATAAGAATGTATTACTATATGTCTAACATATGTAGAAATAAAATGTCTGACAAAGGGTGGGAAAGGGAAAAATGAAAACTACATGTTTGTGTGGTGGGAGTGATTCAGTAGAGAACAAAAATTTGATAACGCGGGGCAGACGGGGAAGGCATCCTCCAGTAGGTGAAAAAGATGGGGTCCACAAAAGGAGGTTTTAGCTTTAGGTAGTTACATAGAAGACTTCAGTTTCTTGCCATGAAGGAGTAATTGGTACTGGAATTTCCACGAAGACCTAAAACACAAGGGAAGAATGAGAGAAGGGAAGTAGGTAAGCGAACCTAAAATTACCTAGACTTTCTGCCTGGTGACACTTTCTGGTGTGCATGACAAGGGGGAAGAATTCAAGCAGGGGGAGGCAGTTTTGCTGAGTTGAGGAAATAGAGATCGGAGTTTGAAGAGGCCAGGGCATCTGGAACAACTTGCAGGATGGACTACCAGAGAGAAGGACACTGTAAAGGTAAAGGGCTTTATAAATCTGCGCAGGGATTCTGGTGAATCTTTGGTGGCTGAATACTGAAATGTGGATGCGCAGTGTAAACCTCCACAGCACTGGACACAGAATAACTATGAGGGAACAATGAATAGAATTCTCAGATTTCATTCAGGGCTGGGAGATGTTTGAATTCTGACCAGTTACAATGGAAAACCCTCACTGAACACTCAGAGCACTCAACAGAGGCACCAGAAGCATCAGACATTAATAGTAAGGGTTAACTATCAGTCACTAATTAGTCTAGAGTAAAAGCTACTCTAGACTTGTTCTAGCAAGTCTTAAATGCATGATGTAAGAGGATCAAACAAGTAACTTAACTGCCTGTCAAAATAAACTTCAACAGTGTTTTTTTTAAAGACAACAATTTGGCCATTGTTTATAGTGCTGCTATAAACATTGGGGTGCATGTGCCTCTTCAAATGAGCATTTTTGTATCTTTTGGATAAATTCCTAGTAGTGCAATTTCTGGGTTATAGGGTAGTTCTATTTTTAATTTTTGGGGGAAACTCCATACTGTTTTCCAGATTGGCTGGGCCAGTTTTCATTCCTATTAACAGTGCAATAGGGTTCCCCTTTCTCCATCCACATCCTTCCCAACATCTCTTGTTCCTGAGTTAATTACAGCCATTCTGACCTGTGTGAAGTGGTATCTCATTGTGGTTTTGTATATTTGTATTTCCCTTATGATGAGCGATGTTGAGCATCTTTCCATGTGTTTTTTGCCATCTGATGAATGGGTTAAGAAGATGCGATACACACACACACACACACACACACACACACACACACACACACTGAAATACTACTCAGAGATGAAAAAGAATGAGATCTTGCCATTTGCAACAACGTGGATGGAACTAGAGTGTATTATGCTAGCAAAATAAGTCAGAGAAAGACAGATATTATATGTTTTCACTCATATGTGGAATTTGAGAAACTTAACAGATGAACACAGGGGAAGGGAAGGAAAAATAAAAAAAGAGAGGGAGGCAAACCATAAGAAATTCTTAAATACAGAGAACAAACTGAGAGTTGATGGGGATGGGTTAAATGGGTGATGGGCATTAAGGAGACTACTTTTCAGGAGGAGGACTGGGTGTCATATGTAAGAGATGAATCACTGGGTTCTACTCCTGAAACCAGGACTACACCATATGTTAACTAACTTGAAAATAAAGAAATAATAATTAAAAAAAACCCAAAATCTAGACTCTCAACACAAAGAAAATCCAATAAAAAATTACTAGATATGTGAAGAAGTAGAAAAATGTGACCCATAACCTTAAGAAAAATAAGTTGATACAATCAGGATGAAGAAATGACAGAAATGATGGAGTTAGCAGACAAGAACATTAAAATAGCTACTATAGCAGTTCAAGAATTAAAGAAAAATATGAATATGGTGAGAGAAATAAAAGATACATTTTTAAAATAACTATAGTTTCTAGAGGTAAAAATATATAATATTTTGAATTAAAAAATTCACTGGGTGGACTTCATAGCAGATTAGACTATATAAAAAGAAAGATTAATTAACTTAAGACAGCAATAGAAGCTATCTAAATAGGAGCACAGAAAAATTAATTAATTAATTAATTAACTAATTCTGGAAAAAAAAGAAATGAACAGAACCTCAATGACTGTATGTCAATATCAAGCAGGAGTCCCAGAAAAAAGAGAGGTGCAAAAATATGTGAAGAAATAGTTCCTGAAATATTTCTGAATTTAATACAAACTATAAGCCCACAGACCTGAAGAGCTCAATTAACCCCTAACAGGGTAAATAAAAAGAAAATCAGGCCAAGGCACATCATAATTAGATATAGAAAATACCTGATAAAGAGAAAAGTATAAAAATAGCCAGAGAAAAAGACATGTTGCATGCGGAAGAATAGACATAATAACTCAACAAATTTCTTATCGGGAACAACCTAAATCAGAGGACAATGGAATGATATCTTAAAGGTGCTGAAAGAGGGGTTCCTGGGTGGCTCAGTTGGTTAAGCGTACGATTTTGGCTCAGGTCATGATCTCGTGGTTCATGGGTTTGAGCCCCACATTGGGCTCTGTGCTGACAGCTCAGAGCCTGGAGCTTGCTTTGGATTCTGTGTCTCCCTCTGTCTCTGCCCCTCCCCTGTTCGTGCTCTGTCTCTCAAAAATGAAATGTTAAAAAAAAAATTTTTTTTTAAAGGTGCTGAAAGAAAAGCTTGTCAACTTTGAATTCTATATCCAGAGAAAATATTCAAAGACAAGGCAAAGTTAAAACACAAACAGACAGGGGTGCCTGGGTGGCTCAGTCGATTAAGCATCCGACTTTGGCTCAGGTCATGATCTCACAGTCCGTGAGTTCGAGCCCTGCGTCGGGCTCTGTGCTGACAGCTCAGAGCCTGGAGCCTGCTTCACATTCTGTGTCTCCCTCTCTCTCTGCCCCTTCCCTGCTCATGCTCAGTCTCTCTCTGCCTCAAAAATAAATAAACATTAAAAAAATAAAATAAAACAGAAACAGACAAGGAAAAGCTGAGGAGATTTGTTGACAGAAGGCTTATACTGCAATAAATATTAAAAGGTATCCTTTAGGCTAAAGGAAAGGGATAGCATATGAAAACTGGTGGTGTAGAAAGGAAAAAAGCGTACCAGAGGAGCACCTGGGTGTCTCAGTCAGTCAACCATCCAACTTCAGCTCAGATCAGGATCTCATGTTTCATGGGTTCAAGCCCCATGTCAGCCTCTCCACTGTCAGCTTGGAGCCTAGAGCCTACTTTGGATTCTGTGTCTTCTTTTCTCTCTGCCCCTCCCCTGCTCATGCTGTCTCTCTCTCTCAAAGATAAATAAACATTAAAAAACTGTTTTTAAAAAAAGAGTGCGAGAAATGTTAAACATGTAAGAAATTATAAAAGACTTTCTTCTAGTTTTAAAACTTTTATTAAAGTATAATTGCTTAAAACAGAATAATAATGTATTGCTAGATTTATAACATATGTAGAAATAAAATGCCTGACAAAGGATGGGAAAGGGAAAATGGAAATACATTATTATAAATTTCCTTCATTATATATAAAGTGGTATCATACTATTGTAAACCCTAGAACAATTTAAAAAACCCAAGTAGGTATCATGAATTGCCAATAAAGTAGATAAAATAGTAAAAGTACATTAAATTAATCTGGAAGAAGGAAAACAAAAATCAGATGGAACAAATAGAAAACAAATATCAAGATGATAGATTCAAACTCAATCATACTGATAATTACAGTAAATGTAAATGGTCTGAGCACTCCAATAAAAAGACAGAGATTTAAAAAAAAGAGCAAGATCAAGCTATCTGTTATCTATAAGAAATGCATTTTAGGGGTGTCTGGGTGGCTCAGTTGGTTGAATGCCTGACTCTCGATTTTGGCTCAGGTCATGAGTTCACAGTAACAAGATCAAGCCTCACATTGGGCTCCATGCTGGGCATTGAGCCTGCTTAAGATTCTCTCTCTCACTCTCACTCTGCCCCTCCTCCACTTGCACTCTCTCAAAAAAAAAAAAGGCATTTTTAAAAATACAGATGTAGATAGGTTAAAAGTAAAAGGGTACAAAAGGGTAAGAAAGTGCTAATCATAGAAAAACTAAAATGGCTATATAAATATCCTAGAAAGTAGACTTCAGGGTAAAGAATATTGCCAAAGACAAAGAGAAATATCTCCTCATGATAAATAAGCCTCAAGAAGATACTACATAATCTTAAGTGTGAAGATATCTAATAACAGCATTTCAAAATAGATGAAGCAAACTCTGATGAAACTGAAACATAAAGAAACAAATCCTCAGTAATAGTCAGAAACTTCAACACCCCTCTCTTGATAACCTTAGGACAAATATCTCATACTGATAGATAAGCTAGTTTATCAAGAAGACAATACATAATCCTAAATGTGTAGGCTTCTAATAATAGAGTTTCAAAACACATGAAGCAAAACCTGATAGAATCGAAAAGATAAAAAAAACAAATCCTCGGTTCTAGTCAGAAACTTCAACACTCCTTTCAGTAAGGCCGTAGGAGATTTGAAAAACTCTATTAACCAACTTATCTTAATTGACATTTATAAACTACTCTTCCCAAGCAACAGCAGAAAATATATTCAAGTGTGCATGGAATTTTACTAGGTAGACCATAATCTGGGCCATAAAACAAGTCTCAAGAAATTTAAAAGAATTGAAATTATACTGACCAGATCTCTGGATTGAAATTAGAAATTGGCAACGAAAAGATATAAAGGACATCCCTAAATATTTAGAAATCAAACAACTCATTTTAAATAACTTAAGGGCCAAAAAGAGAAAAGGAATTACAAGGACAATTTTTTTAATATTTTGAGCTGAATGATAATCAAAGCCCTACATATTCGTATTTAAATTTGTGACATGTAGATAAAGTAGTATTTAGAAGGAAGTGTATAATTTAATGCTTATATTAGGAAAGAAGAAAGGTCTAAAAAAAAAAAAAAAGAGGTTAGAGTGGGAGAGAGCCAAAGCATAAGGGACTCTTAAAAACTGAGAACAAACTGAGGGTTGATGGAGGCGGGGGAGGGGGGGTGATGGGTACTGAGGAGGGCACCTGTTGGGATGAGCACTGGGTGTTGTATGGAAACCAATTTGACAATAAATTTCATAAAAAAATAAATAAAAATAAAAATGTAAGATGTAGGTGTAAGCTTCTACCTTAAAGAAGAGCAAATAAACCCAAACTAAGTAGAAAGAAGAAATGTTTCAAATTAGAGGAGACATCAAAATAGAAAATGAACACTCTGGGGGAAAAAAAATCAGTGAAGCCAGAAACTGGTTGTAGATAAGAGCGTGCACAGCAACAGAGCATGTGGGTGCAAATGCTAGAGGGGGGGCTCTGGTGGCAGAAGTTATTTTCTGACCACCTGGATATTCTCGGTGAAATAGGAGGCAATGTGAGCAGCTGGGAGTGAGGATAGGATAGAGGTGTTGCAAAAAGGGGGCGGGGCAATTGTGACCTGGGCCTCTGGGACTGTGGGAGAGCAAGTGGTCTCATGTTGTATGTTAGGCTGGCAGCGTTAAGGCTCCCTTGAGCGTCAGAGCCTGTCTACTACTTCGTATCTCCTGCGTAATTATATTTACTAGCGTCCTTGTACAATATGGGTAGTATAGGCGTTATTACCCTACGTCACAGATTGAGAAACTAAAGTACCAAAAGGTTAAATGGCTGGCCTAAGGTCCTGAAATTTGCTAGTGGTGAATTGGTGTCTAGAATCCTTGTAATTACAGTCTCATATAACTACAGTTAAAGCTATTTTATAGGAATAAGAGGATCTAAAGCTCTGAAGGGTTCAGTAACTGGCCAAAGTACACACAACTGATTCCCCCTCGGGATCAAAGTTCAAAACTTGAACTCGGGTCAAATGACCTATTCACCTCACCTTACCTCACCCTCCAGGGAAAATGTACATGATAACATTGCATAATAAGTAAATTTAATTTAAAAATGTTTGTAATTTAACTTTCTATTCTATATTTATGGAACAGATATGATTCTTTTGACTTAAGAAGGTATTTGTATTTCCCAGGTGGGCTTAAATAGGCTGGTTTTGTTTTCTTGCATAAGGCTTTTTTAAATTTTTTTTTAATGTTTTATTTATTTTTGACCGAGAGAGAGAGACAGAGCATGAGCGGGGGAGGGTCAGAGAGAGAGGGAGACACAGAATCCGAAGCAGGCTCCAGGCTCTGAGCCGTCAGCACAGAGCCTGACCCGGGGCTCGAATTCACAGACCGTGAGATCATGACCTGAGCCGAAGTCGGACGCTCAACCGACTGAGCCACCCAGGCACCCCAAGGCTTTTTTTTTTTTAAATAAAGAAAATAATTTGCTTGAGACATTCCAGACCATGTTATAGAACCACCTGACTCAAAATAAACAGACATCAGATTATTTAACCAATCTTCTTTGCACATATGCCTTGCCTCTGTTTGTGCTCTGTGTCCAATGTCTAAAGGTGTACGTAACCTGGTTTACTTTTTCCAGGATAAAGTCTGAACCAATTCCTGGGTTGCCCCACATAATAAGTAAACCTCAGATACAATTAATTCCTATGAATCAGTCTCTGTATTTATTTTTTTTTAACGTTTTATTTATTTTTGAGACAGGGAGAGACAGAGCATGAACAGGGGAGGGTCAGAGAGAGGGAGACACAGAATCCAAAACAGGCTCCAGGCTCCAAGCTGTCAGCACAGAGCCCGATGCGGGGCTCGAACTCACGGACCGTGATATCATGACCTGAGCCAAAGTCGGCCGCTCAACCGACTGAGCCACCCAGGTGCCCCATCAGTCTCTGTATTTAAGTTTATGATTCTGATATTCTGATTCTGATATTCAGATGATAGGTTGTTCAAGACCTACAAGAATCAAAGCCATCTTGTTCCTTTAAAGACTTAAGTTGTAAAAATAATTTTTAGGATTTTTGGGTTTTTTTACTTGAAACATTTGGTTAATACTGTCCTTAAAATGAATAATCTTAAAAGATTTTAATTTTATTTTATTTTATTTTAATTCCAGTATAGTTAACATATAGTGTTATATTAGTTTCAGGCATACAATGTAGTGATTCAACAATTCCATACATTACCCAGTGTTCATCACGATGGGTATACTCCTTAATCCTCATCACCTACTTCACCTATTCCTTCACCTATAAAGTTGTATTTATTATTATTTTTTAATGTTTATTTATTTTTGAGAGAGACACAGAGACAGAGTGTGAGCCAGGGAGGGGCAGAGAGAGAGGGAGACACAGAATCTGAAGTAGGCTCCAGGCTCTGAGCTGTCAGCACAGAGCCTGATGTGGGGCTTGAACCCATGAACCGTGAGATCATGACCTGAGCTGAAGTTGGACGCTTAACTGACTGAGCCACCCAGGTGCTCCTCCGCCTGTAAAAGTTTAAAAAATACCTGTAGAATGCATCAATTATTATAAAGGACTTTGAAAGCCATCTTGTAAAGTCAATGTTATGAATCCCATCCTGTTGATGGTGTGCCTTGAGGTTCAGATGAGAATGCCATGCCATAAGGGAAGACCAGGACTCTGATTCTTAGTCCAATACTCTTATCACAGTGATACACCTTTTTCTAGAGGCACCATGACAGATCAAGGGCCCAGGCTAACATGCTGGTCAGACCACCATCTTAGAAAAGCGTACATCTTGACTCTTCCACTTATTTGTTTTTGGTGACCCCTATTTTATTTGGGACTAATACTCAGAGCGCTAATTGGGCCACTCTATGACCTTTAAGAGAGAGAAAGAAATAGGGGTCCTAGTGGGTGTAGTTGAAGAGACTCCCAAATTAAAAAGGCCTCTCACAGAGCTGGGTCTTTGGGCAAGTTATATACAAAATGTGAGACAGTTTGGGCTCTCTTGAAAAACACAAACATTTCAGTCACTTGCGTGGGAGGAAGTGTGGGGTTTACTATCCCTCTGTGCTCAGCCTACGAAGCTGGACTCAAAGCTATCACTTAGTTTGTGAGGTAGAAATTACCTTCTCCAACCTGAGCACCGTTAAGTTTCTACTCTGGGCTATGTAAAAAGTCAGATGATATACTACAGACACAAACTGCCTGTGTATTCATGGGAAACGCTGGGAACATTTCACAGAGGACCGCTGGTTGCCTTGGCAACCTAACAGCCCTCTAGGACAAGGCTCCAAATAGACAGGAGGCAAGGACACCAGAGCCAAGGTCTGTAGAAATACTGCTTTCTATGCTTAAGACTTCCCTGACAACATTCATATCTAAAACATGAAGGCCCAAGGCCATGTTCAATAAGCTCGCAGAGCCATCAGCATAAGACCAAAACTGATCTGGTGCCATGTGTGTAAGTAGAATATGTATTCCTTCTTTCCCTCCACCAAGCTCCACCACTTGGGTGAATTCAGAAGAAAGCATATGGAGTCATGGATCTTGTCCAATGAACCTGTTACCTCCTTGAAAATATGATTTAAAAAATCATGGAGATGATATTTTTAGTAAACACACCAGAATTTACCTATCCATGGCTTTTCCTTGGAAGATGTGGGGGATAGGAGGAAACTATTGCCCCAAATATAAATGGTACTAAATGTGTTCCTTTGGACCTTCACAAGCAATTGCTAGACATAAAAGACAGTCAATCTGTTTAGGGTTTCTTGGTCAGACTTCAAGTCTGTTAGTTTGTTTTTAACTAAAAATCAAACTACGTACTGATGTGTGCCCAGCACATACTTGTAGGCCACTAAAATGTTTGATAAACGTTCAGTCATCCATCCACCTCCATCCCTGTGTTTCCCCCAAATCGAATCTACCTTTGAAGATTCACCACCACCAGTAAGTCAAAAGGATGCTCAATGGAGTCTGGATGGGTTTCCAAAAGGGCACCTTAGAAAGCCATAAGCAACGATGGCAGCATTGGGATATGACAAGGTATCCCAATGGGACCACTTTGAAGGAGACAGAATTCAGTTGGTGTCCACTTTGAAGGGGGCAATATTCACCAGGTGCAATGGTTTTCAATCAAGACCACACATTCTTTGACACTTTCCCCATGAAAGGTGGGGTTTGTGCCCCTTCCTTGAAAATGAGCAGGCTTATGAGTGACCAGCCGGGAACAGTGAAAGTGATATGTGACTGCCAAGGCTAGCTCATAAGAAGTCATGCTGTTTCTGCCTTGTTGACTGGAATACTCATTTTTAGAGCCTTGAGCTACCACGTAAGATGTACAATTGCCCTGATCCCATCATGCGGTGAGGAGGCTCAGTACCCATGGAGAGGTCAGATGTAGATGCACTTAATCAACAGTCTAACTGAGCCGGCCTTTGAGGCATTCCAGCTCAGACCTTGGGCATATGAGTACAGATATCTCCAGATGATTCTAGCGGCCAGCTGTTCAAGCTGCTCCTGGCTACGTGAGTCTCTCCAGCTGAGACACGAGCTATTGTGGAGCAGAGACAATCCCCAGTCTGTCTAAATTCCAGACCCAAAGAATTTGTGAGCATAACAAAACAGTGCGCTGCTAAATTTAGCGTGGTTTATTATAAAACAATAGATCACTGGACCGCTTGGCTTAAGAACTGGGTATCTAGTAAAGTAAGTCATTATTTTAAGATCGTATCTCCCTCATCTCCCACAAATACACTGAACAAAGACTGTAAGAAGTGGTACACTCATTTTACCATGATTCTGCCAAGTAGTGAATTCAAGTTTTCTGTCTTGTGGTATTTGTGCCTCCTCTTCAGGCTGTCATGAGTGAAGGGTTGGTCTTGCCGGGCCTTTGTTTCTTCATCTCTAACACGAGCAATACATGATCTCCAGTGATGTCAGGATTCTAAGGTTTTAGGCATGAACTAGGTGCAAAAAGTATTATGCCCCCAGCAGCATTACTTACACCAAACAAAATAAAGAAAATGTGGCATATACGTACAATAAATAGGACGGTATTCGGCTTGAAAGAGGAATGAACTACTTATACATGCTACAATGTAGGTGAACCTTGAAAATATTATCCTAAGTGAAATAAGCCAGGCACAAAAGTGCAAATATTATGTGATTCCACTTAAATAAGGTACCTAGAATAGGCAAATTCATGGGCACAGAAAGTAGAACAGAGGTTACTGGGGATGAAGGGGAGGAAGGATCGGGGGGGTCAATATTTAATGCGCACAGAGTTCCAGCATGGGCTGATGAAACCATTCTGGACACAGTTGAGCAACATTGTGAATGTTCTTCTGGCCACCGAATTGTACACTTAAAAATGGTTAAAATGCTAACTTACACGGTATGCCTATTTTACTACAATTAAAAAATAAATTTTTTTAAAGTTTAATTCCTATGAGCTTTGACTCTGGAGCCCTAGCCTCTGGTCACTATGAGGAATGAGGATATATGCTCTGGTTCACCTTCATGCAGTCATGTAGGATGAGCTGGAAATGCCATCAGCCTTCTCAGTTGTCCCAAGAGCATTCACCTCCTCAACAGAGATTTCTGGATGCCCTTGAGGGATAGCTGAAAGAAGCCTCCATTATTACATGGCCCAACACCCTCACTTTGCAAATGAGGAAAGAGGAAATATAACTCAAGGAAGCATCATCTGAGGAAATAAAGAAATCCGGCTAGATACCTTAAAGCTCTAAATAAACCAAGTCTGGCATTTTCTCTTGTAGGATAATAGTCTATTTTCCTCTATAAATCTCATTTTTAACTTGCTTGTCATTTTTGTGTTCGTCTCTAGGTCATGGACCCAGAATAGGAGTCCCAGAATAGGTCTCTGGGAAGATTATTCTACTGAGGCTCTAGTTTGAACATCCTTCCCAACATATTCATCTCAGCAGACACTACCAATTCACTAGCGTTGGCATAAAAGATGAAATCTACTCGCCATTCCTGTTATAATGTGGTTTATTGTGATATGGTGGCAGGGCCACTGACGTTCAGTGACCTGAATTTAAATCTAGACTCATGCCGTGACCTGGGTCAGTCATTAAACCTCTCTGTTGTTTCATTTGCTTCATGGGTGAAGAGTGCAATCAGAGGAGATAAGCCCTAAAATGCCTCCCAGCTTCTAGGATTCTGTATTCTCTGATTCTGTATTTATTTTTGTTTCTGCTTGGAAAGTGAGGAAGTGACCTAAATACTTGAAATTATCACGCACTGATCACTTCTACTATGTTTTCCATGCGTATGTAAAGTGAGCTTTGGTGGCTGGATCATGGTGGATGCTCTGTGGTCCTATCCAGCTCTCCATTCCAGAGTGGAGGACTCACTTCTCCCACTGCTGGGTGTTCGCCTGCAGACAGCTGCCGTTTTCAGCCCTTCTCCAGGAGTTGCTTTTGGCTGAAGTAAGCCACTTTGAGTGAGGCATATTGCCTTCACAGCGGCAGCCCATATCCAGCAACTGACCCATCTCAGGGTATAAAGACCTAGTCCCTCTACCCCAACTCTGGACAACTCTGAAAGGTTCTCCCAGCTTCAGAGCTCCTCAAGGGTTGGCTGAGGCTTTTGATAAGACTAAACTATAATCCAGTTTCTCCCTCTGGGTTCCAAGGAACAGCTTATCATTCATTCACTGACCTCTCCCAATGACATGATGAGGTGGATACAATTGTTAAGGAGCTTGTGGAGGTAAACTTGAATTTGCTGGTTGTTTCTGTTAGTTGATGGTTCCCTAAAGGATTCCTTACAGCCTTCCACCAAAGGTCTTTGAGGCCAATGCTATCTTAGAATAGTCTCTGGTATCTTGTTCTGTTTCCTCATTCCTACTGCTACTGGTCAAAATCTCCTCGTCTTATCCGTGGAATATTACCTCATTGGTCTTCTTGTCTCATCTCTCTTTTCCTCAGTGTATCTGTTTTACTGGAACCCAAATTAACCCTCCTAAAAAAAATCAAATTTAGGGGCACCTAGGTGGCTCAGTCAGTTGAGCATCCAACTCTTGATTTCAGCTCAGGTCATGATCCCAGGGTCATGGGATTAAGCCCTGCATTGGTCTTCACACTGAGCGTGGAGCCTGCTTGGGATTCTCTCCCTCTCTCTCTCTCTCTCTCTCTCTCTCTCTCTCTCTCTCTCTTTCTCTCTCTCTCCCTGCCCCTCTCTCTAGAAAATTAATCAGCTCCCTCTTCAACTTATAAACCCCTGCTGGTTCCTGTTTCCTCAAGGATAAATTCTGAGCTCCCTATGAAAGACCCTCCCCCATCTAACCCTACACCACTGCTCTATCCCCATCCTCATCACACACGGTTCCTCTCTGTTCTCCACATATACCCTGGCCTGTCCGGGCAGGATGGTCTTCTCGTCCTCTGCTCCCTTAGCCTAGAATGCAATGCCCTCAGTCAGGCCTTGGGATTTCAGTTCATTTTTTTTTTAATGTGGGAAATGTGTGTGTTGTTTGTATTGGGCCAAGCAAGAGAGACGATATCTTATGATAATACCAACTATTAGCACCTTGATTTCATAAAAGAAAGAAAATTGACAATACTCCCAAGGTAGAAAGGACATCGTCTCCTACCAAAGTTCCTTAAAATTCCATAAATCTAGCTTTCTGAAAGACTTCCTTGCCCTTATTTTTCTCGTTTCCCCTGAGACACAGTGAAAAATGAATCACCAGCATCTGTCCATGGGCTTGCTTTTGAGACCTACTTCCCCACCCATCTCTTTCTTTCTAGAAAATTCCCTCCCATCCTTCGAGATAAAGTAGGAATGCTGCTTCTTGAGTAGAGTCTTTCCTGACTCTCTGTGTCAGAGATAGCCCCTATCTCCTTGTTTCTGTCCTTGTTACTGTGTAACACACGTGGGCTTTTCATGGAAGTTTCTGGGCATATAAGTTTCTGGGCATAAATCACTAAAGCCCCTCAAAAGTCTTCTTAAACCTACCCTCTCCTCCCAGCTTTCCATTCCCCATGGCAGCGGTGCTCAGTCTCTCTCTGTAGAACTTCTCCTTCAGCCCGTCTAGGTATACTCCTACACCCCCATTACCTAAGACTGCCCTGGAAGAGAGTTTAGCAAACATGAAATCTGCCTCCTGCTCAAATGACAAACATCCCTCAGGCATCCCCTTAATCCAATTTGCCACCTGTCCATCTACTTATAGTCTTGTGGCCCTGAGTAAACTGATAAGCTGAGGTACTCGGGGCAGAAAGAAGTCATCTTTGCAGGCTGCACCTTACACACTCACGCATGCGCACATGCATGTATACACACACGTGCACACACATATGCACAGTTCTAAGAAATGAAACCGACTAAGTTCTATAGCCACTATTGACCTAGTCCATGAGATGCCACTGTTCAGTTCTCAGGGATATGCCTGGTAGCTCTTCCATTTGATACATTTCCTGTTCCTATAACCACAGTCTTCATCTTCTCTAGAGTGAGGAAGACATTTTTAAGACATTAGGGCGACTTCACTGGGACACCAGCATCTGGGAACCCAGTCATTATGAAAGATACAATGCTGAAACACAGATGAAAATCATGCTCTCTCTTAAGCCCAAATCAAAGGTGGGGGTCTTTTTTTTTTTTTTAAGGTTTTTACTTATTTTTGAAGGAGAGAGAGAGAGAGAGAGAGAGCATGAGCGGGGGAGGGGCAGAGAGAGAGGGAGACACAGAATCTGAAGCAGGCTCCATCTAGGCTCTGAGCTGTCAGCACAGAGTCTGATGCGGGGCTCGAACTCACGAACTGTGAGATCATGACCTGAGCAGAAGTCGGACGCTTAACCGACTGAGCCACCCAGGCGCCCCAAAGGTGGGATGGAATGGACCCTGACGTGCTTGCCAAATGGGCTCAGTGTGAATGGGCTTATATCACCTGCATTCACTGCCTATTCCTCTGGCCAGCCTCCGGGCCCTGGCTGTCATTCTAGTGTCAGAAGCCAGAGAGGAGAGGCCCCACGTTGGCATTGGCCTGGGGATCTGAGAAATCAACACGATGAGTGTTCCCGGGAACAGTTTCTTCCTAGAAACTGTCTGTAGTTTAGCCACACCTGCTGTGGGCAGGGTCTTATGCCAGCTACACACACCAAGGAAGCCACAGCTTGGTTGATGAGAAATTCTGGGAAGGAATCAGGCCCTCTGTGCTCTTTTCTCTTGCCAATCATGGCCACTGTTGGTTCCCAGAAGATTCTTTCACTATGTTAAACCTGTTCCTTACCTGTGTGGAGGCAAGTCATGCTTTGTGACACTATGATAAGACCAAAGGGCAGCAAACATGTGTGGCCTGTTGGAAGGAATCTGTCCACTTGATTGCTCCTTATGTGTCTTACTACTTATCGGGAGTTACAGGTTGTCCACAGAAGGCAGTCTGTCCTCAAGGTGCTTGACAGAGGATGTACAATTTCCCTCCTTTAAGGATAATTTATTTCTCCCCTTGGGCTGTTTGTTCAAACCCACATAGGAACAGAAACACAACTTCATTTTCCCAAAGAAATGACCTGATAACCCAGCGAGGTAAATGTAAAGGACAAATCCTGTCGGGCCGAGCCTATGAAGGCAGCATTCTGGTGGCAGTGATTTGGGTGATAGAAATGGTCAGGGGTTGATGGAGGCCTTCCTCCTTGCTGGTGAGTCTGGATTTGACCTGTCATGTGCCTTACTGCTAATATTATGTTCTGTTTTTGTTTATTTGGATGGACAAAGGGGCAGATGGGGCAGAGAGCAGAAGTGTGTTTAATTTTTATCAAAATCACCTGATTCAAACTTTAGCCACAGAAAGAAGCAATATCCTTTGGGCAGCTTCTCTGAGGATAAGGCAAAGTATAGTGATGGAAGAGATGGGCCTGGTTTGGAGGGCTAGCAGGTGCCTCCCCACAGTAGATGAAGTCCTGAGGGCCACAAGGAAGCCTGTCTTTAGGTAGGACCTTAACACTTACTGTCTTACATTGTAATTCTCTTTTCTCAAGTAAATTTTTAGAGTGAAATAGATATAACATAAAATATGCCATGTTACTCCCTTTAAGTGCAGAATTTAGTGGCTTTAAAAAAATTTTTTTTTTAATGTTTATTCATTTTTGAGAGACAGAGAGAGACGGAGTATGAGCAGGGAAGGGGCAGAGAGAGAGGGAGACACAGAATCTGAAGCAGGCTCCAGGCTCCGAGCTGTCAGACGGAGCCCGACGCGGGGCTCGAACTCACAAACCGTGAGATCATGACCTGAGCCGAAGTCAGACGCTCAACCGACTGAGCCACCCAGGCGCCCCCCAGAATTTAGTGGCTTGAGGTACATTCACAATATTGTGCCATCATCACCACTATCCATTTCCAGAACTATTTCACCATCCCAAGCAGAAATTCCGTACCTGCTAAACAATAACTCCCCACTCCCCCTTCCCTCACCCCCGGGGGCCTCTATTCTACTGTCTCGGCGAATTTGCCGATTTCAGGTACCTCATATAAATAGAATCGTATGGTATTTGTCCTCTTGTGTCTGGCTTCTTTCGCTTAGCATAATATCTTCAAGGTTCCTCCATGGTCTAGCATGTATCAGCACTTCATTCTTATTAAGGATCAGTAGTATTGCACTGAAGGTACAGACCACATTTTGTTTCTCCATTCCTCTGTTGATGGACACCAGGGCTGTTTCCACCTTTTGTCTGTTGTGAATAATGCCGCTGTGAACATCGGTGGGCAAGTCATTGTAATTCCTTTTTGCCACTCTAGCGGAAATGGAAAAGGTCAGGCGGCAGGGGGAAAGGAGGCTTGTCCTAGCCCTCTACCCCCACCCAGCACCTCCTCCCAGACTCCAGCTGGAGGGGACCGTAGCTCAGGGTCCCACACTGCAACATGGGCATAGGGAACATCCAGCAAGAGAGAAAGTGTGGCCGGCTTTCCAACTACTTGTTGGAAAGAGAGAATGCTGCCCCTCCCCAGCCCCCAGAAGAGATGGTGGGGGAGGGGTTCCCATCTCACATCTGTTTGGAAATTGCATTTATAGTATATAGTCTGGAAAGATACGAACCAAAATGTTTACCGTGCTTATTTTGGAGGACGGAGTTATTGGTGATACTTTCATATCAGCTAAAAATAGAACTACTTCTGTTTTTGTGAATGCCAGGTTGAGATTATTCAGACAAAAAATAACAAAATATTCCACTTCCGTGCTTACATTCAAAATGCAGCCATTGTCAACAATCTGGTTCAACTGTTCCTTCTGTTAGTTCTGTCCGGCAGGAACATTTTCTGCATCGAACCATCACAAGTTGTATTCAGGTTTTTCGATGTCAATGTTAAAGACGGTGACCCCATAGCATTAATCTAATAGCCATTGTGCACGTCATGCTGTGTTAGGAAAACACAAATAAAATAGATACATATTTGTACTCCGGACTTAATATAATCCCACGCAATATGCAAAAAATATAAGATCCAGATCAGTTTCCACATCAACTTGAGTAGAGATGCTTCTATCACATGCTATCTGATGTGTGGAAGATGGAAAGTCTATGTGCCCCATGGGCATAATGTCCTTGGGGTACAGTTTTAGGGAGACCCAAGAGGCCCTGCTGCCCTTCCTAGTCTCTATGGAAACCATGTTCCCACAATGGACAGGAGCACATTGCCATCTCACACGCCTCCAGGGCAGGAAGTTGGAGGAGCAAAGCAGCTGGGGTGTCGGATCCTATCACTCATTTTCCAAACGCAAACACTTTTAAGCGTGAGAAGGGATGCTGTTACCAATTGCACAGGGATAACTGGCATCAACTGGGACCGTTCAGGTAAATGAGGATGCACACTCTTCCTAAACACAAGGTATGTGGAATGAGGGAGCCTCCTGCTCCAGCAAAACAGCATAGCCCTATCTAGAGACGGTAAGAAACAACATTCTTGAAAATCAGGTTCCAACCACACACAGAGCCACTGACTCACAGTATTTGAAGGCAGACCCATCCCTCGCAGCTCCCCCAAGGGATCAGAGCAGGGCATCCAGCCACATGCTTTCTTTTAGGTTACGCTGCAGAAGCTTTTACTGATAACATCCGTAAGGATTTTTCAGTGGGATAGACAAAAGTCTCATGATATAATGTTGAATCCAAAAAGCAGACTATAAAACAGGATATATAGTATAAACCCAGTTATGTGAGGTATAAATCACACACATATACATATACATGAAGGATAGAGATGTAGGGGTGTCTGGGTGGCTCAGTCAGTTAAGCATCTGGGTCTTGGTTTCAGCTCAGGTCATGATCTCATGGTTCATGAGTTCGGGCCCCACATCGGGCTCCAGACTGGCAATGCTGAGCCTGCTTGGGAGTCTTTCTGTCTCTCTCTCTCTCTCTCTCTCCCTCTCTCTGTCAAAATAAATAAATAAACTTAAAAAAGAAAGGATAGAGATGTATAAAAATGTAGTTTGAGGGGTGCCTGGGTGGATCAGTTGGTTAAGTGGCTGACTCTTGATTTTGGCTCAGTTTGTGTTCTCAAGGTTCATGAGTTCGAGTCCCGCATCAGTCTCAGCATGCTGACAGCGTGCGCCTGCTTGGGATTCTCTCTCTCTGCCTCTCCCCTGCTCACGCTCACTTTTTCTCTCTGCCTCTCAAAATAAACTTGAAAAAAAAAGTAGTTTGACTCTGGGCAATGGGGGTAAGGAATGATTTTTTTTCTTCTTCTAAATTTTTCATTAACTTTTAAGTTTACAATAAGCATATGTTTCGGAATCAGAAAAAGCACCCATATGTGTGTGTGAAAGCTGAATACACATCTGTGTGTGTGCATATATAATATATACATGTACATAGTACATATATATTCTGTTTTCTCATGTGGCCTGTCCAGCACTAACCCATCTGACCAGAGGAATTATCCAGTGTCACATTCTTACACTTGGCCTTGAGTGGTAGCTTATGTCAGGATCATGGGGGGGCTGTGGAAGAACCAAAAAGAATCCTCAGAAAATACCTGCTCCCTAAACTCTCTGCCCAACCTACTGCCAGGAAGCAGGGAGGATGGCATCTAGTTATGACATTGGTAAGAATGGCTGTACATAAACTCGCAGTGAAAAAATTTTCTATTATTACATGATCATTAAAAATGAGCTCTCCTTAAAAAAAAAAAAAGCTTTCCTCAATTATCGCTCTCTCTCTCCCTATCCCACACACAAAAAGACTTTCATTGTTGTTTGTTTGGGTTAAAAGCCATTCTGTTGGTAAGACTGGATCCCATTGCTTGGCCACAAAGGAGAGCCCTTTCAAGATCTCTGTCCCCTCTGGTTCCATGGGCTGCACACATGGGGAGGAGCCTATCAGTACACAGTCTAGCAAGAGAACCTAACATTCTGTGTTGACCTACTGGTTCTTTTGGATTAAAAAACATCACACAGCAAAGAGGCTGGTGAAGTTGCTGTATTCTTCTCTTTGAATTCAATGGCAGCGCATTTTCTCCTTTTTAAAAAAATGTTAATTCCAGTATAGTTAACTTACAGTGTTATATTAGGTTCAGGTGTACAATATGGTGATTACTCTGTACTCATCACAATAAGTGTACTCTTAATCCCCCTTCACCTATTTCACCCATTCTCCCCCCCCCCCCACTCCACCCCCCACCAACTCTCTGGTAACCACCAATTTGTTCTCTAAGAGTCTGGTGTTTTTTAGTTTGTCTCTTTGTATTTTGTTTGTTTTGTTTCTTAAATTCCACACATGAGTGAAATCATATGGTTTTTGTCTTTCTCTGACTTATTTCACTTAGCGTTAAACCCTCTAGGTCCATCCACATTGTGAATGGCAAGATTTCATTCTTTTTTATGGCAGAGTAATATTCCATTGTGTGTGTGTGTGTGTGTGTGTGTGTGTGTGTGTGTGTGTATCTTTTCAAGTTAGTGTTTTTGTATTCTTTGTGTAAATACCAGTAGTGGAATTACTGGGTTATATGGTGATTCTATTTTTAATTTTTTGAGGAACTTCCATCCTGTTTTCCACAGTGGCTGCACTAGTGTGCATTCCTACCAACAATGCAAGAGGGTTCCTTTTTCTCTACATCTTTGCCAACCCTAGTTGTTTCTTGTGTTTTTTATTTTAGCCATCCTGACAGGTGTAAGGTGGTATCTCATTGTGGTTTTGATTTGCATCTCCCTGATGATGAGTGATGTGGAACATCTTTTCACGTACCTAGTGGTCATCTGGATGTTTTCTTGGGGGAAATGTCTGTTCATGTCTTCTGCCCGTTTTTTAATCGGATTGTCTGCAGGTTTTTTGGTGTTAAGTTACATAAGTTACTTACATATTTTGGATACTAACCCCTTAGCAAATACCTCATTTGCAAATATCTTCTCCTCAGTAAGTTGCCTTTTTGTTTTGTTGACGGTTTCCTTTGCTGTGCAGAAGCTTTTAATTTTGATGTAGTCCCAGTAGTTTATTTTTGCTTTTGTTTCTCTTGCCTGAGGAGACCCATCTAGAATAAAGTTGCTACAGCCAGTGTCAAAGAAGTTACTCCCTGTGCTCTATTCTAGGATTTTTATGGTTTCAGGTCTCATGGATCTTTAATCCATTTTGAGTTTACTTTTGTGTGTGGTGTAAGAAAGCGGTCCAGTTTCATTCTTTTGTCTGTAGCTGTCCAATTTCCCCAACACCATTTGTTGAAGAGACTGTCTTTTTCTTATTGCATATTCTTGCCTCCCTTGTCATAGATTAATTGACCATATAATCATGGGTTTATTTTCTAGTCTGTTCTACTGACCTATGTGTCTTTTTTTTTTTTTTTTTAACTAGGCTCCATACCCAACATGGGGCTTGAACTCACAAGCCTGAGATGAGGAGTTGCAGGCTCTACTGACTGAGCCAGCCAGGCATCCCTATGTGTCTACTTTTGATTACTGTTTTGATTACAACAGCTTTGCAGTATATCCTGAAATCTGGGAATGTGATACCTCCAGTTTTGTTCTTCTTTTTCAAGGTTACTTTGGCTATTCAGGGTCTTTGGGAGTTCCATACAAATTTTAATATTATTTGTTATAATTCTCTACAAAATGCTGTTGGTATTTTGATAGAGATTGCATTAAATCTGTAGGTTGCTTTGGGTAGTATGGACATTTTAACAATATTTGTTATTCCAATCCATGAGCATGGGATATCTTTCCATTTCTTTGTGTCATCTTCAATGTCTTTGATCAACATTTTATATATAGCTTTCAGAGTATAAGTCTTTCACCTTTTTGGTTAAGTTTATTCTTAGGTATTTTATTCTTGTTGGTACAATTGTAAATGGGATTGTTTTCTTAATTTCACTTTCTGCCCCTTCATTATTGTACAGGAATGCAACAGATTTCTGTACATGGATTTTGTATCCTGCGACCTTACTGAATTCACTTATCAATTCTAGTAAGTTTTTGGTGGAGTCCTTAGTGTATTCTATATAGAGTATCAAGTCATCTAAAAATAGTGAAAGTTTTACTTCTTCCTTGCCAATTTTGATGCCTTTTATTTCTTATTCTAGTGTAATGGCAGTGTATTTTATTTCCATGTATTTATTTATGCATTTGTACTTCATCAGAAAAGGCTTTGAAGGGACATAACAGCAGTTATATTTTTGGGTTTGGCTTCACTTAATAAATTTATATATTTACCTTTCCAAAATGTATACATTAGTAAGATTTTATTTATTTTATTTTATTTAAATTGTTAAAGTGTTTATTTTTTTAGAGAGGGAGGGGGAGGGGCAGAGAGAAAGGGAGACTGAAGCAGGCTCCATGCTCTGAGCCATCAGCACAGCGCCTGACAAATTGTGAGATCATGACCTGAGCTGAAATCAGATGCTTAACCAACTGAGCCACCCAGGCATCCCAGTAAAATTTTTAAAAAAGAAGAAGAAAGAAAGAAGGGTGGCTTAGCCAGGTGAGCATCCAACTCTTGATTTTGGTTCAGGTCATGATCCCAGGGTTGTACGATCAAGCCCCATGTTGGGCTCCACATTGAGCATGGGGCCTGCTTAAGGTTCTCTCTCTCTCTCCCTTTGTCCCTCTCCCCTACTTGCACTCTCTCTCTAAAAAAAAGAAAGAAAAGAAAAGAAAAGAAAAGAAAAGAAAAGAAAAGAAAAGAAAAGAAAAGAAAAGAAGAGGGAGGAGGAAGGGAAGGGAAGGGAAGGAAAAAGGCAAGGCACCAGAGTAAAGGGAAAACAAAAGTAGAGAATGAGAAGACCCAAGAGGAAGTTCATGCCCAGAACGCCTGTGGTAAGGTCCTACGAGTTATGAAGGTTGGATGGGACACTCAGCCCTGAGTCCCCAAATGCTTGAAGAGAATGCCAAGCAGAAGACTCACCTTATAATGTGATTCAGTGAGAGGACCATAAAGCAATCTTGCTTTAAGATTCTAACTATTTTAAATCTCTGTCAACAGATAGCTCATACCATGTTCTTGCATCACCTGCTGAAGGAAAGCTGCCCAAATACCAGAAATTTATATTACACGAGTGGGGGTTTTGTGTGTTACAGCAGTCAACCGGCCCTAACACACCCTAGAGAACTTATTCCATAAATTGGTTTAATTACCTTTCTCTGTGTTTTGGTGCCCTGTCTTCAATTAGACTGCGAGTTTCTTTGGGACACTTTTTAAAAAGTTTTTAATTGAATCCTCAATCCGCCGAGAGCCTAGCATAGAGCCATGCACCTAGTGAGCCTTCAGTGAATGCTGAATGATTGATTTGACAATGATCAATTTGAACTAATGGGGTGAAATGGAGTATTTGTGGTTTGTTTTCAATTGCACCCCGTATAGGATTATGTGCTCTCAGTCACTTTTAAGAAAGGTTCTTGCCCTCAAGGAACTTGAGACCCCATATATTCCTAGAGAGTGGAGATCTAAGGGAAAGAAATAAAATTGATATGTCTAAAAATCCATTTAAGATTTCTTTGAGAGATACTTATCTCTTTAATCCTGGAGGTTATTGAATGTAATAGAGGCTTGAGCGGATCTGAAACAGGGCTGCGAGCTGGGAGGAGGCCTGGGGCTGTTGGGTGAGCTCTGCAGCAAAGCGTGTGCCTTCAATTCCCTTGCCTGTAAAATGAGGTCAGTAGTTCCCAAGTGAAATTCTTTGGGTTAAGGTACACTGACTACCATTTGATTACATGTCTGTATGTCCCCCACGTGGTTTTGATGCGCATCCAGATTTGGGAACTACTGCACTAGGTAGGTAGGTGATCTTAACGCGTGGGTTTGTCTTCTATAACATGGAAACGTAGTTTTCCTTTCTTGACCTAAGGTTGTAGAATTTAGAACTGGAAAGAGACATAGGATTGAATAATCCATCTCTTCGTGGGGGGGGGGGGGAGCAAAAAGCACAATAATCACAAACACCTTTGGCTAGTCCAAAGATGAAATGGAAAAATAAGCAGGTTTTAAGACGATAGGGTTATTCTTTCACAGGATATGAGAGAATTCATCAAGTGTTATTAAACAGGGAAGTCAAAGTTTCCATTGCAGCAACTTAATAAATATTTGTTGACTAACTGATTAGTGTGCTAATTCAAGCAAAGAAGGAATTTTGGTTACTGTTTGTTATTGTTTTAAAGCAAGGGTAATTCAGGATAAAACTTCATTGTGGATAAAAATTCAGTCAGGATAAAAATATGCATTGTGTTCTCCTAAGCAACCTAAACTATCTATTCTGTTATTCAAACAAACACCAAAAAGGATTTAATGTATCCTTTGGCAACCAAAGATAGAACTCCCACTTAAGCTTCTTTCAAGTAGATATTGGTGGTTACTTTTGGTTATTGAGAAATATTGTATGATCTGTGCCCTGTGTTTGGCAAAGTAGAGTTTGGAAATTCTGCCCCTGTCCCCACCACCATTCCAGGAATTTTGGGCAGAACTTAACCTTTGAGGGTGGCTCCCTTCCCTGCCCCTGGGTGCTTATCATGCTGCTGAGGGATACAAAGGCTTTGAAAATAGGAAGGATCCCAGCTTCCTTCAAAAGTGCAGCCATCAGAAGAACAACTATTGATTCTGAAACTGAGCAATTTCCAGTGGTACAAAAAGAATTGACATATTATAGTAATTAGGCTATGTCTTCTATTCAACACATTCCAAATTATTTTCTATTCAGACATGTTCAAAATGTATTTTTATTCAGTGTATTCAAAATGTTCATTCTTCAAAAAGTATTCCCCAATTAGGGGAATGGCCTCCCTCTATATCAAGTCGTTCCCACCTTTATTCTCAGGGCTTAGAGGCCCCTTAAATGTTATTTGCCCTTATTCAAACCATGCACTCCCATTTCATGTATACTTGAATTATGTAAATTTTGAATAATGCTATGTAAAATAGTAACAAAATACCACTGAACAGGCAACATTTAAAATAGTGCGAAGTTCCTCCAAATTTGTATGATTCGTCTGGAATGGCATAACAGAGCCAAAGCACCAACTCAGTGAAATTTAAACCACATTTAGTCCCTTGTCTGGTGGCCACTTACATTAGAGGTAAACAGAAACCCGCATGGGCCTTGGTCATTATCATGGGAAACCATGTTGTGAATCTCAGGCAGAGGCTTTTGTGAGTGATTTTGTTGACACCAGTGCTGTTATTTTAACATGCATCGCTCCCATAGTTTGATATCTTTTCTAGCCTATGATAGTACCATCTAAACTTCTATAAAGTAGCAACCCTGAAAACGTGCTGTGACTTACTATGAAATGAAGTCAGATGGGATAGAGGCAGAAGGCCTGGCAGTGGCCGTGACCCTTGGTGCTGTTAATTTTAGGGAAAGACCACAAAATAAAAGGGATATTGCTAGGGCTTTTTAAAAGAGCATCATTAAAGCAAAATTAGGCTACTATTACAGATGGTACACTCTGAGAACCTAACTCCTGGCCCATTTTGTGATTATAAAAAAATTATCCTTGGATTACGTGCGTTTTGAATGATGTAGTTCTTCAGGAATGCAGTTGACTTGTGAACATAGTGAATATCCCTCCTCGATTGCAATCTCTCAAAGAGGAAGCAGAAACCATCTGTCATTTCCATATTCCACACTCCACCTCCCTAATGATAATAATGGTGACATTGTTATAGAAATCCAGTGTTTACACAACAATGGTCTCAATTCCCCCTCATGATGACCCTGTGAGGTGAGAGTTCTTATTCTTTGCCCATCTTACCGACCTGGACCCAGAGATGTACAAACATTCATTGATTTGTTCATGTGGCTCGGCATGGAGCAGCACATAAGAAAACTTCCAGAGTGATCACTGTGGGCATCCAAATATAGTTGCAAATTGTGCCTCTTCAGAAACTAGCCCCCATGCATTCAGGAAAAGGAAAGACCAGAGAAAGGGGTGGAACACTCCTAATTGGCAGGTGGTAGATTTAATAAGCAAGGGAACTTATTTACGTGGCCTATCTTGGGTGGCCACAGGAAGAGTAGATCTCCATACCCAGCTACCAGATCTTAAAAGTTTCTAGAGAGGCCTTAACTGGGTTCAGTCAACACTACCATCCAGACGGTTTCAAGACCACATCAAGGCTATGTTCTTGGGGAAGTTTCTGGCATGAGGAAGGCAAGCAGAACATGCCAGGGGAGGGGGTGACAGGCCTCTGATTACCTAGGTTCAGCTCATCCATCAACCAGTGGTCACGTTCTCTCAGTGACTTCTTCCAACACTCTCCCTACGTCCCTCCTGCATTATCTGTGACTGTGGCCCTATATCTGTTTCCTTAGAGAATCACTTAGTGAGGACAACAGTTTCATTTGAGGCTGGCTGGTGATCAAGAAGTTTCCCTTGTGTGTATTGATGTTCCATGCATGGAAACGTATCTCTGGAGATGGAAAGGGGAAAAGAGTCACAAGCCACATCAGAGCAGAACTGTCATGGCTACGGGTCCCAGTGAAAACTGCAGAAAAAGTCAGGGGATAGCACTCTGTTTCCAGTCATAACCAATCATGAGATCTTGGACAGGCCCTTTAATCTCCCTGGGCCCTAATTTCCTCATTTGCAAAATAACACTTATCTAAACTAACTTACAAGATTGTTGTGAACGATGGAAATGTTTTCTTTCTAGCACACGTCATCTAAGGCAGGACAGACCTAAGGACTTAATGTGAACAAGCAGGCAGGAAGCCCTCCCCACTCTGCCAACACCTCCATCTGCCCAGCCCTCCACAAGCTCCCTGGTGGCATGGGCAGGATTATGTTGTTGCTGTTGTTTATTTTGAAAAATAAACTCAGCTTTTTGGATTCAGAGAACAAATAACAAATATGATAGCTGGTTAAAGAAACTGATATACATATTTATAAATAAACATACTTTGTTAGTTTTTACAGATAAGAAATTATGTCTCCTTCTGGTCTATAGAATCTATAAAATTATCCAGGTATAAGGAGTGAAATCAATTCAAAAGACTTTATTTTGGGAATGTCCAGAATAGGTCATTTAGATGCACTCATGAGGAATCGCCTCTCCTTGCTCTGAAATGTGTCCAGGGTAGAGTTTTGTTCAACCACAGTTGGGTAGGGGACTTGTCCTTGTCATCCAGAACACAGTATGTGGCTGTGCAAGTAACAGAGGGACATGTCAGTCAAGCCTGAAAAGGCTCGAAGCTCCTAGAAGCACACAACCCTGGGGAGAGAGCTGAACAAACGGCAAGAGCACCTCTTATTTTCTCCCCAGGCCACTGTCAGTCAGTTCCTTGTCCTTCAGTGCCAGCCCCCTCTTCCACAGTATCTCTAGTGTGCATGGAACTTGATGTGAGTTAATATATCTTGGGCAATGGTTATACACAGTGGGATTTGCTCCAGGGAAGGAGAAAAATAAGTTTTATCTTGTGATCAATTGATTTTGGCTGCCTGGAGCACCTTGTTGAAAATGAGTCTGAGGCAAGACTGGGTCAGGGGCAGAGAGTAATGAGAACCCACTCCACATAGCTGTATCGCCTCTCTTGGGCCTCAGACTCCCTGGAGATTGTCTTGGCTGGCAGCCTATGGCAACCAAGCTTCTTTGCTTTGTTCTAGACACACCAGAATTGCAAGCATATATAGAACACTCTCAGAGATAGACAGAGATAGGGCCACACAGAGAGACAGAGACAGATTTGTTATAGGAATTGGCTTGTGTGGTTATGGAGGCCAAAAAGTTGGCCTGAGAACTGGGGGCCATTTGAGTAAATCTCAGTCTGAGTCCAAAGGCCCAAGAACCAAGAACACCAATGTTTGAGAGCAGGAGAAGATGGATGTTCCCAGCTCAACAAGAGAGCGTACACACATGAGAAAGAGAGAGAGAGAGAGAGAGAGAGAGAGAGAGAGAGAGAGAGAGGAATAGAGCCTATCTGCAGTTCTTCCACCTTTTTGTTCTATTAGAGCTCCCAGCAGATTGGATGATGCCCATTACTGAGGGCAATCTTCTTTACCGAATCTGCCTACTCAAGTGCTAATGTCATCTGGAGTCACACTTGTAGACACACCCAGAAACCTGCCATCTGAGCATCGCTAAGCCTAGTCAAGTTGACATATAAAGTTAACCATCACTGGTGTGTCAGTTTGTATATTGAGAACAGTGGTGTTCCATCTTATTCATTGTATAAACCAACTGTATAAATGTGGAGCTCACACAGTGCTCAAATTCCAGATGATCTACCAAAGTTCCACACCCTCCCCCATACATTTAGCACCTTTAGTACTTACCATTCTGAGGTTAAGAGAGGAGGCTCAGGGAGGTCACTTGACTTGCCTGGGGCCACTCAGCTAATTAGTAGAAGAGCCAAGACTGGAAACATTTCTCTGTACGCCTCTGTCTTGGATGTGGCTTGCATGACCTGGTTACTGGTCAGATAGGACAAACCATGAGGATCAGAACCTGGGACTAAGCATACCTACCTAAATGGGACAGACACCTGAACAGAACACATTGATAGACCTTTGCTAAAAGCAGGTACAGTCTGGGAAACAATGAGGTCTGTGAAGGTTGTGGCTACAGAAAGAGGTGGTGTAACCAACAGCTGTTGGAACCCAAGGACAAGCTGGGAGGAAATGATGTTGACAGATCCTGCAGGCAAGTGGTGCCCTGGTGGCAGGGAGCAGGTCCCAGGAACTGTACCATTTTCAGGAACAGGTGTCTATCTCTGGGACAGCCTCTGGCACTAGAAACTCAGAAACTCAGCCCCACAGGGACTGATATGGTTGGCAAGAGATAAATATGGATATTCAAGTTTAAGTAATAGTGGAGGAACTCAATAATCAGGTGAAAGATGAGGTTCATTTTAGAGAGTAAAGCAAGAGCATTCAAGGCAGGGGCCAGAAAAGGATGTCAGTGTTGGGCTAAACCCACTGAGATGTGGACAGGACTGGCCCTAGATGTCAGACTGAGTTGAGCCTGCAGATCTGGGGTGTTTATAGGGGATGGTGCAGGGACAAAGGTGAGGGCTGCTGACCAGGCAGAATGTTGCCTTGACTTCCAGCCCAGTGCCCTTTCCTATTAAATATGTACCTGTTAGCAGTTCTGCAGAGCTGGAGACTTTTCACCCTTGTACCTAAAAAAAAAAACAAATGAAAGAAAGGGTAAAGAGATGAGGTTCTGATTTGCTCCTGCTTGTTTGAAGAAAGCAGTTGTATTTACTCGGATTTGGTGGCTGCATATTGGCCAACTCAAGCAAAGGAAAGTCGTAGCCCTCACAAAGATTCTTCCATGGCCAAACGTCAAGTGCTGCACAAATCATAGGAAAGTGGGCACTTAAAAAATGTAGTCTGTCGTCCTCTTAAAAAGTCAAGTAGGGCATAAAATGTGGGATTTAATCAGTGAGATGATTGTCAGGTATGCTCATTGTGCAGGAAGAGAGGAATTCAGACCTATATCTAGCAGGATAGAGGAGGGGAAAGAATACTGGTCTTGGGATCAGAAGACCTGGATTCTGAGCAAGACTTTATCCTTGTAGTTGCTCTGAGAAATGTCCTCCTCTATGACCTGGGGGACTCTACACCCCAGAGAGGGATAAATGTTAAATGGAATCATGCCTTTGTGAGTGCATTGAAGAAGTTGCAGAGAATGGTTCCCCTATAGTTTAAGTCCACAATCCCTTCCTTCTTTCTCAGCTATTCAGATATTCTTGTCTGAGTTGTGGAGAGAGTCCTCTGATTTGGCCTTTGTAGACTGAGCCTTGTGACTCACTTTACTGTTGCATAAGCTTGGTGGCCAGTCCTTCCAGCAACACTTCACCTATGTCCAATCACACTCACGCTCTTAGAGCAGTAGGAAAAGGCTAAAATTCCTGCCACCATCCATGCCCCTAAAATTATTGGGATCAAGTCATATCAAACTAGGAGTGAGGAGGGACTCCTGGGTGGCTCAGTTGGTTAAGTGTCCAACATCAACTCAGGGCATGATCTCGTGGTTCATGGGTTTGAGCCCTGTATCAGCCTCTGTGCTGATGGCTCAGAGCCTGGAGCCTACTTCAGATTCTGTGTCTCCCTCTCTCTATGCCCCTCTCCCACTTGCACTTTGTCTCTCTCTCTCTCAAAAACAAACATTAAGAAAAAATTTTAAAAACCAAACAAATTAGGAGTGAGGGTAGTTGTCAAGATCCAAGAGAAGAAAATGAATGTTGACATGGAATCCCCATAACTTCTTTGTAATTTCTCCATAAGCACTCTCTCTCATCCCTAGTTCTCCTGGGGACACATCAACTGTCCACCCTTGTAGGGCATGTACCTCAAACTGGACTCACTTCTGAAAGTTGTTAGGTAATACGTTGCCCTCTGGAATTGGCCAAAACCAGCAGGCAAAGAACTGATCCTATTAGAATTGGCATGGTCCAGCACAGGAATCAGAGAAGGTGCCGGTGGGCCCTTTCAGGGAAGATGGCACTTATTTTCTGGGCAGTTCTCTCGATAGATAGATAGATAGATAGATAGATAGATAGATAGATAGATAGATAGATCGATCGAGCTACATATCTATCTATCTATCTATCTATCTATCTATCTATCTATCTATCTATACTAATTCTCACAAAAGCCTTGAAGGTATGTTATTACAGAAGTGAGTAAGATGAGGGTGATAGAAGCTAAGTGGTTTGCTTAATGTTGCCAGCTAGCAGGTAGTTGAGCCAAAATTCAAGCCCAAGTCAGCTTGAGAGCAAAGCCCATGCTGTTTATGGGACACCATGCAGCTTCCTTCTCACAGAAGTGCTAATTAACTTGGCTCCGGGGGGTAGGGCTACGTGCTGGAGAAGAGTCAAGGGCTTGTAGTCCATTAGATGAAAGCCAAGAGTCCAATATTGACAACTTAGACCCTCTCTTCCCTCTTCTCTTTCCTCTCCTACTTCTTGTTCCAGGGAGACCCCTAGGTAGGGGGAGTTTGGGTTGGGTTTGGAGGTGCATCCAGAGAGAGAGGCTCTGCAGACCAAACGACTCAGCCAGACTTGTGAATACAGTCCCACAAGCAGTCATTGATCGCGCACCAAGCACTCGATGCAGACGGCAGGATATTCACCCCAAGTTGTTAAATGACAACCAGAGCTGTATATGACTGGAAGTCAGAAGGAGGGCTCCAGGCAGCAGGGGCTCAGCGGTGGTTGAGATCAGAGGAGGCAGTGCTGATGAAAGGAAAGGCTCCCTTTCCTCCCCCCTGGGAGGCGTGGGGACCCCACCCGGCTGGCTCAGGGTAAATGTTTGTTGAATGAAAAATGGAAACTGAAGGGTGGCTTGAATTCAGACAGGAAGAAGTGAGTTGAGAGGACACTCTGAGAACGAGGAAAAATGCCAAAGAACTCCTGGAGGCAGGAATACGTGGGAGAAAGGGAGGCAAACACCATGATTCTTTTGAAAGGAGCAAGGATACCACTGGTGGTAGTGACACGCTGATGAAGGCGGGGTTGTCCTACGGGCAGGCACTCTGGCCTCTCCACTTGGGTGTCTAACAAGCATCTCAAACTTGTTCAAGCTGAGCTCTTGATCTTCCCTCTCAAATCCCACTTTTTCACATTTTAGTTGACAGGAACCCCACCCCTGTACTTGCTCAGGCCCCACCTCGTCGAACCATTCTCTCACAAACTATACCCAATTCGTTAGGAAAGAAGACTGGCTCTGCCCTCACAATCAGTCTAGATTCTAGAATCTTCCCTCTCATGTTCCATCGTTCTGTGGCATTCTCAGAGAGCTAGGCCTCCGCGGAGGGCAAGAGAGGAGAATTGGATTAGATTCATTGGTGACCATGAAAACATTTTCAAAACAACTATTCATTTTCAGAGCCCAGTGAAAAACTTTGTAGGTACGTTCTCCTCAGCTGGCTTTTCCTCGGCATTTATTTCTAGCCTGGGCTGATGTCATTGATAAAATGAATGGAGAGATGAGTCAGTGGTTGAGGACGGCGACAGGCCCTCAGTGGTAACTACTAAATTAAGCTAGCTGTAGCTTCTTAAGTTCAATGTAAAAGCAGAAATGGAAAAAAAAAAATATCACGGAAAGGAAGAGGCCCAGGGGAAGATAATTTTCGGTCTCTCTTCGAGAACAGATTTATGCCGAGGGGCCCAAAATAATACATAATTGGCAGGCTTCTTGTCAACTTTGCTACTTTAGTCCCAGCTGAATTACATGTCAATTGTGTAAACTGCTATAAATAATTATCGGTTTTGCAAAAATTATATGCAGACAGAAAAGCCAGTGTCCTGTGGGAGCTACGTCTCAGAAATATCCAGATTTGGAACCAGGATTAACTGCCTCCAAGACCTGCACCACAGTCTGCAATCACTTAAGTGTTGCAGCAACACTAATGGAGGCAAACCCATGACCCCCAAATGTGTGCGGTGACACAGGGTTGCTGTGTCAAGTGAGTCTGGATAAGACACAGCTGCGTTGAAGCTGGAAATGGCAAGCTGATGAGGCAGTGTAAGCCACCTCTCAGAATATGACCAAATGAAAGGACTTTCTTCTTGTTTTTGTTTTTGTTTTTACCAATTCATTCAACATATCCCCTGAGAACCTACTACTTCCCAGGTGCTAGGCCCTAGGGATGCAAGACAGACACCATTCCTGTTTTACAAAACTTACAATTTATAAGACTTACAATTTCTTATCACAGCATGATATGAACTGTGAAGGAAACAGGAAATAACAAGGGCACTTAACTGTGCCAGAGAGAGCAGGGAAGGCCTCTTTGAAAAGGGGAAATTGAGACCTAAGATGAAGAGGAGCTGGCCGTGTGGAGAACAAGGCCATTCCAAGCAGAGGGAATAGCATGCGCAAAGGTCCTGAGAGGGGAAAATTAAATGCCTGCTATTGAAGTAGAGTGAAATATAGACAGAGAAATATTGGACAGAGAATTATGGATCTAGAAGTCTCACAGATAGCAATTTGCCAAACACCATTACTGCATACTTTCTAAAGTTTAGACAGTCTTATTACCTTCCCTAGAGTCTCACAGCAAGCCAGTGCAAGAACTGGTACCCAGAACTCTGGAATATTCTATATCATCAAACCCTCTTGTCAACTAGTCAGAATAATTTGAGTTTATTCATTTTTGTTCTTCCAAAATATTAGTAGCTCCATGTGTCATACAACAAGCAAATTGCAGATTTGGAAGATAAAAGAGGTCATTTTATGCTACTGTCTTCATTCCTTCATTCTTTCACTCATTTAGCTGTTCAGGGATGTCCTCAGGGAAGCTCATGTGCCCACAGCATTGCTGTTTTCCTGGGCACCAAACTTTGTTATGCTTTTCTTATGGCCTGTGTACTATCTGTAGCCTCCTCTGGATGCAAAGTTCCATGAGGAAGGAGGTCAGTATCTAGCCTACCTCAGCACTTAGCACGTAAAAGGTGCTTGATTAATATTTGTGGAAAGCTGAATGAATGACGAATGGATGGCTGAATAAATGAAGGCTGACTATCTTCCACTCTTCATTGGAAAATTCACCTGTGAGGATGTATTCATGCATGCTCCAATCTTGTCTTCAAACACTGCCAATAGGGAGTTGATATATCATTAAATGCTTCTCCACGATACAGACCATTAAAATCCAGTAGTCCATTTTACCATGACTGTGGTATTCACAGATATTTTCTAAATTTTATTTCTCATTGTTTCCAATAGGTAATATATATGCATGATTCTAAAGTCAAAGCAATATAACAAGGAGTACTTTGTGAAGTTTTTACTCTGTTCCCCATGCCCCGTCCCCACCCATTCTAGGTGGGGTGACCATGCAGACTGGTTTGTCTAGGACAGTCCCAAACTGTACCAACTGTGTCGATATAAATATTAATGGTGATTCCTTTCCCTCTCAAAAATATCCCATTTAGACAAAAAATAATATGGTTACCCTATCTGTAGTTAACTATTTTCACTACTTCCTTCAAGCTTTTCTTTATGCAGAATCAAGCAAATAAGAGAGGAATACGGTTGGTTTCTCTTTTCCCCAGAACCTGACCTGGCTCCCTAGACCTGCCAAAGAAATGCTAGCATATTAATATTTTGTTCTAATAAATGATGTTTTATTTTATTCTTTAATGTTTACTTATTTTGAGAGAGGAAGAGAGAAAGCAGGGGAGGGGCAGAGAGAGAGGGAGAGAGAGAATCCCAAGGAGGCTCTGTACTGTCAGCACGGAGCCTGATGCAGGGCTCGATCCCACGAACCGTGAGATCATGACCGGAGCCAGAGTCAAGCGTCAGACACTTCACCGACTGAGCCACCCAGGCACCCCAAATGATAAGGTATAAAACATTCTTTAAATCAAATACCTTCATGAATGCTAAGAACTTTCAATATATTCCTATTTTTTCCCTTAATAATTAACAGTTTTCCCACTAAATCTCCTAATAAAATGGTTGCTAGCCAGTGGTTCTTCTTTAGTCTGATACGTAAGGATTTTTAAGAACTACAGAAGGCTGTTCTGCCAATAAATTTTCAGGGAGTAGAATAATTGTGTGTGTAGCATTTAGGAAGCACTTACCTCTCATCACACTTTTCAGATCCTTTGGGCTATTGAGGTAAATTGAGTTAATTGCCCACATCCTACTGTTAGAGTGGCCCTGCTTGAATAAAGGAAATTAGCCCAATTGGAAGCTAGAAATCAGGCTATGTCGTACAAGTCATGAGTGAAGAATTTCTCAAACTGTGGTCCTTGGGCCACCTACGTGTGAATCAGCTGAAGTACTTTATTAGAGGATAAAGTCTTGGACTGCCTTCACATCTACTGAGTTTCTCTGTACCACTTTTTTTTTCCACATGTCATTTTTCTGATCATTATCAATGTTGTCCGTAGTTATTGAACAAAAGCCATGTGCAGGACACCGGACCAATGCTCTGCAGGAACCTCCTAGCTCCTCACACCCTGAGTTTTAGAGATGATTTCTTTTTCTTTCTTTCTTTCTTTCTTTCTTTCTTTCTTTCTTTCTTTCTTTCTTTCTTGTCTCATGATTTTTAAAAAGTATTTTCTTGGGGTGCCTGGGTGGCTCGGCTGATTAAGCATCCAACTTCAGCTCAGGTCATGATCTCACAGTTCATGGGTTCAAGCCCCGCATCAGGCTCTGTGCTGACCGCTCAGAGCCTGGAGCCTGCTTCAGATTCTGTGTGTCCCTCTCTCTGCCCCTCCCCCACCCTTGCTCTGTCTCTCTCCCCCTCAAAAATAAATAAACATTAAAAAAAATTTTTTAAAGCATTTTCTTATGAAAATTTTATTTATTTATTAACATTCATTTATTTTTTGAGAGACAGAGACAGAGCATGAGCAGGGCAGGGGCAGAGAGAGAGGGAGACACAGATTCTGAGGCCGGCTCCCGGCTCTGAGCTGTCAGCACAGAGCCTGACGCGGGGCTTGAACTCATGAACCGCGAGATCATGACCTGAGCTGAAGTCGGATGCTTAACAGACGGAGCCACCCAGACGCCCCTCTTATGAAAATTTTAAAACACAGGTGAAAGGAGAACAGTATAATAATCTCCACGTAGCCATTATCAGCTTGAATGATGACCAACCCATAGCCAACTTGGTTTCATCTGTGTCCCCACCAAGGTTTTCGCATCCTTGGGAATCCCAGACATCCTCTGTTCCATCTGTAAATATATGTTAGCATGTATGGAGAATTCTTCCCTCTCCTACAGAGGGGCAGCTGATAGGAGAGGGACTTGAGCAGCACCTGGCATGGGTGGAGGGAGAGCATCTCAGGTCCAACTGGGTGTCCTGTGGATCTCCTCTGGGCTGGCTATTAACCTACGAGGCGTTTGTACTAGGCACATTTTGAGGTCCCTTTGGCTCTAAGACACGGGTTCTGTCCTTTCCCCCGAGGGGCTGTCCCTGCTGGGTTGTTGGAGGCCCAGACATGAGGGCATTCACTGAGGCCAGTTCTGGGGTGGGGTGTCCACATCTCCATTGAACACGGGTGACTGAAGTGCATTCTTGTCATAAGCTAAGTGCTTCGTTATGGCTCGAATACCGCACCAGACTTTTTCCACCCTTCACTAGGTTTGTTTCTGAACTTCATCAGCATTTTGCCCGCATTCCTTTGCCCTGTACAAGCAATTTGTTCCAAAAAGCATTCGCTCCTCTGCAACACGCGATATCCTGCTTGAATTGGAAGTAGGTCTTTTCTCCTTTTTGAAGAAAAGATGGCCCATCTGCAATATAACAATTTGTTTTTACAGAGAAAACCCAAGCCCTTCATTGTGGGATAAAATGCCACTTTATGATCTTGTGGCCATGATAGGCTACCATTTGTAATCCTCTAAAACCCGAAAAGCCTGCAACCCAGTGTGTTACTGACCTAGCCAAGCCTGGTGCATAACAGTGGGAAAACCGAAGCTCGCACGGCTTTGCATCAATAACAGAGAGAGCGAGAACAAACCACTAACCCAAACTGCAGGCACTACAAAAGAAACCTTTTAATTAGGTCAGCGTTATAAAGTTTCCTACTAAATTGTTAGAGGGGATATGTGAAGAGTAGGCTCTTGATTGATCTTTGGCCCAGAAAGGAGAGGGCTTCTTGCGGTCGACATTGCTTTTCATAAAGTGGTGAAGTTGGCAATATCCCATTCTCGTTACTCTGCTTTCTGCTACCCTGCAGAAAAGTTGTTTTCTCAAAGAAAAAAGTTGGTTTTTCTCCAATACATTCCAATAGCAAAGGTCTTTCATCATTAGGTAAACTCTGTTTAAAAGAGGTATATTTCCTCAGCCTTAAGACACTATTCTGCTGTCTTGTGAAAGATCATGGTTTCAGGGTAAGAAGCAAAGCGTTGGGACACACAGGCTCAGATTTCTCAGTCTCTTCTGTGTCTTGCTGTGTGACTGCCCAGATGCGTGGGTCCTAAGACCCTTGGTGGGAGCCTGTTGAACAAAATCTACCACCGTACAAGATACCCTGGAGAAAAGAAGCAGCACTAGGTTACATTTTTCTTGTTGCATCTTTAACAGCTTGAAAAATTGGACCTGAATAAAAATGTAAAAAATGTAAGCAAAGAAAAGTGAATTTTAACCACAATCAGCTACCTTTTTCACCCAAATAATTGACAAAGATTTCAAAGAGCGTTAATGCTCTAAGTTAGCAATGGAGTGGGAAAAGGGGTCACTGATAACGAGAGGACCTGTTGGTACAACATTTCGGAAGAGCACTTTGGCAGTACATGTCAAAAATCCTCTACAGTGAATATCCTGTAATCTACTAATCTCTCTTCTAAGAATTTATCTCAAGAAATAATCAGACGGGGGTTCAAAACTGTCCACAACAGATGTTTACGAGCGGAAAAAAATCGACGTCCAAGAATGTAGATTGGGTGAAGGAAGTTGTTATACATTTGTAAAATGGAATCTCTGAAGTCATAAAAAATTATAAGGTAGAGCTATATTTATGGTCATGGAAATATCGCACAACACATTTTTTTCCTTGTGCATCTATCCCTTGTCTGTTTCCCTCCTCCTCTTTGCAATGATGGGTGCTCCTATCAACTCTAGAGAACATCAGTAAACAGGTACTCTGCTCCACTGGGATCTAGATAGACATTAAAATTCCAAGAGGATATGAGTATTGTTACCATTCCAGTTAAACAATACAAGGAACCCGCTGGTTCCTTTAATGAAATCACACTCAGAGATCATCATGAAGGTCAAATCTCCATTTGGGAAACAGCTGAACCGTGTGGTCACTGCTCCTGTTGTCAGATAATCATCTTCCATTACTGTCCTTGGAGGTATTCCCTGCGGAGGGAATATTTCCTCATTCAATATTTTCTGCATAAAGGTCTTGATGGAAAAGTGAAATTAGTCCCAGCTGGAAAACTAGAAATAAAATGACAAAAGGCCAATTTAATATTGAGACAGGTAAAAAGGAAGGATGTCCCTTTTTACTTAAAAGTCTTTAAATCCAAAAGATATATTTGTAGACATTTGTAGACCTGCAAAGGGAGAAGAATGGAGAGCGAGCATTTGAGGTGGGTGGAGAAAATGCTCAACAACAATGAGAAATTTGGTCCAAACTCTCCCCAAGCTATGGAAGTTTATTTATAAATGTAAAAATGTGTTCATTAAATAGACACTGATCAAGCACCTGTTGTGTGGCAGCTCAGATATGTAAAGAGAAGCAAGGCAGCCTCCCCTCAAAGATCTCCCAGGAACCCTGACGGCCCTGGATTCGGTAGGGGGACTAGAATGTGTCTCAGTTCTGCTCTAGGTAGGCAAAGCCCCCTTCTACACAACCTCCAAGGCCCTTTTTTTCACAACCATGAACTGATTCCACTAACTGATTGTTTCAGTGTCACGTAGATAAAACCTGTCCTCCATCTGTCGAGATGTCCTGGAGCTCTTCCTTCTCTGCATTCTTTCTCCAGGTAATCTCATGTAGTCTCATGGCTTCAAATACCATCCAGGTTCCATGAGTCCAGGCTGGCCTCTCCAGTCCCTACCTTTCCCCTGAGTTCCACAACCAAGTATGCGCCTACCTATTTGACAGCTTGGACATCGGATGCGCTTCTCAGATCTCACCAGGGGCGGTGGCCCAGGTCCTCCACTCTGCCTGGCCAGCCCTGCCATCACCGGGGCTACACTCTGTGGCTGCTGTCACTCGGCATGAGAAGGGGAAGGAGGAGAGGTCCACCTTCCTCCGTTGTTCAGTTGCCAAATTGCTTATTGACTCAGTTATTTCTCTCCTTTTCCCTTGACTCTGCGCTGGAAATTCTGCCAGAAGTTCTCCTGGACTCCATAGCTGCCTTGTGTTTTGGATTAGGGTTTCCTCAATTAACAGGATCCCATCTGCTTTTAATCATTCACGAATTTCCTCAAAGTTTGAAGCTTTCTGGCTGTGCTTCTTATTTTTCTCTCTCTCTCTCTTTTTAATGCATTCTTTGAATGTTTTAAGATTTTTTTTTTTTTTTGGACATTTTGGGTAGAGAAAGATGCACTCTGTTTTTCATCTTGATTTAATATCTAACCTTTCTTACAGATTCAGTGTTGTTCTGAATGTAAGCCAATTGAATGACTCTATCATTTTGTTAATTATCATTGTGTGCTCTGGGACTATACTACCTTCAGGGGATGGATAGCACTCCTGTACCCAAACACCATGTGACCCCCAGTCGATTACTGAAGAAGTAGAAAGCAATCAGAGGTCTAAGGGTTATTGTTTCTTTTAGCTATGAATTGTCACTTCTCACTTCTTTCAATGTGTCTTGCTATTATAATTGGTAGTCTAATGTTTAATACAGTTGCTTTTCCTTTAGAAAAAAAAATATATGTGCTTTATAGAAGCTTTTGCTTCTTTTTTAAAAAAAATGTAATTTTTTATTTTTGAGAGATAAAATAAAAATAAAATTTAATAAATTAAATAAATAATTTTATTATAATTAATAAATTATATATATTAAAAATATATAAAATATATATATAATAAATTATATAAATATATAAAATATATTTTATATATTTATATATTTATATATTTATATATTATATTTATATTTATATATATTATATATATATTATATATATTATATATATAAAATATTATATTTATATTTATATATTTATATATTTTATAATATATCTTATTGTATTATATAATGTATTTATATATGTATAAATGTATTTATATATTATATATAAAATATATAAAATATATAAATGTATTTATATATTATATATAATATATAAATGTATTTATATATTATATATAAAATATATAAAATATATAAAATAAATATATAAAATATATATATAATAAATTAAATAAATAATTTATTATTTATTAAATTAAATAAATAATTTAATAAATTAAATAAATAATTTATTTAATAAATTAAATAAAATAAAAATAAAAATTATTTATTTTTGAGAGAGAGAGAGAGACAGAGAGAGAGAGACAGAGCACCAATGGGGGAGGGGCAGAGAGAGAGGGACACACAGAATCCAAAGCAGGTTTCAGGCTCCGAGCTGCCAGCACAGAGCCTGGCATGGGGGCTTGAACTCACAGACCACGAGATCATGACCTGAGCTGAAGTCAAATGCTTAACCAACTGAGCCACCCAGGTGCCCCTAGAAGCTTTTGCTTCTTAACCCTCCCTTAAGGGGAGGTGATTATTTCTGTTTTTGCAATTACATCTAATAAGAAAAATTTCTCAGATTACTTCTTTTTAAATAGGTGATATTTTACTATAATTATACTTTTTTTAAAAAAACAACCTTGAAACAAAATAAAATTGGTTTGTTTCAGCTGGACCCTGCATTTGAAGAGAGCACTACATAATTTAGTTCTCAAATTGTTCTATTATCAAAGGGAATAGGAGTTCTCTGGAGACAAAATAATTTGTTCTATTGTCTTCAGGATACTGGAGGAAATAAAAGCTTATAGCAAGGCTATGTGAATATCCTCTGCTCTTAAAATATAATATCTTCCTCTATCTCATCAGCTAGGTAAGAGGTTGTAACGGATAATTTTGTGTCACCTTGGCCGGACCATGATATCCAGATATTTGGTCAAACATTAATCCGAATATTTCTATGAGGGTGTTTTGGATGAGATTTACATCTGAATCAGTGGATTTTGAGTCAAGCAGATTGACCTCCATAAGGTTTGTGGGCCGCATCCAATCAGTTGAAGGCCTTAATAGAATTAAGACCGACCTCACCAGAGCAAGAGGGAATTCTGCCCACAGATGGTCTTTGGACTCGAACTGCAGCATCAGCTATACCTGACTCTCAAGGTTCCTGGCCCATCCTACAGATTTTGGATTTGCCAGCATCCGTAATTATATGATCTGACTCCTTAAAACAAGTCTCTTTATGTATATAAATATAAATATATTAAGTATGAATATATAAAGCATTAATGTGTCGAAATATATAAATATAATATTAAGCATGTCGTATATTACATATATTTTGTAGATGTATTTAACCCTAAATGGACTTGGAGTCCTTGTACATTTTCACACTGAGGGATAGAAGTTACAGAAATCAGAGTAAACCCTACACATATTCATGTAACTGCTTTGAGAATAGAGATCAAGCCCTTCTCAAGAGATAAGTTTGTAGATCGACTTGCTCATTACTACCTTTGTAGACACCCCTGGACGATGAACTCTATTTTTCTACTAAAAACCATGATGGCAGTCTTGCTTCTAATCCACTAGGCATTTCTTGAATGTTGGATTTAATTCACCAACCTGAATCACTCTGTATAGCTATGATTTCATACCTCTGCTAAATCCCTAGAGTTGGCACTTGACCTTGTCTCCCAGTCTTCCTGGCCTTCCCAGTTACCTTCATGTCCAGGTAAGTAACATTTGCTCATTTCCTCACTCACCAGACTCCTGGTCTCAGCCAGACCAGGTCTTCTTCTCTGCTTCCCACACAATGACCATAATGAGTGCCACAGACCTTACGCTGGGTTTTCCTAATTTTCACAACAACCTGACAAATTGGCAAGTGTCTTTGGCCTTAATTTCTAATGTAGTTCATATGTTTTAATGTTATATTCTACAGTGTAAAGTTGGCCTAAATAGGAAGACTATTTTTAAAACATTCCATGCTAAGTATGTCATCACAAACTAATGGTAACCTTGGAGAACACAACTGAGACCTGATTATTCAAACAAAATAAATAATAAAAAATAAAGTAAAATAAAACAAAATAAAATAAAATAAAATATAACTGAGCAGCACTTAACCTTTTAATAACGCAGAACTAGACATCCAGCTCTACTTGAATCAGTCAAGGTCAAGTCAGGAGATTCAAACCCCCACAGTTAGTTTAACAGACAGAATTTAATATAAAGTATTCTAAACTAGGTAGGTAGGTTTAATATTAGTCTAGGTAATGAGAGTTGGCTTCTATTACTGCTATAACAAATTACCTCAGATTTAGTGGCCTGAGACCACACAGTAACAGATTTGTTACTTTAAGTTTCTAGAAGGTCAGAAGTCCAAAATCATTTCTAGCGGGCCAAAATCAAAGTGTCAGTAGAATTGTGTTCCTTTTGGAGGCTCCAGGGCATTTATGTTTCCTTGCCTATTCCAACTACCAGAGGCCATCTGCATTTTTTCGTCTCGTTGGCCCTGGCTTCACTCCATCCTCTGCTTCCACTGGCACACCCCCTTTTCTGACTCTGACCCTCTGCCTCCCTCTCATAAGGACCCTTGTGATTACGCGGGGCCCATGCAGATAATTCAGGAGAATCTTCCCATCTCAAGATCCTGAACTGATAAATTCTTTTTGCCATGTAAGGTAACAGGTTCGCAGGTTTTGGGGATTAGGATGTGGATGTCTTTAGGGGGACCATTATTCTACCCATCAAAGTAACTGACAAGGCAAAAATGGAACACTAAGGTGTTGCATTTTATAGACTGACTTAGCAACTGCAGGAAGCAGCAACCCATCTAGGGTTCCAATGAAGGGAAGATGTTGGAATGCTGACAATTTTGAAGCTTAGAGAAAAGTCCCACAGAGCAGAAGCGCAGACCTCTGAGGACAAGATGCCGGCAGCTAGTGGTGGCGTCTCTGAGGGGGCGGGGGTGGGACACTGAGGCAGGTTCTCTAAAGGTTAAGAGAACTGGAAACTGCTGCCTGTGGCACAGAGTAAGGCTTCAGGGGGCAGGAAGCAGGGCTTCTGCTGCTGACCGGAACAGGAAGCAAACAGGAAGCTACAAAAAGGAGTAGGTTTCTTTTCTTCCTCCTGCCTACTAGGCGTCCTCTAATACTCCTTGTTGGCACTCCAAGAGAGAGCCAGCTGGCACGAGAAAATTGTGGGTAGAGTCCCAGCCCCACCATTACGAAGCAGAGCACAGAAGGTAAATCAGAACTTGAGAGACAATAGTTTTATAAGTGGTACATGACTCAATGTGACAAAAAGCAAAAAGCATAAATCCACCAATTGTTTTGATTATGTATCCTTGAGACAAGACTTTTTCTCTCAGTTCATTGTTTTGTTTTGTTTTGTTTATATGTTGTAGCTTCAGCTCATTTTAAGACACATGTATGGAGGGGCGCCTGGGTGGCTCAGTTGGCTAAGCATCTGACTTCAGCTCAGGTCATGATCTCCCGGTTTGTGGGTTTGAGCCCCATGTCAGGCTCTGTGCTGACAGCTCGGAGCCTGGAGCCTGCTTAGGATTCTGTGTCTTCCTCTTTCTCTGCCCCTCCCCTGCTTGTGCTCTGTCTTTCTCTCAAAAAATAAAACATTAAAAAAAGAGACACATGTATGGAAATTATATAGTGTTTTTAGATATACTCTAGATAATGCAACGATTATCAAACTTTTAGAAAGGATGCACCCTTGGATTATTTTGTTTTCTAACACTCCAGGCAATCTCCTTCAATCCCTTCTCATATATGTTTAGTTTCTAATTAAAGCTATTAGTTCATTTGTCTGAAAATTTCATACCTTTCTTTGAAACAACTAAAGATAATGCAGGATAACTCAAAACAAGAGGAGAATTTCTGGGTCAGTACAGTAAATGGTTTCATCAAACCACTTCATAACAGCAAGTGCAAAGAAATCCATAGAGGAGACATCCTGAGTCGGAAGTTCAGAGTAAGAAACACATATCCTATTTTGAGAGTGCAATCTCTGCATTTTTACTCACATTCTGATCTATTTTGATGGCTTGTGTGAACAGTCTTTCCAAATGTAGTTTCCCATTTTCAAATGCCAGATTTGTGTTCAACATTACTAGATATGTTGTCTAATATACTCCCCATATTACCAACCTGCTCTTCAATTATAAAAGCAAGACTAAAAGAGCTCAAAGTTCTTGGGTCTATCTAGCATCATGTGCTCCCCATGTTGACTTCCAAAATGTACCAGGTTAGAGCACCTGCAGTACTGTGCTTGGTGCCCTCTTTTGTTCTCAAGTAAACGAATCTTGAAGCTCTCAGGTCCTACCTAGCCTGGAATGGCTTTTTTGGCTTTCAACATCAGTCAGTATACTTTCTTGTCATGACAACGAAGAAAGACCTCAAGCTAAAATATTTAACTGCTTCTCATACTTCATTCTCAATAATTCTGTCTCCTTTCCTCTCCCTCGTTTATAAATGCATCTTTTGACTTGGTACAGTGACAACAAATTGCTACAACTCTGGAAATTGTACTTTTCTTTCAAGTCGTGGATCAACTAGTTCACTGGAGCTGGACTGGATGACAGTTTACTGAACTGGAAAGAGTTCACTGGACCCCTTTGTAAGCAGATTTTTAAGAAAAAGAAGCCAAGGCAAGGAAAAAAATTATGCCAGGAATTTATTCCAAAAAATATTCTTCAGGATAAGTTGGGTCTGTGTAGACTCATCCTAGTCCCATACACGTTTGACATCTTCCATCTCTTCAATAAAGGCTATGATCAAAGTGGTAATCCTAAAAAACTGATGATAAAGTCCTAACGTAACAAAAATTATTGAAATACATGATATGCCTTGTAATTACTGAAGCAGAAAATAATAGATTAACTTATGGAAAAGTTATCTTTCAATAGGAATTTATATTTAAAGGAGTTTGGAGTTTGAGAACTTTTATTTCCTTGATTTTTACCACCACTTCATTTTCTATTATTTTTCTTGGTGATAAAGCTTCTTTGAAGATTTGTTTATTTATTTTCAAATGCTACTGCCCTTTGCTTCTGCTCTTAGTTTGGCTTTTTTTCCCTCCACCCTTACAACCACCATAGAGTTATCCTAATTTTTATATTTTATATCTTTACTATTCCTCACATCTCTTTATCAGTTAATTTTTTGAGTGGCAATTGTTTTGTCCCTAAGAATTGATCAACCAATTGCATCTTATATTCTTATTTTATTACCCAAGTAACTGTAGTATATATCATTTACTTTCCCTCTCTCAATTTCTTGTATGTTGTCACTAATAACTTGACAATTGAGGTTTATATAACAAATTCCATTACACTTCCCAGGCAAATGTACCAAAGTAGGGAGGTGATTAGTCATAAGGTAGAATATATACAGGAGATAAAACATATAAAAGATAGCATATAGACGATAACAGAGATATTGAAGACTACCTAAGAGGCTATAGCTGTATTTCACTTGTACTGTTTATGTTCTTTGTACTCATGTTCATGTGCATCTGATTTCTAATACTTTATTTTGTAGACTTTTTCTTCACTCTGATTCATTTATACCTAAACATTTGTGTTCTGGGAGGCCCCCTTCTGATTGTGGTAATCTAAGTAATTCAGATTAACCCTATTGCTAACAGCTAGAAGAGCTGAACAATTATTTTTTAAAAATGTTTGAAGGCATCAGGGAATTAAGAAGCCAGTGAAGAATCATGGAGCCAAGATCTTAGAAAAGAAGGAAAACAGGAAGATGGGCATTGCATTCAGGACTCTGGAGCTTCTAGAAGAGGCAGATGAGAGGCTGAGGAGTTCAATAGAGGGTGACAAGGATCCAAGTACCCCTCTAAACTTTGGATAAACTACATGGCTGCACCCTAGGACTAAGTGTGAACTATAAATAATCTAATCTCAATAAGTGAACTATAAATAATCTAATCTCAAAGGGACTAAAGCAGCTTCAAATAATCCCAATCCCTTGTTAGACTCAGGTTATTTAGGATTGCTAGAACCTTTAGCTATTACCAAGAAGAAAAACATAAATTCTCTCTACTGAAAGAGACTATCATCTTAAACTTCAGCGTTTCTCTACAATTTTTCATGTACTATATCTAATATTCACTTTTAAATAATCAAGACTATGACGAGACAAGTTAATGTAATAGATAACCAAAGGGGAAAACACACACAAAAAATGACTTCTAGGTATCCGGATAATCAGACACAGATGTTAAAATAACTGTACTAATATGTTTACAGAAATAAAAGACATAATTGAGAATTTTTACAGAAAACTGGAAATTATTTTTAAAATGAAACTTCTGGAACAGAAAAATTTGGTAATGAGTTTAACAGCTAGAGAGAGAAATAGGAAATTGAAAGATCAGTAATAAATATCCAAAATAAAAGCACAGAGAAACAAAAGTACAATAAATGAAGAAAAGGGACTAAGAAACATAAAAGATACAGTGAAAAGTTTTGTGATATGCATAATTGGTGTCCAGAAGGAGAAGAAAGAAGAGAATTGGACAGTATTGTTATCTGCCAAGATAACACCTGAGAATTTTCCAAAATGGATTGATGATATCAAACTACAGATTTAAGAAGCACTATAGAACCAAGCAGATAACTATAAAAACACACCTAAGCATAGTATGGTACAACTGCTGAAAATGAAGGGTAAAAAGGTCTTAAAAGTAGCTAATAAAAGAAGAAACATTACCTTCAAAGTAATAGCAATAAGACTGACAGTTTACTTTCCAATAGACACAATAAAAGCCAGGAGACAATGGAATGGTGTCTTCAAAATATTAAGAGAAAATAATCACAATCTATATTTCAATACCATTCAAAATATCCTTCAAAAATGTAAGCGAAATAAATATATTTTGGGACAGATAAAAATAGAATTCATCAGCAGCAGACCTACACTAATGAAAATAAAGATGTTTTTCAGGCAGAAAGAAAATTATTCCAGACAGCAGCTCAGAGATGCAAAAAGAATGAAGAGAAAAAAATATAAGATACACAGAAAGGGGAAATAAAAATAATTATTGATGACTGAGATCATAGTAATAAAATTTTATGGGGTTTAAATATATAAAAATCTAAATGCATGGCAAAACCACTTTGAAAACAATTTGATAGTTTCTTTAAAAAAATTAAACAAACATATGAGACCTAGCAATTCCAATAGCCATCAAGTGGTGAATGTATAAATAAATTGTGGACTATTAACACAATAGAATATCATTCAGCTATACATAGTAGTGAACCAGTGATATCTGTAAGAACATGAATGAATCTCAAAACATGAGATAGTCTTTAGGATCATGATGATCTTTTTTTTTTAATTTTTTTTTCAACGTTTATTTATTTTTGGGACAGTGAGAGACAGAGCATGAACGGGGGAGGGGCAGAGAGAGAGGGAGACACAGAATCGGAAACAGGCTCCAGGTTCCGAGCCGTCAGCCCAGAGCCTGACGCGGGGCTCGAACTCACGGACCGCGAGATCGTGACCTGGCTGAAGTCGGACGCTTAACCGACTGCGCCACCCAGGCGCCCCTAGGATCATGATGATCTTAAAGAAATCAATCAGGGGCGCCTGGGTGACTTAGTTAAGTGTCCAACTTTGGCTCAGGTCATGATATCTTCATTGGTGAGCCTGGCATTGGGCTCTGTGCTGACAGCTTGGAGCCTGGAGCCTGCTTTGGATTCTGTGTCTCCCTCTCTCTCTGCCCCTCCCCCACTTATGCCCTGTCTCTCTCTCTCTCAAAAATAAATAAACATTAAAAAATTTTTAAAAATCAATCACAACCAACCAATCTTAAAGAGATCAATAGTTACCTAAGCATGAGATGACTTTTCAGGGTGAAGTAAATGTTCTATATCACGATGGTCACATGGGTGTATACATTTGTCAGAACTCCTCAAACTGTACACTTAAAACATGAACATTTTATGCAGTGCCAACTCCTTCTTAATAAAGTTAATTAAATTTACAAACATATGGCAAAATAGCATCTAAGTTGGATAATAAGGTAAATATAGTTAAAGTGCTATAAAGTTCTAGTACTGTCCAGGAAGAGATAAAAGTATTTCTATTTGATGTTGATTTTTTTTTAAGGATGTGTGTAATAATATCTAGGGTCACCACTAAAAGAATAGTAAAGTAATGTATAAATGCCAAAATGAGTGGGAAAATGGGATAACAGAAACAATCAATTTGAAAGTAATAAAAGAAACATAGAATATGTGGGACAACTAGAAAGCAAATGGTAAGATGGAGTGAGAAAACAACTATATGCTGCTTATAAGAAACACATCACATAGATCAGGACACAGAAATATTGAAAGTAAGGTAATAAAAAAAAGATGTATCATGCAAATACTAACCAAAAAAGCCAGGGTTATTATATTATTATCAGACAAAGTGGACTTTAAGGAAGAAATAATTGGTAGAGATAGACTATTTTATAAAAATAAGTAGTTTAACTTACCAGAAATATATAGTGATTCTAAACTGTATGCGCTTAATAAAATAGCCTTAAAATGTGTAAGGCAAAACTCAGCGTAACTACAGGAAGAAATGGATAAATCTCCAAGCATAGTGTGAAATTTTCACATGCCTTTCTCATTAAGGAGATAAAAAAATATAGATTTGGACTTCACAATTAACAATTCTGGCCTAATTGATAAACAATATTTCACGTAACACTGTAGATTTCATTTTTAAAATTACACTTGGATTATCTATAAAAATTACCACATGCTAGGTTTAAATCAAACCTTAACAAACACCAAAGGATTGAAATGATATAGTTTATTGTCTGGCAGTAGTGGAATTACATTAGAAATAAATTATAAATAGACCATTTGAAGATCCCTCCAAGTATGAAAATTAAGAATTATCCTTTGAATAACCCATAAGTCAATGAAGAAATAACAATGGAGGGGTGCCTGGGTGGCTCAGTTGGTTAAGCGTCTGACCTTGGCTCAGGTCATGATCTCAAGGTTTGTGAGTTTGAGCCCTGCGTTGGGCTCTGTGCTGATATCTCAGAGCGTGGAGCCTGCTTCAGATTCTGTGCCCTTTCCCCTTTCCCCACTCTCTGCCCTTTCCCCACTTGTGCTCTGTCTCTCTCTCTCTCTCTCTCAAAAGTAAATAAACACGAAAAAAAGAAAGAAAGAACAAGGGGAATTAGAAAATATTTTACTGGAATGATAATGAAAATATTGCAAAGCATATTGGTTGCAGTTAATGCCATACTTAGAGGAAAATTTATACCCTTACAACACATATAATAGAAAAGAAGAAAAGCTGAAAAATCACTGATCTAAGTATCTATCTCAAAAAGTTGGAAAGATATCTAACTCAAAGTGGAAGAGAGGAAAACATAATAAGAAGAGAACGAAATGGAATATAAAATAAATACAACAGAGAGAGGGCCAACACAACAAGAAGTTGGCTCTTTGAAAAGACTAATAAAGTCCTAATTCCCTGGTGAGATCAAAGAAAAAAAGGTAAAAATAACCCATGTCAAGAAAGAAAGAGGGGACTCTGTTATAGATACTACAAATATTTAACATATTATAAGAGGATATTATAACAATGTTATGTAAATAACTACATTTTTTTTTACCAGTGGAAAATTTTCTAGAAAAGCAGTGTTAACCTAAACTGACACAAGAAAATCTTTATAGTCCTATAACAATAAAAGAAATGGAACACATAATTTTAAATTTTCCATAAAAAAAATAAATCCAGATTACTTCACTGGTGAATTTTACCAAATATTTGAGAAAAAATTATGCCAATTGTATATAAACTTCTCCAGAGAATAGAGACACTTTCCATTTTGTCTTCTGAGGCCAGTGTTACTTCAATACCAAAACCTGACAAGCACATTATAAAAAAGGAAAATTACAGGCTACTAACATGATGTTTTACATAAATGTAAAAAATAAATAAATTAACTACTAGCAAAATAAATCCAGCAATGTCTGGTGAATACACTGTGACCAAACGGGGCTATTCCAAGAATATGAGAATGTTTTAACATTCTGGTTGCCCTGGCAGAATGGGGACAAGCCCTCTGGCTGGAGATACATGTAACACACTGACTTAGCATGACCTGGGAATGGCTGCCAAGGATGTCTTCAACAGAGGATTTGGTTTTGGTATAGTCAGTAGATCTGAGAACCAAATCTTGTAGCGGAGTGGAATTTTCTACTTCTGGTCATGCTTCCACGGATACAGGGAAAGCATCAGACCACCTAGAGACCAAATAGAAGATCTGTAACTGGGGACTTACTTTCAACCAACAAATGGAACATGGACAATACTCTTGGGACGGAAACTTCTTTGTAGAGTAAGTTGGCTGAAGGGTTGAAACTGACTCTCGGTACCATATTTATACTGAGGGAGAGCAGAAAATTGAAATCCCCTATAAATAAGATTGTTTCTGTCTTGACGGTGATGCGGATACAGATTTTTCTGGACCAACCATCTATGACTGGGCTGTGTTAGCCACTGGAGGTTGCTTGCTGGCTCTCAGATGAGTTTTGACACAGCCAAATCCAAACTGTCACAGGATCATTTTGCCCTGGGCTACAGGGATGCACACCTCCAGCTGCACACGCATGTAAACGATGGCACTGAATTTGGAGGTTCAATCTACCAGGGGCTTAAAATGAGAAGACTGAATTGCCAGTGAACCTGGCTTGCGTAGCTGTCACCAGCACCTGTTTTGACGTTGCTGCTAAATACACACTGGCTTGTAGAACTTCTCTATAGGCCAAAGTGAGTAATCCCAGTCTGATTGGACTGGGTTATACTCAAACCTTTCAGCCAGTAGTCAAACCTACCCTATCAGCTTTCACTGATGGAAAGAACATGAATGCAGGAGGTCACAAGTTTGGGGTGGGGTCCGAGCTATGAAGCTTCATGTGGTTTTGAGTGAAGCATCCGTTTTGTCTCTGGACATGAAGAGAAATGGACACACTGTGTTTGGGCCTTAAAACTCTTCTGTGAAATTTCAGAAGCGTGAACTTTTTATTCTTCCCAAGAATGGTAATAATCTTCCCCACACTGAAGTCTAGAGATCCTAAGTCCATCCTAAGGTTGGTGCTTGAAGGCAGGCCGAGAATTGTCACATCTGTGCCACATTTCAGTTCAGTGCCACAGTGCTATTGTCACATGCGTGCCTCAGTGACAATGTAGTGTTGGGTTATAAAGGAAGTGTGATCCAAGCTTCCACTTTATACATCATGTCTTGCATGTCCCACATGTTTCAAGACCTTGTAAAAGATAATGGTCTCTGTGCTGTACTGGAACTTTTGTTTTGCAGCAGAGTAAAATGAAATAAATCCATCACGTTTGGAACAACAACAACAACAACAACCACAGAATCGTTTAACGTTTGAAAAAAAAAATGAAATTTGTCACTTTAACAGAATAAAGGGGAAAACAACATGTTACCTTCCAGATAATTTCTGAACAAGAACTTGCCCAAAGCCAATATATATTCATGAACAGAACTTTTACCAAATATAAATAAAGTTGCTTGAATCTAATAAAATGTACCTATAAATAATCTTACACAAACACGATTGAATGTTAAAAGCTTTACCTCTGGATATGAGAATGAGGGGCACCTGGGTGGCGCAGTCGGTTAAGTGTCCGACTTCAGCCAGGTCACGATCTCGCGGTCCGTGAGTTCGAGCCCCGCGTCGGGCTCTGGGCTGATGGCTCAGAGCCTGGAGCCTGTTTCCGATTCTGTGTCTCCCTCTCTCTCTGCCCCTCCCCCGTTCATGCTCTGTCTCTCTCTGTCCCAAAAATAAATAAAAAACGTTGGATATGAGAATGAGATAAGAATGTCCTACCAATCTGATAAGCAAGATAAAAGCAAACAAGTATAAGAATATGAACACAAGAATAAAAACTGCTCCTACTCGCAATTTGGTGATGTACGTGGACTACCCAAAAGAATCTACCAATCAATTATTTATTTATTCATTCATTCATTCATTCATTCATTTATTTTTGATAGGGAGTGACAGAGCACAAGTGGGGGAGGGGCAGAGAGCGAGGGAGCCACAGAATGCGAAGCAGGCTCCAGGCTCTGAGCTGTCAGCACAGAGCCCAATTCGGGGCTCGAACTCACAAACCGTGAGATCATGACCTGAGCCGAAGTTGGACGCTTAACCAACTGAGCCACCCAGGCGTCCCTAAATTATTTATTTTTTTAATTATTTTTTTTAATGTTTATTTATTTTTGAGAGAGAGAGACAGAGCATGAGCAGGGGAGGGGCAGAGAGAGGGGGAGACACAGAATTTGAAGCAGGCTCCAGGCTCCGAGCTATCAGCATAGAGCCCGATGCGGGGCTCAAACTCACAAAGTGTGAGGTCATGACCTGAGGTGAAGTCAGATGCTCAACCGACTGAGCCACCCAGGTGTTCCCCTTCCAATAAATTATTTAAATTTAATTAGTGACTTCAGTTAGCAAGGTTGTTGGATACCAAAAGACAAAAATCAAATCTATCCTTCTATCCCAACAACAAGCAAAAAATAATATTTTAAATTATTTATCTATTTTTGATTGTTTTATTGAGATATAATTAACATGCTAGTTTCAAGTGTACAACATAAAGATTTGAAAGAGCTTACTGCCTATGTTTTCTTTAAGGAGTATTATGGTTTGGGGTCTTACATTCAAGTCTTTAATCCATTTTGAATTTGTTTTTGTAGATAGTGTAAGATATGGGTCCAATTTCATTCTTTTGCATGTAGCTGTCCAGTTTTCCCAACACCATTTATTGAAGAGACTCTTTTTCCTATTATATATTCTTTTCTTCTTTATCATAGATTAATGGACAGGAAGTCTTAAGCAAGACAAAAATATTGCTGTAAGGGAAAAGATGGACAAATATGGCTACATTAAGAATTTGTTACTCAAAAGACTCAACTTTATGTAAACGCTATTCTTCCCTGAATGGCTCTTTTTTTTCCCCCGTTGAAAATTATGCTTTTGAGAGTCATCCATATTTTTTTAGATGCTTTATGTTTTATATATGGTATGAGATAGGGACCAAGTTTCATTTAGGAAAAATGGGGAAAACTCTGTCCATTGGTTTAAAGGTCAAGCACGTGGTTACCTTTGGGGAGAACCGAGGGGAAAAGGATCAAGAGAGGAAGCCAAGAGGGCTCTGTTACTGATGTTCCGTTTCTTGTCCTGGGAGGTGGTTCCACGAGAGCGATTACTTGGGGGTAATTCGTTGGGCTTTATGACGATTTGCTCACTTTTCTGTATTTGTGTTACACGTCCACAAAAAGTTAAAGAAAATGTATCTTCCTTTCCCTTACAGATAGAGACTAGCAGTAAATGCATCGGTTCCTTTTCTCCCGAACTGTCCCCAATTTGTTTCCTCTTGCCAATTACCCTCTCACCATCACCTTTAAAATTTTGTGTTGGCCACCTGATGCATGCCATATATTCAGTGGCATATATCATCACATTTAGTCTTCCCAATGACTCTGTGAGTTGGATGTCATTCTAGCTGAGGCTTGGAGAGATCAAGTGATCTGTGGAAGTCAAACAGCTAGCAGACAGCAAGCAGCAGAGCCAGGATTAGGTTCTGGTGTGTTTGTTGCATTCCCCTGGGCTTTTAAAATCAAAAGATTAAACATAGAAAATCCTAACACTTACCAATTCACCTGGGAATATCGTCAATCTCTATAAAAATGCTACTAAAAAGGTACACCTAAGTAAAATGCAAGGAATAAATATTCTTTTCTATGTACCTCGTATAAATGAAGAGCACTTTTCAAGTTTGTGAAGCTTTTTAAAAGTGGATGTAGTGGGAAAAGCATAGGTTTCTAGTCAGGTAACTCAAATCCCAGATTGGCTACTTATCACTTGTGTTTCCTTGAAAAGTTCCTCAAGGTATTCGACGCTTGATTTTTCTCATCTGCAAAAAGCAAATAATAACACCTGTTGGTGGTAAGCCGAAGGAATTGTGTAGGAATTATTTAGGACTGCGGATGAACAGAAGTCAGCCTGCAAGCCTGAGAAACTGAGAGAATTCAGGTTGTAATGACTGAAATTGTAGCAGAGGGCTGAGCTTAGCTAAGTACTCAGGACATTATAAATGCAGGTAGAGGCTAACTTATCGGAGCCCCACATAATCATACACAGAGCCAGCTGGTCCGCACTCCCCTGTTCCTCACCTTTCACCCTCCCTGCCCTCACCCCCACAACTACAGACTCCTCCACTCTTGGTGCATTGAGAGCTGCTGGGAAGGACATGGACATATTAGAGACTGTCCAAGTGAGGTCAAATAACCCATCAAAAGGGCGCCTGGGTGGCTCGGTTGGTTAAGTGTCCGACTTCCGCTCAGGTCATGATCTCACGGTTTGTGAGTTCGAGCCCCGCGTCGGGCTCTGTGCTGACAGTTCAGAGCCTGGAGCCTGCTTCGGATTCTGTGTCTCCCTCTCTCTCTGCCCTTCCCCTGCTCATGCTCTGTCTCTGTCTTTCTCTCTCTCAAAATAAAGAAACATTAAAAAATTTTTTTAAAAATAACCCATCAAATGCAACTCCGGTCAACAAGATACCATTTTCATCAACCAAATTAGCAAGACATTTCATATAAATACACCCAGTGTTGAAAGGGTAAGGTAGACTTTCTCACGCACCACTGGAAGAACCATGCACCTTTCTGGAAAACCATTTGACAAGCAAATTGGAAAGAAATCCTCAAGAGAAGTTTAGATAACATAACTGTCACAGTAATTCATCTTCCAGGAAGCTATTACTGGGAAACGGTAATATCAGTCACACACCTGGACCGAGGTTTATGTCCAAGGGGGTTCCAGGCTTACTTACCATGGCTTAAGTCTGAGATAACCTTAATGTTCAAGCATAGGAGAATGATTAGGTCATCTCTTATGAACTCATAGGGAAATTGTCACTCAATAGGATAGAATGTGTCCCCCAAATAAAATAATAAAATGGATGAATATATAATGATTATCATAACTATATTTATTATGTAGTTATAATATACATGCAATGGAAGAGTATTCAGCCTTAATATGCTCCAGAGTGGGTAAACATTGAAAATATTATGCTATGGGGCGCCCGGGTGGCTCAGTCCATTAAGCATCTGAATTTGGCTCAGGTCATGATCTCACAACTGGTGGGCTCGAGTCCCACGTCGGGCTCTGGGCTGACAGCTCAGAGCCTGGAGCCTGCTTCGGATTCTGTGTCTCCCTCTCTCTCTCTGCCCCTCCCCCACTCGCACTCTGTCTCTCGCTCTCTCGAAAATAAATAAACATTAAAAAAAATAATAAATAAACCAGATGCAAAAGGACAATTACTATATGATTCCATTTATATGAGGTACCTAGAATGTGTAAATGCAGAGAGACATAAAGCAGAAAGAAGCTATCAGGGACTGGGGTGAAGAAGGAGAGGGGAGTTAGTATTTAACGGGGCTAGAGTTTCAGTTTGGGAAAATGAAAACGTTCTGGAAATGGATAGTGGTGATGGTTGTACAAATTGTAAAAATACTTAATGCCACTGAATTGTGTCCTTAAAAATGGTTACAATGGGGGCGCCTGGGTGGCTCAGTCGGTTAAGCGGCCGACTTCGGCTCAGGTCATGATCTCGCGGTCCGTGAGTTCGAGCCCTGCGTAGGGCTCTGTGCTGACAGCTCAGAGCCTGGAGCCTGTTTCAGATTCTGTATCTCCCTCTCTCTGACCCTCCCCCGTTCATGCTCTGTCTCTCTCTGTCTCAAAAATAAATAAACGTTAAAAAAAATAAATTAAAAAAATGGTTACAATGATAAATTTTATGTTATGTGTATTTTACCACAATCAAAATGCACAGAAAAAAATTATATGCCCAAGTTTACCCAAAAATGTATGCTTTGAAATATTAGATAATGTGTAATTAGATACAAAGATGTCATCTCTGTATGCTGATTGATTCATTTGAAAAATATGGTTGATGCCTACAAAAAGGTGTTGTATTGAACACCTACTATGTGCCATTTAGTCCTCCAGGATGTGGGGGATAGAGCTTGGTAAACAAGACTAATGACCCCTCCTCTTAGTGCAAAGGATAACAGATACTGAGACTCTAAGAAATTTTCTTCTTTGACCCTTTCTGTATGTCCTGAATCCTTGTCAATGAGTGTGCTATTTTTATACTTGGGGAAAAAGTGTAAGTGGAAGAAGGGAAGTAATTATGAAAAGCGATACTGGCTTGAGATGGGCGTTCTCCCTTGGTGTCAACTCATACGCTCTCATCGTAGAGAGGAAAGGGTCTGGTGATGGTGGGTGAGGAGGTGGAGTGGGGTGCAAAATATAAGGAATGAGACCTGTAGCTCCTGCTCACTCAACCACCCTGCTCTTCTCCTCGTTATGTGTTGGGCTTCCTGGCTTCCAGAAGCACCTGGAATCCACTTGCTCCGTTAATCCTACTCACTCTATTCCACCTCAAAAATAGTTTAGGTCAGTGTTCAAAAGATTAAGAGCTCTTTTCTGGTACCAAGATTTTTATCCCCTTAAAAACAGTCCTGGGGCACTTGGACAGCTCGGTCGATTAAGTGTCCGACTCTTGATTTTGGCACAGGTCATGATCTCACAGTTCGTGGGTTTGAGCCCCGCGTGGGGTTCTACGCTGACAGTATGGAGCCTGCTTGGGATTCTCTCTCTCCCTCTTTCTCTGCCCCTCCCCTGCTCACGATCTCTCTCTCAAAAATAAATAAATAAAATTTTACCTGCAATAACTTTTAAATAATTATTTTCACCGCTCTGTCTACTTCTGTTAGACCATTGTACGTCTTGTAGGGACTCACAAAGCTAGTATGAAAATATCGGGCAGAGGTTAGTAGATTTACTGGCTCCTCACCTCTCCACCAAGAAATGGTTGCTAATTTTTGGCTCGTCTTACAACAGCGCAAAACCAAGAATGATTTCAGGGTTTTGCAATGTAGAAAGTCCCCAGTGGCCTCATTTCCACATGCCCTCTCCACCCTCGAATAACTGACCCCAAGTTTTTTTCATTCTTGTCTGATCTTAGCCAGAATTAGGGAAGGGCCTGACCTGGATGAGTAGATTTTGAGTATACTGCTCATGATGCAGAGACCCCCCCCCCCCACCTCTGCTCTGAGGAGACACAGGAGGAATCATGTGCTTCCCTCTGTGAGAGATGGGAGACCCTCAGAGGGGACCCCCACCCATGTCTTTGCTGAAGTCCTCCTGTAATTCTTCTGTGAACTCTGGCCTAAGGATCTATTTTAGGCAGTGATTTCCATAGTCTGTCAGAAACCTCCCGTCATCAAACTAGACTTTAGAGGTGTGCGAACGTCTGGTTTTAGACTGTGAGTCCCCTGAAGGCTGATACAATGTTTAATTCCAGCTATCCGATGAAGGTTCAATTTATCAGTATATGACACATGAATACAACCAGCCTCGATGGCTTTGTTTTGATCTTATTCCCAAGAAAAATTTTATTCTCTGTTTCCCCCACAAAAACTTGACATTTTTCTTCTCCATTCAATTCTTTTCATCTCCCTTTTCCCCCAAATCTCCAGCTATCAGTTGCTCCCATGGAAAATTCCTTCTTTACTCTCTATGGCTACCTGTTCACGATCTAGTAGCTTAATCTAGGAAAGAAAGACTGTGTGGTTGGGTGAGTGAACTCAGGCTGCCTGAGTTCAGATTCTGATTCCACCACTTTTGGTAACTTCTGTGTGTACTTTGGTGACTTCATCTGCAAATAGGGGCTCATAATAGAAACTACGTGACAGGGTTGTCAGGGGTGGTAATAAATGTAAAGTATCTCAGGTAGAACCTGGCGATTGAAGGATTTAATACATGTCCACTGTTAGTGAAGCTACACCCCAGTGGGTCTAGGCTGCAACATTATTTAGGTAGGCAGTTCTTTCTTCATGGCCTTTGTCCAACCCTGGTTGTGGTCACATGAGGAGAAAATGGATAATTGACCTGTGAGGGAATATTTTGGAAAATGGTTCTGTTTTGTTTTTTTTTTTTATTTAAGTTCATTTATATATTCTGAAAGAGACAGAGATAGCATGAGTGGGGGAATGGCAGAGAGAAAGGGAGAGAGAGAATCCCAAGCAAGCTCTGCACTGTCAATGCAGAACCCGATGCGGGACTGGAACCCAAGAACCGTGAGATCAACCTGAGCCAAAACCAAGAGTCGGAAGCTTAACTGACTGAGCCACCCAGGCACCCCAATGGGTTTTTGCCCCAGAGAAAAGGTGACCGCGAAGGGTAGCATCTGCGTCCACCCAGCACCTTCCAGCTCAGAGAGAACTTCTCGGTGCCTCAGCCCCTTTAACACTCCAACAACCCACCACCTGCACAGAACTTCAGTCAATCACCAACTCGCTGAGACTCGTGTCCCTACTTTTCAACTATATTATTTTCACCTCTGAAAAGAAGCAGCTGCAACCTAGAGGGTACAAAAAATTTGCCCAGGTTCAAGCAACCAGTAAGTGACAATGCTGAGTTGAGATTCTAGGGCTTTAGAAGACCTATCTTGGACCTTGGGTGGGCACAGAGGTGCTGAGTCTGTTCTTCATTTCTACTTAATCTAGCCTGCGTCTGGGGCCCTGCTTCCTAATCCCCTTCCAGCTACTCCCTCTCAGTCCCAGCCCCAGAGCCAGCCCTGAATGCCACAGATACAAAAACATGAGGGGTTCCACCTTCTTCTCATGCCTAGTGGGGCTTGAGAATAAGCCAACAGCCCAGCCCCAGTTCCATGGCCTGGTTATAATAATATCTGGGCTCAGGTGACTCCTGAGGGACCTTGCTGTGCGTCAGACCCGGCAGCTTCCAGAAGTGCTTCCAATAGTCCCAGCTCTCTCTCTCTTGCTGCACTCCTCTCTAGCTGGGCACTCCAGCTGGAGTCGGGTCCATTGCCCTGTCTAGTCTCTAGGTTAGGGGAGGCCAGCTTTATTCTGAATTCCAGTTCAGTTGTTGGTGGCCTTGGCATCCATCCTGGCCTTATCTCTGGGGCATGAACTGACCCATATTGTCATTTCCTGCCATAAACAGACAGATTTCAGGGAGCAGTGCTTGGTTCTCTTGGCTCCCGAGCACCTGAAGGCTGCTCGCACCCCTAGCTCCAGGCCTTGCCCACCTGATTGTGGACTCTTCCTTCACCCGCTGCTTCAGAAACTAGGGCACACCTCCTTTCTTTACTCCCCACCACCCATATTTTTCAAAGGACCTATGATATACTACACCCAAATAGCCTCAATTTCAACACAACGATGGTCTTGCTACTATGCCTTTATAGAGTAGAATTGGATGGTCCACTCCATCTGTGACATCGGGCAAATCATTTTCCTGCCCTGAGGCTTTATTTCCTCCTAGTTAAAATGGGCATTAAATTCGATGACATCTTCCTGCTAGAAAACTCTGAATTTAGAGCTGAGGCATCTTTTCTGTTATCTGAGGACTCTGGGGAAGAAAGCATGGTTCCTGGGCTAACTCTTTAAGTAGATCTATCTGTCATCCAGGAGGAGAGTCTGAAAATTTTCTCCATCATAGACAAAGAGCTCTAGTCTATTTTTGACTCCTATCCCTCCTGCTATGGCCTCAGAATGACCTTTTCTATCTATATCAGCTATATCATACTGGTCAGGTGATTTTACCTTCAAATCTACCTTTGCCACTTTCCGTAAAATACCCTCCACTCTGTACATTAAGTTACTTGTGTGAAAACCATAACAACTTCCTTCAACCCGAAAGTGTTTTGGAGACCTAAAACAAGCAATTAACCTTTGAAACGAAATATCACCCTGATATTATGGAACATTAACGTCACTGGATTGCAGGGTACCTGGGTGGTTCCGTTGGTTGAGCATCTGACTTCACCTCAGGTCATGATCTCACGGCTCCTGAGTTCAAGCCCCACATCAAGGTCACAGCTGTCAGCACAGAGTCTACTTTAGATCCTCTGTCCCCCTTGCTCTCTGCCCCTCTCAGCTCATGCTCCCTCTCTTAAAAAAATAAACATTAAAAAAAATAGTCTCTGGATTTCAACTATTTCAATGTTCTATACTTTTAGTCTCTTGATGTATGCTCTAATTGTTGGCTGACTGATTAGTTTTTTCATAGTTCCTTTCCCATTTCTGCTTCTTAGAGTTTTAAAATTTCCTTGATTATTGGTGGGACAAAGTTAGCTTCCACCTTATCACTGTAAACAATTCATTGATTTAATAACACATTCATTCAACAAACAAACTCTTGCAATATGCATTTACACAAATGTTTTTACCAGAAAGCACATAAGACCCATATGCTTTTTGGGTTTACACAACCCAAAACATCTGTTTGACACGGAAGGTTAAATCATTCCATGTGTATAGGTATGTTGATTGGTAGAGAAATATGAATCATTACCTGAAATTTTTTTTTTTTAACCCAGCACAATACTGTGTTTTTCTCTAAAGAGATTGACTCACCAAGCTTATCTCATCCTCTTAAGAACATAGTGAAATTAATTTCCCAATCATCCTTGCATGGGCATGAGGCCGGACAACCAGCACTCATCAATGGAATGTAGTGAAAGTGAACTGGCCCTGAGGGACTAAGGAGGTTCTGTCCTTCTTCCCCCATCTGCCGACTGGAGGACACCAGGATGAGCTTGAAATCCTGTGTTGAAGACAGTGGGACTACATGAAAGAAGCCATGTCCCTGAATGATTATGAGTGAGGCCACATGCTTATTACCTGACTGGATATGAGGTGAATCGCGGGACTTCTGGGACTGTTTGACACAGACCTGGCTGAAACATGCCTCTTCTCCTTTATGTTGCAGAAGCAAAGGAGTCTGTGGAGTAAACAGCCTCGCTACATGGCACAAAGATGGCATGTCACAACTGACTTATGACACCCCTACTATTTACTCTGCCTCCACTTTAAGTAATGTAAGTTACATCTTCTCAGCAGAATTAGAAGGGGGGTTAAAGCTGTGAACACATCCTCTCCTTTCAACTTATCCTTGCTTCTCATCCATGGTGGCCAGTCTCACACGTCAAGCTTCATGAGCTTATCAAGATGTCTGCCTATTTGGGCAACTGAGTGAATACAGTCAAATGGCTTTGGTGTGACTCAGTCTCAGAAACCAACACAAAGCATTCGTATCTAGCTCCTTCACTTCTTTCAGATCACTCAATAAATGTGATCTGGTGTCTTTCACAGTAATATGGTTATCTAATTTCCTTTGTTAGTAGCTAGTTAAGCAAAGCTTCTGGCTTTCCAAGACCCAATTAGCTGGGTCCCTGAGCTCAGTCAAGGCTTTTCCTCTTCCTCTTGAGGTCAGTCACAACCTTACTTCTTTAATGTAACCTCTGGGTTTTCTGTTGAAATATACTTTCTGGTTTTTATGTTATTTTTAAAAAATGAATGTCTTGGACCGTCCCTTCACTATTTCCAGCCCACTGAATCTTCACACTTAGCTGTGTCTCTTGCACTACTACTCCCTGAAAATGTATCTCAAATCATTTCTTCAAAGTAAGACCTCGATAATATCGAGATCTACTCCTTCTCTCTCCCTAGAGTACAGCTGTTATTACCTGTTTTTCTGAATCTCCTCCCCTGGTCCGGGCCTCTTACAGGGCTACCTAAACACAAACCATTGATTACTAAATCAAATCAAACAAGATAATACCCAATTTGCTCTTTTTTCTCTCATAATTTTTAAATTTCCTTCTCCTAATGTTTAAATTTCTCCATCAATCAATTAACAAATCACTCTGGTACCCTTTGCCGGGACTTTTGAGATGAAAACAGAAAAATGAGAACAGGAGCGTCTAGATGGCTCAGTTGGTTAAGCTTCCAACTTCGGCTCAGGTCATGATCTCACCGTTCATGGGTTTGAGCCCTGTGTCGGGATCTGTACTGACGGCTCAGAGCCTAGAGCCTGCTTCAGACCCTGTGTCTCCCTCTCTCTCTGCCCCTCCCCCACTTGCACTCTGTGTTTCTCTCACTCTCTCAAAAATAAATAAACATTAAAAAAAAAAGGATGAGAACAGAAGAAATACAACCAAGTTCACAAGTAACGTGTGAGACTCATTTACATGAAACCATTGGAAAATAAGATAGTATATAATACTAATCATCTCATGTGTATAAAAAGTGTGTCTACAATTGCAGAGGGGAGAGATCAGTGTTTTCTGGAGTATAGGGGAGTTTAATAAAGGTGGGATTTGGCTGTAAGAACTGTTTGGCTAGAGTCTTTTGGGGTTTCCACGTAGAGTATCATGTTGCCTGTGAAGAGTGAAAGTTTGACTCCTTCTTTTCCAATTTGTATGCCTTTATTTCTTTTTGTTGTCTGATTACTCCACCAAAAAAACCTGCTAGAACTGATCCATGAATTCAGCAAAATCACAAGATATAAAATCAACAAACAGAAATCGGTTGCATTTCTATACATAATGAAGCAGCAGAAGGAGAAATCAAGACTCAAGGAATCGATCCCATTTACAATTGCACCCAAACCATAAGATACCTAGAAATAAACCTAACCCAAGAGGTAAAAGATCTGTATGCTGAAAACTATAGAACACTTATCAAAGAAATGGAAGAGGACACAAAGAAATGGAAAAAACATTCCATGCTCGTGGATTGGAAGAAAAAATACTGTTAAAATATTGATACTATCCAAAGCAATCTACACATTCCATGCAATCCCTATCAAAATAACACCAGGATTCTTCACAGGACTAGAAAAAATTATTCTAAAATTTTTATGGAACCAGAAAAAACCCCAAATAGCCGAAAGCAATGTTGAAAAAGAAAACCAAAGCTGGAGGCATAACAATTCCAGACTTCAAGTGACATTACAAAGCTGTAATCATCAAGACAGTATGCTACTGGCACAAAAACAGACGCATAGATCCGTGGAACAGAATAGAGAACCCAGAAATGGACTCACGAACATATAGCCAACTAATCTTTAACAAAGCAGGAAATATCCAATGGAAAAAAAGACAGTCCCTCCAGCAAATGGTGTTGGGAAAACTCAACAGCGACATGCAGAAGGATGAAACTGTACCACTTTCTTACACCATACACAAAAATAAGTTCAAAATGGATGAAAGACCCAAATGTAAGACAGAAAACCATCAAAATCCTAGAGGAGAAAACAGGCATCAACCTCTTTGACCTCAGCCCAGCACTTCTTACTAGACATGTCTCCAGAGGCAAGGGAAACAAAAGCAAAAATGAACTATTGGGACCTCATCAAGATACAAGCTTCTGCACTGCAAAGGAAACAATCAACAAAACTAAAAGGCAACTGACAGGATGAGAGAAGATATTTGCAAACAGCTTGTTGGATAAAGGGTTCATATGCAAAATCTACAAAGAACTTAGCAAACTCAACACCAAAAAAGCAAATAATCCAGTGAAAATATGGGCACAAGACATGAATAGACACATTTCCAAAGAAGACATCCAGATGGCTAACAGACACGTGAAAAGATGCTCAACATCACTCATTATCAGGGAAATACAAATCAAAACCACAATGAGATACCACCTCGCACCTGTCAGAATAGCTAAGATGAACAACTCAGGAAACAAGATGTTGGCGAGGATGCAGAGAAAAGGGAACCCTTTTGCAATGTTGGTGGAAATGCAAACTGGTGCAGCCACTCTGGAAAAGAGTATGGAGGTTCCTCAAAAAATTAAAAAATATAACTACCCTAAGACCCAGCAATTGTACTACTAGTTATTTACCCAAGGGATACAGGTATGCTGTTTTGAAGGGGCACCCCAATGTTTATAGCAGTGCTATCAACAATAGCAAATTATGGAAAGAGCCCAAATGTCCATCAACTGATGAGTCATTAAGAAGATGTGGTGTATATATATATGTGTGTATATATATATATAAATGGAATACTCGATGATCAACAAGAATGAAATTGTGCCACTTGGAACAATGTGGATGGAACTAGAGTGTATTATGCTAAGCGAAATAGGTCGGTCAGAGAAAGACAAATATATGATTTTACTCATATGTGGAATTTAAGAAACAAAACACATGAACATAGGGGAAGGGAAGGAAAAATAAGATAAAAACAGAGAGGGAGGCAAACCTCTTAAATACAGATTATAGACTGAGGGTTGCTGGAGCGGAGGTTGGTGGGGGGGATGGGCTAAATGGGTCATGGGCATGAAGGAGGGCATGTGTCAGGATGAGCACTGGGTGTTGTATGTAAGTGATGAATCACTGGGTTCTACTCCTGAAACCAATAATACACTCTATGTTAACTAGAATTTAAACCAACAAACAAAACAAGAACTGTTAGGCAAGACTAATAGGAAGGACAAGCATTTCCATATGTGGGGAATATCATGAACAAAGGCCCCAAAGCAGAAATAATAGTAACCATCACAGTGGTCCTATTTATTGTGCCCCTAGTATGTGCCTTGCACCATGCCAGGCTCTGTACCTTCATTATATCTAATCCTCGCCACAATCTGGGATTTGGGGTTGGGTATTTTACAAATGAGAGAACTCGAATTTAGAGAAGTACTAAATGCCAGAATCATGATTCAATGTCTGTGCTCCACCCACCACACAGGAAGGTGGGGGGTAGGTAGGAAGAAGGGTCCCCTCTGGAGAGCAGAAAGCAGTAAACTAGACGGGTTGGTCAAGCTCAGTTCTGGAGACACTGGATGTTGAACGAGGGTGCTGGGCTTGACCCGGTAAGTAACAGGAGACTGCTGTGGATATCTTAGCACATCCATAGCATGGCAAAGTTTGGAATGAGACAAGGTATGAGTTCAAGGCCACACTCCACGTCAGCTGAATGACTCTGGGAAACAGCTGAGCTTGCCGAGGTTGTCTTCTTGTTTGTAAATATGTTTTACGATACCCCCCATTCATAGGGGGAGAGGCTTAAGTGAGGTCATGTATTTCAAGCTTCTGCTAGAGTACCTCACATACAGTAAGCGCTTAACACGTGATACTCCCGCTACTACCACTGCCGTGAAAGCAGCATTTCCAGGTGATAGTTTAGAGAAAGACAGCTAACAGACTACACCCTGGAGTTCCTGGGATAAGGAGAGACAGGTGGGAGCGAGTTTACAAAAACGGCAAAGATGAGTCCATAGGACTTTGGCGGCTGATTTGGGGGACAAAGGAAAAGACAGACCCAAAGACACAAATGTAGGAGAATTGGAGAAGTGTGATAACATGATCAGAAATCAGGAAGCAAGGGACAGAGTTAGTTTTAGGAATTCGATGAGGAGTTACGTACGGGTTGGATATTTGGAGCGTGAAATGAGGGTAATACCTCGAGGACCATGTACTAGAATCTTTGACCAAAAGGCTGACTCTGGAGGTGTAGATTGGGGGATTACTGTAACACTTGTCTGTATTTGTAAAACAAAAATGAACTAGAGCCTGATAGAAGACCAGAAGACTCAGATTGACACCTGGGAGTGCCTGCATTTGGGGAACATGAGATTAGAGAGGAGCCATTGAAAGACTAAATGAAGGAGCAGAGGGAGAGGTGACAGTAAGGCCAAAAAAAAAAAAAAAAAAAAGTGACAGTTAATGCAGATGACGGAAGCCACAAAACAGGGAAGGGATTTTCCAAAGAAGACAAAGGTCTTCTGTGCCCAGGGCTGCTGAGGGGAGGAAAGACCGGGGGGACCAGAAAAGACTCTGCAGTTGGTGTGGTGACAGCTGGAAGCCAGACTGGCAGGAACCAGGTGGCAATAAAAGTCAGCGGGCGCTGCCTGTTCATCCATTCGTTAGAGGGGTACGTGTACAGAGGACCAGGCTGTGTCTGGAGATAGTCGCAAAAGAAACACAGGAGGTTATTTTTTGTTTTCGGGGAGGCCAGCACCACCCACAAACCTCAGAGTGAGCTTCAGTTCCTGTCCACCCCTTACCACGGCTCATCGCTTTGCGGACACGCTCCCCTCTCCCATTGCCAGGGCCATGGTCTTGGTCTTACAACTCTTGTCTTCTTCAGGTCTCACTTACCACTCATCAGCCTGGCCCGTTTGACCCCAACCGCACCATTTCTGATGACATCCTGAGTCCTAAGACCTTTAGCAAACACATCCAAGATTGTCTGGTCTCTTTCAAAGGCATCGTCGGGATTGAAGATTATTTTACCGACTTTGGTTTTTTTTCTGGTTTCACACAGGTGTCTAAAAAAATGATAGCAGTTATTTTCATTGTGGGTTTTTTTTAAATGTTTATTTATTTTTGAGAGACAGGGGGAGAGAGAGAGAGAGGGGGCGAGAGTGAGTGGGGGAGGGGCAGAGAGAAAGGGAGACAGAGGATCCGTACATAGCAGGCTCTGCACTGCCAGCAGAGGTCCTGGTGCAGGGCTCGAACCCACGAACCACAAGATCATGACCTGAGCCTGAGCCGAAGTCAGATGCTTCACATACTGAACCACCCAGGTGCCCCAGTCATTGTGGGTTTTAGATCACTCCTCTCAAACACACTCGAAATTCCTTTACTTCTTACACAGTAATTCCATCAGGAGCTGAACCCCCCAAGTGTTATTTGGAGCATGCCCCAGGAATAACCTCCCTTCCCCAGCCCACTTTGTAAGTGATTCTTAGAATCAATTTCCTCCACAAAGCCTCTCCAGTGGGATTTCTCTAATTCCTGCCCTGCGTAAGCACGGGACTTTGGTGATTTTTTTCCCATCTATCCTTTCCCAAACACGATATCTATATTCCATCTCAAGCGACAAATAGCATGTGCCAACAAATAGCGTAGACACAGTTGCTGCATTGTATAAGTAATTTTTGCTTTTCCTTCTGTTATTGGTTTCACTCCCCAAGCCAGTCTGAGTTAGCTTCATGGGACATGACTTTGTATCACAAGGTCAGAAACCGTCTAATCCTGTGTGTCACCTTCCACACTCCAGGATCCCCACCCAGCGTCATGTAAAGAATGGTAATTTATAAATTATAAACATTTATGATTTTATGTAAATTATATAAAATACAATTATAAATTATAAATTATAAACAAAAAAAACAGCTTTTTGTTGCTGGTTGATCACGAGGGTGACCACACTCCTATGCTCTGCAAATTCCTCTTTATGGTGAGAACTAGGGAGCTTCATCTCTCTCCCACCTCCTGTACAGTGCAGGCATCTCTCCTTACCTGTCAGCGGCTCTGAGATCCAGCCTTCCTTTCAGAGACTTTCAGGACAGACCCTCTTTCTTAATACTGGTATCATAGTGTTTTTCTTCTTTCCTTGAACTTGAATTTTTTTCTTCCTTTGGGAAGATACAGCAAGTCCGTCCTGATCAAAAGCATTCTCCATGGACAAGCTTCTGGTTATGTGCCTTTCAACTTTATTTCTCCTCCACTATCCATATATTTTAATTCTAATTCCAGGTGCTACAGAGCAAAGCCATATCACACTATAAGCTTTGGTCCTGGACTTCAGAATCACAATACTAGATGAGTCAGCCGATAAGCTCTAGGAATATTCCTGGAAGTCGTTGTACTTTGGGATTCCCAGTAATACCTTAACTAGATACCTTGAAGTCACTGAAAAACACATCAATATGTCTCACTCCACCAAAAATAAATATATCCGTAATTTAATTTCCCCTCAACTGGATCTCCAAAATGCCCATCTCCCCTCCAATGACACCTCACACAAGGAACAATGGGATGGAGGAGAGGTTAAGGTGAAAAAGTACAGTAGATTTAACCAGTTGCACTTAATACATCTTACCTCTGAATATTTATGAAAGTTGTGGCTATGTAACCACCATTCTGGGCCCCTCCTAGGGCTTTGGAAGAAGGTGTGAGTGCTAGTGAAGTTTCATCACATTCATGGCACATCCACCTCTCCACTCCACCTCTCTGAGTTTCTTTTTTCATCTGCAAAATAAGAATACTAGTGGGGCGCCCGGGTGGCTCAGTCGGTTAAGCGGCCGACTTCGGCCCAGGTCATGATCTCGCGGTCCGTGAGTTTGAGCCCCGCGTCGGGCTCTGTGCTGACAGCTCAGAGCCTGGAGCCTGTTTCAGATTCTGTGTCTCCCTCTCTCTGACCCTCCCCCGTTCCTGCTCTGTCTCTCTCGGTCTCAAAAATAAATAAACGTTAAAAAAAATTAAAAAAAAAAAAAGAATACTATTTACCTATTTGGGAGGTTGTTGTGCTACATATAATGAAATCATCTATGTTTTTAAAAAGCACTTTGTATTACTATCTAATACATGATTAGAGTTATTTCACATGTATTTTCTAATATTGGCTACATCAATATCTCCCTTCCTGCACTCTTCTTACAAAGACTCTGACACTCCTCCCTTTACGAGCTGCAGTCTCTGAAGTTGGGTGCCTGGGTGGCTAAATCAGTTGAGCCTCTGACTTTTGATTTTGGCTCGGGTCATGATCTCGCTGTTCGTGAGATTAAGCCCTGCGTGGGGCTCTGCGCTTGATGGCATGGAGCCCCAGCTTGGGATTTTCTCTCTCCCTCTCTCTCTGCTCCTCCCCTGCTCGCCTGTGCTCTCTCTCTGTCTCTCGATCTCTCTCTAAAAAATAAATAGATAAACATTAAAAAAAAAAAAAAAGTTGCAGTCCCTGTTCCCACGCTTCGAATTTGGGTAGACTGGTGAGCACAGCCGAGGTGACACTCTGACTCCCAAAGCCCGGTCATGCAAGGTGAGAGATCTTTCAGGTGGCCCTCTTGGAATGTTTACGTTGCAACCCAACGGCTGTGAGGAAGGCCAAGCTGCAGAGAGGCCCACCTAAGGAAGAACAGAGAGCCACCTCCGACTTTTCAGCCACGTGAGAGAGCCATCTTGAAAATGAATTCCCCAGCCCCTCCCCCCAGTTAAGCTGCCACGGATGAAACAAATTCATGATTCATGAGCAAGATAGGTAATTGTTGTTGTTTTGGAGTGGTTGGCCATGCAGCACTAGAGAACGGATACCCCATCCATGTTTCCAATTAAACCCCTCTCCGCTCAATCCAAACTGAATCTCTCCCACGATCCCATCTTATAATTCCCTGCACCTGTGCCTTTTCTCATACTTTTTTTTCTACTGAAAGGTCCTCTTCCCATTGAAGTCATACCTATCCTTTAAAGTCTCCCTCAATTGCCACTTCTATGGAGCACCCCCCCCCCCATTGTCCCAGTTGATTGTGATGTCTTCCTCCTCTCAAATCTCGAAGAACTTTCTTTCTACTTATTGCCAGGATTGATATTTCTGATATTTATTAACTGGCATGTCCAAGCATCGACCAATCAGGAGCAGGGGTGGGGGAGGTTTCCTAGGGTCCTGGGATTGCCCTCAGCCGTGCAGTGAAGTTGGTTCCACACACTCGTAGCTCCTTTTCTGACCTGAATGCACCTTTCAGGAAGGGCACCTTATGTATTTTTGGAAGTATCCCATCCCCCATGCAAAGCATAGAGTCTTGTGTGTAATATACTGTGTATATTATTTTCAAATAATTTGATGAGGGGCGCCTGGGTGGCGCAGTCGGTTAAGCGTCCGACTTCAGCCAGGTCACGATCTCGCGGTCCGGGAGTTCGAGCCCCGCGTCGGGCTCTGGGCTGATGATGGCTCGGAGCCTGGAGCCTGTTTCCGATTCTGTGTCTCCCTCTCTCTCTGCCCCTCCCCCGTTCATGCTCTGTCTCTCTCTGTCCCAAAAATAAATAAACGTTGAAAAAAAAAATTAAAAAAAAATAATTTGATGAGACTTAAAAAATAGATCTCTGGCTAATAAAAGAGAAGGTGCAAAGAGAATACCCAAGAGAAAAAGGAGCATAAAACTTTAAGACTGTAAATAACTGAAAAATCAGATAAATTTTCTCAAACCAGGATCATGAAGCCGCAGGATTTTTTTTTTTGATCTGAGAGCTGAGACATCATCTAATTGGGACTCATATTTGTGTGTGCAAAAGAATCACCTGGGGAAAATTACTGTACGTGTGGTGGGGGAGAGAATACAGATTCTGGATTCCACACCCAGGCATTCTGAATAAGTAGGTCTAGATAAGATTGATGAAGCCTCCTTCTTAATGAGCTCTCCAGGTGACTCTGAGGCAGGCGGGCGGTGAACCTCACGTTTGGAAACCCTGGCTTAGTCAAACCCCTCTCGCTGCATCTGGTTTATTCCCTCATCGCTGTAGTCATGTGCCCTTTGAACTGGCCACGGATGCAGGACTGCCATAGAGTGGAAGAGGTAGCGTGGCCAGAAGGAAGGAGAAGTTGGGAAAGGTGTCAGTTTAGGGCTGCCCTTGAAGGAGAAATCACCGCCTTTAATCTTTGGGTGGCGGCAGAATGAAACAAAACACTTCACTGAGATCAGCAGGGAGGCAAGTCGCCTGGCTGGGGAATCTTCTCTCTGGGGGTGTCCTTGGGTGTCCTTGGGTGGAGTGGCCTGTTTTCTCATAGTCGAGTAAATTGTTACAGGGATGACTCACTCGGTGTGGTGCAGGCTCCACCCTCGGCCACCCGGTTCCTACCTGTTCCTACCGGTCCAACATGTCATTTCATTTACCCACAGCCCCAGAGCTAACATTACAACCCAAGGGTCTGACATCGTAGTGTCTGCTTCAACCATTTTCAGAATAAAATCTATACAGTTCTGAATCCTTCAACTATTTGGAAAGAAATCCATGGGATCTTTCCAGCTTTCCTTTCCAGCATCACACACTCCATCCTCTGGAATCCTTCACGAAATGAGTGATTTGCCCAGGAATCTGAGTCTCTGGATGAGGTCTCAGTCACTGCTGAGGCGTGTGATCTTACCCAATAGCCATCTAAGAGGTGGCTGTCCGGCCCTTCGAACCTCAATGTTTGCCTACGATAAAAACTGAGGGACACCCTTTAACTAAGACAGCTTTTTCTCACCAGCATCTTCCTCTTCTTGGAAGGCAGAAAAGGAAAGCAGGACGCATGAAGCAGCTACCAATGACTTAACCATGAATTATCATCAACCGTGAATTATTCGGGAGCAGCAGAATAGCCATCTTTTGTAAAATTTTAGGTCTTTCTGGAAATACTCTATCTCCCCCAATCCCTATGCATTTTTAAAATTAAAAACATTTTTTAAATATCTGCCTAGGGGCGCCTGGGTGGCTCAGTCGGTTAACTGTCCGATTCTAGGTTTCGGCTCAGGGCATGATCTCACAGTTCATGAGTTCAGGCACCACACTGGGCTCCACGCTGACAGCTCGGGGCCTGCTTGGGAGTCTCTCTCTCTCCCTCTCTCTCTGCCCCTCCACTGCGTGCATGTTCTCTCTCAAAGTAAATAAATAAACTTTAAATAAATAAACAAATAATCTGCCTAGAACCTAATGTAGAAACTGACATCTACTAAGTGATGAGACCCTACAGAATTTGAATCCTGAACTAGCTCACAGCACGGTACAAACATAACCACAAAGGTGGGCACATCCCTATCATTGCCACAGACTTTCCTCACAGCAGAATTCCAGGCTTCCTGTCATCAGTCTTTAACAATTGCTCTTTGTTGATTGTGTCACAACATGCCTATTCGTACATTGTACCAGGCGGTCGGCACCTGTGGGCTCGTGTCATTCCCCACGACGCTGGGAGAGAGGTGTTACTTTAAAATCAAGAAACCAAGTCTCCGAGAGGTTTGGCGCCTCATCTAAGGTCACAGAGCTAGCGGCGATCGGGGGCTTCACCCAGAACCTCCACGCCAATTCCAGGGCACATTGCACCGTGTCATATGGACTTGCTCTGTGTAGGAGCCGAGCTGGGCCCACACAGCTTGTTCCAGACAGAGCCTGGACGTGGGCCTACAGGGGCCCTGAGGATGCAGACCTCCGACTGCTTGGGGGCATAACTGGCCCAGGGCACCGGCCTCTGTGCTCTCTCTGAAATCCACCTCTGCCTCACGGAGATCACCCTTCCCACAGGCTGTGCCCTGCCAATGAGGACCGAGGGGGCCGGGGTGCTAGGACGGGCCCCTTTGTGGGATACGTGGGACTCCACTGACTGGTGACTTTGTCTCAGGACGCCCTTTGGCCTTGCCCAACTTTCCTGACAGCTCGGGAGCCAAGGAAGTGTTCACTCCACCTTTCTCCCCCTCCTTCACTCAAGATGACACTTGTATTCCAGTCTGATGGCAATCCCACCCTTCTCCAGCTCCCTAAGCAAATCCTTGGCTGCTGTTGGTCGGAGGCCCCGATTATCCCAGCCTGTCTCATTCCTTCATTGCTGATGCCCCTGCAAGGCACATCCCCAGGCTCAGGGACCCGGAGGAGAACCTAGTGTTCAGACTCTGGTGAATTAGCAGAACTAAGAAGGCAAAAGACAGAAAGATCGGGCAAATTTCAGCATGCATGCCAATGCTGACCCAAACCTGTCCTTAGACGGGGGAATCTTCAGGGAGAACGTTAGGTGGGGAAATTAACGCTGCCATGGGCGTGTTTGCTTGGGCAGCCTGCTTGGAGGGGTCGGGGAGAAGTGGTTGCTCCTAAGCAGTGAAGCTCCTTTGTGTCCTGCTGACAAAAGTTGTTCCTATTTGGCCTTCTGTACCCCTCTTAGGTTTCAAAAGTCGCTGTCCTCACGACCTGTTTTTTTAAGTTTTTATTCAAATTCCAGTTGGTTAACATACAGTGTAATATTAGTCTCAGGTGTTCAACACTTCCATCCATCACCCAGTGCTCATCACAGCAAGTGTGCTAGTTAACCCCCATCACCTATTCCCCCCCCCCCACCACCCCCTCCCCTCTGGGAACCATCAGTGTGTTCTCTACAGTGAAGAGTCTGTTTCTTGGCTTGTATCGCTCTTCCCCCCCCCCCCCCCGCCCACCCCTTCGCTTGTTTGTTTCTTAAATTCCACACATGAATGAAATGGTATTTGCTTACAGTCTGTTTTTGTTGACCTTTGAACTGCATGCGATGGGGAAGAGGCATCACATAGGATACACACTCATTAAAGAAAGAACCGTCCATGTTGATTCCTTCTGAGTGACATCACAGAAGGCATTAGTCTTTGGATCTGTTGTTCGAAGAAGGAACCAGTTCCAAAAACAGAATCCCACACATTCTCCTCCTCTGGGTCACAGAGCAAGCATACCGTTCCGTGTTCATTCATTAAATACGCCCTGTGCCCTATCATGGCTGGGTGCTGGGATTCAGAGAGGAAGTACTGTCTAATAGCATCATTAACACATGTCAGGGAAACAAGACAAGGGAACCTGTCTACCGGAACTCTGAGACTTAGATTGATTTACTGAATATAAAATTCTCTTACTAACTTTTTAAATGTTTATTTTTGAGAGAGACAGAGAGGGACAGAGTACGGGCAGGGGAGGGGCAGAGAGTGAGAGGGAGACACAGAATCCAAAGCAGGCTCCAGGCCCTGAGCTGTCAGCACAGAGCCCAACATGGGGCTTGAACTCACAATGACCAGTGGGCAGAAGGAAGGGGTTTAGACATCAAGGAGCCAAGTTGCACAACACCCTCTCGATCTGTGCTGGATGTGGCCCTTGAGTACCTCAAGTGCAGGGTCAGTCTGACCCCGGTGCTGTATGTATAAAATGCACAATGGAGTTTGAAAACCAAAGTTTAAAAAAGAATGTAAAATATCTTATGATAATTTTCATATTTATTGCATGTCAAAATGGCATTCTTCTGGACCTATTGGGTTAAATAACACACAGTATTAAAATTAACTTCATCTACTTCCTTTTGCTTTTTTAATGTGGCTATCAGAAAATTTAAACTTTTGTATGAAGCTCAGATTATGTTCACCGTGCCGCTCTAGATGTCAGATCCAATGAGGGCAGTGATCGTATGTGCTCATTGAATTGCCATTATATTCATAGAATTGAACACAGTATCCAGCACCGAAAAGCACTGAATAAATATTCGAGGAATGAATAACAATATGAATGAGCAAATGGACATCAGTATTATTCATTTCTCTGAAGCAAGAAACATTTCTGTCCCCTTTTTCCTGAACCTAACATCTGAGAAAGAGGCAGGAGATTTGCAAAAGTCCATCTCCCAAACTTGAATTCCAGCCCTGAATTCACTTGAGTGTATGTCTGATTGCCTTCGCAGAAACTCCACGGAGGTGGCTCACAGACATCTCAAACTTAACACCTCCAGAGCAGAATTCTTTATTTTCTTCACAAACTGATTCCCGCCCAAATCTTTCCCGTCCGATAAATGGCCGATAAATGGCACCGTGACCTACCAATCCTTCAGGGCAAAAACACGAGTCATTCTGGAGTACTCTATTTCCCCCACTAATACCACAACCCAACCCCATCCAATCAAGAAATAAAACTTATTGGTTCTTACTGCAAAATATATTCCAGATGCATCCAGACTTCTCTACCATATTCCGAATTGCTCCGTGTACTACTGCCGTGGCCCTCAGAAATTCTGTGAACCGTTATTATCCTTCTGACAAAATGGATGCCCAACAAACTTTATGGGAAGATGACTTTTATTTGTATTTAACAAATGTGTTTCAAAAGAGCACACCAACTTCAGGATGGACACGGGTGGGCAGTCATCTAAATATACACCAGCCTTCAGGCAGGGCTTCAGCTTGTCCAGACAAAAATCTGTTCCATTTATTGAGCTGTCCACAGATGTGGGACCCAGAGACAGGCGATGGAGGTGTTAACCCCATCATTTATTAGCTGTAGGATCCGCGCCTTTCCTGGGTGTTGGTGCAACAGCAGAGTAAACATCACTCTCCCCCTCCCCGCCCAGTGCAGCTTCTTGCCGCCTTTTGGGGACCTCCGCCAACAGTGTTCCCCCAGCTCAGAAGCCAATGAAGTGCACCCCTTGCCCCCACCTAAAACATACAAAACATAAAATGATAGCCGTCATCTATCTGCTGGATCACGGAAAAGATAAAGGAGATCTCAGACACTTGTGGAAATAAACCATAGGCGCTCTTTGCTGGTTTGGCTCTATAAAGAGTTATTGTATTGCTACAGAATTGCAGGAAAATTAACTCAGCCTAGACAAGGAAGAGGGCACGCTGAGATGGAACCCTAACACGGGGTTCTGCCAGCTCCCTCCATGCAGGAGAGCAGGTGCCTGCTCTGCACATCTCTGCAGTTCGACTGGGGGCTCTACACCTCCATGTCCCCCCTCCCGCTGCCCCTGGATTTCGCCTTCTCCCAGGACGACCCTCCGCAAACACCCCCCGCCACCTTTCCAGTCCCTTGTGCCGTCGTTGGCCCTCTCCGGTGTGAGTGTTGGCTCTTCCGTGTGACGCCACGCCTCCCAGGAGGGAGCCCTCTTTTCACTCTCTCCTACTCGGTTCTACTCTGCCAAGGCGAATCTTCCAGAAGCACCATATTCTTGAAGCCATTTTCCTAAATAAGAATCCGCGGTAGCTCGTCTGGCTCGTTCATTCATTTTTAAAGATTCATTCATCCAACATACATTTATGTCAGGCCATATGCTCGGGATGCTGATTAGCGAAACAGGCCAGTGCCAGTTCCCTAAGACTGAATGAGCGCCACGCTCTTCCCTGTGGTTTTTAACACTTCGCCGTCTCTCAGCTGGGCCTTTGTGTTCATCATTTCCCCAAACGGGGCTTCCACCCTCCGTTCGTTATCATCCTATGAATTTTGCTCACCGCGGAAGGACCGATTTAAAGCATCCCTCCTCGATACTTTGTCTGAATTTATATCATTTATTTTGCACACACCACTAATTTCACCGCCATCCTTCAGCGTCTTATTTTTTTAGTGCAGTTACTCTTCGAAATGTGTGGGTCTTATCCCCACAGCTAAACATAAATATACATACTTTGAGTGGGGTTCTCCCACAGTGTCTAGCCGATAGAGTGTTTTGCAATATTTTTGATTGGTTGATCTATTAGAAATTTACTCTTTGAAAGATCTGCTCCATTATCGGCGAAAGTCATACATAGACTGCAGTTCACCCTTCAACACCCCGGGCTTGAACTGTGTGTGTCCACTTGTACACGAATTCTTTTCAGTAATTATATTGGAAAATTTCATGGAGATTTCTGACAATTTGAAAAAAAAAGCCTCATAGACAAACCACATAGCCTAGACATATCGAAGAAATTATGCACAGGTTAGGTACGTCACGAATGAATAAAATGTGTACAGACTATTTTATCATTTGCTGCCAAAAAATATATACACAAATCTATGATAAAAAGTTAAAATTTATCAAAACTCATGCACACAGACCATACATACTCCCATCTGCAGTTAGGAGAAATGTAAACGCAGATGCAGTATTAGATCATAACTGCATAAAACTAACTGTAGTGCATATTTCACTACACTGGTAATTTCATAGCTACCTCCTGTGACCATTGTGGTGAGCTCAAGTGTTGTAAGTATCCGCTTAAAACACCCTGTGATGCTAATTATCTCCATGTGGGCAGCTCCTCTCTCGAGTCAATTGCATATTGCAGTAAAAAGTGACCGCTCACAGTTCTTGCGTATTTTTCATCACGTTTAATCAATACTGCAGACCTTAAATAATGCCATGGAATCCACGTGAAGTGCCACTAGTGACGCTGGAAATGCTCCCAAGAAGCAAAGTCCTGACATGACAAGAGGAAGTTGAATTTCTTAATATGTACTGTGGACCGTGATCTGCAGCTGCCTTTGCCTATGGTTTCAAGTGCATGAATGAATCCAGCATAGAGACCATTGTAAAGAAAACAAAAGAAACTGCATGAGGCCATGACCACAGCCAGGCCAGTAGCCGTGAAAACCTTGACCTTCCTTTTCTTAAGTTTATGTATTTATTTTCGGAGAAAGAGAGAGAGAGAGAACAAACAAGCAGGGGAGGAGCAGAGAGAAGGAGAAACAGGATCCCACGCAGGCTCTGGGCCATCAGCGCATAGCCCTATGCACTCACCAACCGTGAGATCGTGACCTGAGCCAAGATGGAGAGTCAGATGCTTAACCAACTGTGCCACCCCAGGCACACCAAAAAACTTTGCACCTCTTGCTAAATACCCTTTTGGGTCGTATTGAAAATGCAGCTTTTATGTGGATGCAGGATTGCTGTAAGAAAGGCATACCTGTAGCCTCTAATGTGGTTCAAGAAAAAGGGAAGTCATTATAGGACAACTGGAAGCAAAAGGAAGGCCGCTGTCTCTCGTAAGTGGAGAAACTGCGCGTCAGCCAATCACACGTAAGTGGTTTTACAAAACATAACAATGTTTTCAATACTGTTATGAATCTGACCATGATGCTTTGTGCCATAAAATTTTTATAGCAATTCACTCATTAATGTATCGGCTAGGCTACTGTGGAGCAGTCATGTGGGATATACTAGGCATAAAGCAATCACACTGCTGCTTTTTCATTGTCAATGCATGAACCATTATACCTGTAAATAAACATGAATTTCTTTCATTATATTTTCATTGTTTGATGTCTAGTGTTATACGTATTAACATCTACATTGTTTTGTATCGTGTAATATTGAGGTAGGTACTGACAGATGATTCATCTCGTGAACAAATGATGTAAACGTATGGGATTCATAAATACAGTACAGGTCTATAAATGTATTCTCTCTTCCTTATGATTTTCTTAACAACATATTCTTTTCTCTAGCTTACTTTAGTGTTTTTAAGCTTATTTATTTATTTAGGGAGAGAGAGAGAATGAGCAGGGGAGGGGCAGAGAGAGGGAGAGAGAGAGAATCCCAAGTAGGCTCCACACTGCAGAGCCTGACGTGGGGCTCAATCTCATGAACTGTGAGATCATGACCTGAGCCAAATAAAGAGTTGGAAGCTGAGCCACCCAGGCACCCCCTATAACTTACTTTATTGTAAGAATACAATATATAATACGTAGAGCATACAGAATATGTATCAATCGACTGTTTATGTTATAGGTAAGTCTTCTGGTCAACAGTAGGCTACTAGTGGCTCAGTTTCTTGGGAGTCCAAAGTTGCAGATAGATTTTCAACTGTGTGGGGAGGTCAGCACCCCTCGGCCCTGCATTGTTCAGGGGTCCACTGTATTTTTGTCATCAGACTAAATCATCCGATTGTATTTCTACTACTTGAACTTTATATGAAGTCTTTAATCAGCCGATATTTAATATCTATTCTCTACACTGAAAAATTGTTTACAAATTCTATTTTTGAAACAGGAGATGCCCTTAAAGTAGGGATTCAATATTTCACTTTTTATTAGTGCTCATTGTGTTTACTATGGCATTAAACAAACAGCAAGTGCCTGATTAAAACAAAAACAAAAAGAAAAAGATAGCTTGTAACATTTCCTGTATTTCAATGGTTTATTTTCTTGTTACTTTGGCATTATATTCTGACATCATTGAAAGCAGGATGGTGTTTTGTTTACTGCTGCATCAACAATTCCCAGGACAGGGCTGCTACCTGTTAAACAGAAAAAGAATCAGAGAATATGATGGATGGATGGATAGGTGCATGGATGGAAGGATGGACAAATGGATAGAGGGACAAAATGATAGATGCATGACACAGAACAACAGAGATTTCTTCCAGTCTAGGGCAAAAGAAATTTCCTGAAGGAACTGGTATTTGAGCTGACCTTAAAGACTAAGGAAGCTTTAGATGTGTGGGATGATAAGGGCAAACCCAGGCAAAGCAAACACGTTAAACAACAGCCTGGTGGATCAGAAGAGTTTGATGAAAGTTGGCAAGACACGAAGTGCTAGACAATAAGGTTGATGACTAGAAATGTGTTTGACATATTTCTGAGTCCATCGGAAACATTTTCAGCTCCTTGAAGGCATAGCCAGTTCATGGGTGTGTTTCCAGAGCTTAGCCCAGTGCCTGTCACACACTGAAATAATGGAATAAAAAAACAAGTCATGGAGGGAAGTTGGCTCTTGGCCACTTCTCTGAAGTCACCTACTGAGACCTTTTTCCTGGCTTACTCCATTACACCATATTGAATGCCTTGGTCTTTCTTAAACATAACTTAGAGCCTTTACAATTGCTCTTTCCTTTACCTGAAGCTCTTCTTACTCTGCTCTGCCCCACTGACCTCCTGCTCTCCTTTAAACAAACCACCCTGACACCTTTGCAGTTGCCATTTATTTGATCACTCTGCTGGGAAAATTCTTCCCACCCGTCTTCACGGGACTTGATCCCTCCTTCATTTAAATCTCTCCTAAAAGTCTCTTTCACTTCTTTGAGAAGCCCTCCCTGCCAGCCCATGTAAGGAGTGCCTTTCTCCTGTCACTCTCAATCCCCCCAACTTTTATTTTTCTATTGTTTCCTTTTTCTTGCTAGCACATAGCGCCACCTTCTATTATTAGAGAGTTGTGTCTAATCTCCACCTGGTTGGGATGTCAGCTCGTTTTTTTTAGGTTTATTTTTATTTGAGAGATAGAGAGCAAGTGGGGGGAGGAGCAGAGAGAGAGGGAGACAGAATCTCAAACAGGCTCCATGCTGTCAGTGCAGAGCCCAATGAGGGGCTCAGACTCACAAACTGTGAGATCGTGAGATCATTGAGAGTTGGACATTTTTTTTTTAACATTTATTTATTTTTGAGAAGAGAGAGACAGAGCATGAGTGGGGGAGGAGAGAGAAAGAGGGAGACCCAGAATCTGAAACAGGCTCCAGGCTCTGAGCTCTCAGCACAGAGCCCAACACGGGGCTCGAACTCATGGACCGCGAGATCATGACCTGGGCCGAAGTCGGATGCTTAACAAACTGAGCCACCCAGGCTCCCCTAGGGTGTAAGTTCTTATTCCAAAAATTTCCCATAGTGGTTTCTTATTCTCTGCTATTTCCCTGAAGCCTAGAACAGTGCTTGACATAGGAAGCACTCCATAAATATCTGTTGAATAAATAAATAAGTAGTTCAAATACCTTACCCTGGAATTGAAAGCCTTTTATACTTGTACTCCGATCTTCCTTTGGGGCGACTAAGTCCTAGAACTTCAAAGGTAGAATGGACTACATTAAGATGATCTTATCCATCCAAAGCATCTTAAAGATGAGAATAGTGAGGCCTAACACGGAAAGCATAAGCTAGAGGCCAAATCATACAGTAAATTGGTGAAAGGGCCAGAATTAGAAACTTGATCTCCCGTGGCCTACCAGGCTTAACCCTGACCCACACCAGTTCCTGCCATCTGCCCTCCATCAGGGATCAGAGTGAGCTTCGAAAATGCAAGCGTGACTCACCTCTACTTGACGCTGTTCAGTGCCTCTCCATCTCTCAGTCCAATCAGCTGTGCTCGCTGAGAGCAGCTGCCATGTTGGACCCATGTCCTTGTTGTGTTCCCAATGAATGTCCCTCAGTGCTGTTTCACACATCTGTACCTCCATACACGCTCACTTGTGTCTGGACCTGTTATCGTCTGCCTTGATGATTCTTACCCATTTATCCTTCAAAACTTTATTTAAGGGGCTATTCCACCATGAGGCCTACCATTATACCATCCCCCCAAGTCTCTGAGAAATAACTAATTCCCCTCCTCTACATTAATTCTAATCCTAGTCCTTGCTTCTGTCACTACAAATGTTATAACCGAATTGTCCCCTTCCATGGGGTTACAGAAGGTAGTGGACATTTGTCATTTCTACTGTGCGATGTTCAACCCTCCTTCTGTTTGGGAGCAGGAGTGTCACACGACCTGGTCTGTGACTACAGATGACAAAGCAGAGAGATCCTCTTTCTCTCTCTATCCCTGGCAGCCTGGGCCCAGGCACTGGGCCAGAGTCTGGCAACCAGAAGCCCATCCTACAATTTGGACTCTTGAGTGAGTATAACCGACACAAAGGGAGGGCTGGGATCCCCTCATGGCAGGTACTGCGGCTGTGGTGGTCGCATTCTGACGAGACTGATCTTGCTAGAAGATGGCTCTGCTCTTCCAGCTTCTCAGCCTAGGTACCAATGGGGAGAAAATCTCATGGCAGAATTAAATACAAAGTTCAAGAAATATTAGCAACTAGTATCATGTATCCATGTATATTGACACAGGGAGCTCAATCTTTCTCTAAGACAGCCTGTCTCCTCCAACCCTATTCTTTCTGATTTGTCTATTTCTTGTCACCTGAATATGTTTTGGACACTTTGCTGTCTCATCTAAAGGACCTAGCACCTACTCCATCTGTCTAAATCCTAACCATCCTTCAAGGCCCCTTCAGTGGCTCCATTTGACCCCCTCCCCCCATGAGCTTGCCACCTCTTCGTTCCCATAGCACTCTTTCCCTATGCTATTTATGATAGATTGGATTTTGGTCCCTATGATTCGCAGCCCTTTCTTGTGGAAGGATTACACACCACCCTCATAACTTGACGGGGCCACTAAAATGTGAGAAGTGACATGTGTCCCATCCAAGCGGAGCTTTGAGAGTGATCTTGTAGCTCTCCCATTGCACTTTATTCTCTGTCATAAGAGTGGCATCTCCTTAGAGAGAGGCTGTCCCTCCAACCTGGGTCCTGGAAAGACGAAGATCTGTGGAGTCCACGGTCGATCTTTAGTTCAGCCATCAAGAGAATGAAAAATAAACCTTTGTTATCGGCCACTGATTTAAAGTTGACATTACTGTAGCAAAACCTAACATAAGCTGACTAAGGCACCACTCACTTACAGTTTTCATGTGCTATTTGGTATTATTATTTATCTTTAAATAAATATATCCTGTGTTCCCAAGGTGTTTTCCAACACCAGCAGCCAATTTTCTGCTGACATCCAACTGGCTGCCCAACAATTCAATCCAATCTGTAACCTAGCATTAGCACAGACCCCACAGGGTAAGGGCTCAGTCCCAAAAAGGCTGCCTTCCTTCTTCAGATGTCACTTGCAAGTAGTAAGGCCCCACCCTTACGTCTAATTTGGCTACAAACTGGGGTTCCCGTGACCCACTTCTCAGGTTCCATAATCTGCTAGAACCATTCATAGATTTCAGGGAAACACACTTATTGGTTTACTCGAAAGGATATTATAAAGGATAAAAAATAAGCAGCCAGATGAGGAGGTACATAGAGCAAGGTCCAGGAAGGTCCTGAGTGCAGGACTGTCTATCTGTGTGGGGCTGGAATATGCCACCCTCCAGGCACGTGAATGCATCTACTAACCCAGAAGCTCATCAAATTTCTTCTTTTCGGAGGTTTTCTAGAAACTTAATCTCCACCTGCTCCTTCCTGGAACTCAATGAGTGAGGCTGGAAGATGAACCCTATTCTGAGGCTAACATAAATCTCCTCGCTAGCATAAAACCAAAGGGACCCTCTAAAACTAAAGGGACTCACTTTGAGTAACAAAAGACCCTGAGCACTCAGGAAATTCCAAGGATTTTAGGGACTCCATGCCAGGAATGAAGGGCAAAGACCAAATATATTCTTTATGATATCATCTTTGGAATCAGAGGCACCTGGGTCGCTCAGTCAGTTAAGCATCCGACTTTGGCTCCAGTCGTGATCCCTTGGTTTGTGAGTTTAAAGCCCAGCATTGGGCTCTGTGCTGACAGCTCAGAGCCTGGAGCCTGCTTTGGATTCTGTGTCTCCCTCTCTCTCTCTGCCCTTCCCCCACCTCAAAAATAAATAAACATTAAAAAAAAAAAAAAAAGCCCAGAACCTTTGGAAACAGAAATCATGGCTTACACCCACAACAGTTCCCAGCCCCAGACGGTGCAAAATAGTAGCTGCCCAGTAAATGTGAGTGGATGGTAAGGATGATTTTCAACAAACTTGAAAAAGAGACAAATTAAAGCAGACCTGTTCACCCAAAGTCGAGACTAGACCACCATGCTATTTTTTTTTAACACGAAAAGTGTAGAAGCTTAATAGCATGGGGGTATCTCAGTAGGAACAACACCCAGGAGACAGAGATTTCAGAAATTTAGTTATTTGTCTTCAGTAACCTCCCCAGATTATTAGCAAAAAGCCATGGGCTTGGGAAAATTGGAGCTTGGTAAATTCTGGCAAATCGATTGACCTGAAGAAGACCGCATGAGAACAGAGTCATCTAAATGTCTTCAATAGTGAGTCCAAATGACCAGAAGCCCATATGTATGTGAGCAGCCTGCATTTTAAACTGAAGAAAAGCCTGTCAGATACACACACACACACACACACACACACACACGGATTTTCAGCGATGATACAAAACCAGCCATGTATTCCTATATTTAGACCTAAGACATCTCCTTCAATTCAGACTATGTAAGAATATTCCTGATGGAGACTCTTGGCATTGAATTTAACAAAGTCAAGGACAAGAAGGTATTGTCACAGAGGGAGGTGGGCACCAAACAAGGGCCAGACTTTGATCACGTGGCCAAAATACTGGGGTACCAATACCGTGCCTTTGTAGTGAGTTAATTAGGTGAAATATTTTGTGCGAAAAATTTTCAGAGAGGGTATATTCTAGGGATAGATAGGCACTAGGTCATCATGCTGTGAACTGAGGTTCCATTTTATATTCAACTCTACATCCTTCGTGAACAGGTATATATACACACAGACCCACACCTACCTACACACTCCAACACCTACCTCCTAGATAGCACACAGTAAATGCCCACAAACGTTTTTAAGTGAATACCTGAAAAGCTGAATTTACGATCAAACGTCAACCCTTTGCTGCCTACACGTGCCAAACTGATAGCACCATGCACTTAAAAATGAAAACATATCTGGAAGCTTGGGATGGGGAAGCGAGGACCAAGGACCTATTATGTGGCGGGCCCCTTACAACCTACTGTTCGTATGTGGAAACTGAGGCTCAGAGAGATAAGTCACATAACTAGCGTTAAGATAAATTTCTAGGCCCAAGTTGGATCTGCTCCTGACCAGGGTGTACCATCAACAAATCAAAATTCAGATCACTTTCATGTCCCTGTAAGTGATCCTCTTGACCAGAAATACGTGAGTTGGCTAGTCCCCCAAAGCCAAGCCAACTCAGGCTCTGTACTTATTTCCTTGTTCCTTCTCATTCCAATCAAGGTTGCCTAAGTAGCCCCAGCCAATCAGATTATTTTCTGGTTTTCTCTTCCCTGTTCTTTATTATTTATTTTATAAATGCTTCCTGCCTTCTTCTCTGTTTTGCCGTTCTTGAATGGGGACTATCGGTTCCGTGAAGTGTTAAATAGCTTATTCATATCACTTAAATTCTGTTCTCTCTCTCTCTCTTTCTTTTGATTTTAGACAGAGAATCACACTCAGTGTGGAGCCCCACATGGGGCCGCATCCCACGACCATGCGATCAGGACCTGAGCCAAAATCAAGAGTCGGGTGTTTAACTGACCCTGGCACCCAGGTGCCCCTTAAACTGTCTTCTTTAACCATTTTTTAAACACCGGGAAGAGGCAGAGTCCAGCCTTGAACGTAGAAATTTGTATTTTTCTATTCTATCACAGGCTCTTAACCTAGGGAGCCTCGGACACCCACAGACAGCGCACGGGAAGCGTTTATGAGGTGCGGATCCATATTTTTCATCAGATTCTCAAGGTGGGCCATGGCCTCCAGAAGGCTAAGGTGTGGGCCTGGGGGGAGCCTGCAGTGGCTGGGCTGGTGCAACGCGCATGAAGGAGCGGCCAGAGCAGAACTGAGGGAGGATGCATGTTGCCCACTCACCCAGTTTCAACACCACTCCGAACCGATGTCCCAACCCCACGGGGGTTACCAGTGTCCTATTCCCAGAGACATCGGGTGACAGATGATCTGGTCCGAGTCCCATACACTCCTTGTGGTATTTTTAGACACATTCTGTTCACTGAGAGAAACTTCAAATATTGCTGGGTGTCATGGGCCCGCGACATGACTGTTCCTTGGGTGGGGTGGAAGAGTGAGAGAGACCCCAGGGACGGGAGCTGGGCTCCCCCGGGCACTCAAGCACATGATGAGGGAGCAGCATTGTGACCTCAGAGGAGAGGGAAGCCAGTGAGCTCAGGTTCTAGGAATGGACTAGAAACAACCCCTGATGAATCACATACTCAATCCAATTTTCCTCTAGACTTCTAGCCACAGGCCTTCCTGAGAATAAGTAGAATGGAGATTCGAGACACTTTTTATTTCTGTCACAAGGATGAGCAGAGTACTCCCTGCTACCACCAGGCACGGTGAGGGGAGTCTCACGTAGACGTAGAGTGTGAAGAAGGCACATCCTACCTGCGTGTGCATTACACGAACAAGTAATCACAATGAATGTGACAAGTTCTGTGCCAGAACCATCAGACAGAGCTGTGGGACCACCTCCGGAGGAAACAGCAGTTACACCTTGGAGAAGGAGAAGCAGTACTATTGGTGGTGACATACCGGTTCAATGGAATAAACACGTATCGAGTCCCAGGCATTGTCTTGGGATGAGGGGAGGAGATGTCTAGACACACAACGTCTGCTGTCAGGGAGCTCAAAGCCAGGCCCACAGACCTAGAAGCACGGAAATGACAACCTATCACAAACAGGCAGTGCAACTTAAATGGCAGGCTAGCACGACTCTGGGGATAACAAGGTGTGTGTTGTCTGTGTGTGTGTGTGTGTGTGTGTGTCTGCGTATCTGTGTGTGTCTGTGTCCGGGAGAAAGGGATGCCTGAGTTAGGTTTTGGATGATAAATAAGAATTTATAGGGTTGCAGATACAAAATGCATAGCTACAAAGGCTTTCCAAAGAGAATCGTAAGTAATAGCACTTATAGAATATTCACTGGGGGCAAGTACTGTACTAAGTGCTTTGCAGACATTATCTCACACAGCAACTCACCACCACCACCCCCTGCTTTTTTTTTTTTTTAACATAATCATCCTTTCTTGGATAAGAGATACACTCAATCCCCAAAAGGCCTACCATACTCCAGACATATCTATCTGTCCATCTCTACCTAATTTGTCTATCTACTCATCTTTCTATCTTTTATATATTTTTATCTGACCTGATTTGATTTGATTTGGAGAGAAAGAGAGAGCACGCGGGGGAGGGGCAGAGAGAGAGAGGGAGAGAATCCCAAGCAGACGCCGTGCTCAATGTGGAGCCCCCGACCGTCAGAACGTGACCTGAGCTGAAGTCAAGAGCTGGCCACTCAACCAGCTGATCCACCCAGGTAACCCTCATCTTCCTATCTTCCTATCTATCTATCTATCTCTCATCTATCTATATACCATCTACCTATCTCTCCATATCTATCCCAGTGTTTATTCCAGAATCAGATATAGGATTTTATTTTCTTAAGAAATTACTGGGGCGCCTGGGTGGCGCAGTCGGTTAAGCGTCCGACTTCAGCCAGGTCACGATCTCGCGGTCCGTGAGTTCGAGCCCCGCATCGGGCTCTGTGCTGACAGCTCAGAGCCTGGAGCCTGTTTCCGATTCTGTGTCTCCCTCTCTCTCTGCCCCTCCCCCGTTCATGCTCTGTCTCTCTCTGTCCCAAAAATAAATAAACGTTGAAAAAAAAAAAAAATTAAAAAAAAAAAAAAAGAAATTATGGTTTTCTTCTAAAAAGCAGAAAACACACTTTCAAAAGTTTTGATTTACATATTCCTCTATTAGATCAGCTGAGGGATGACTGAACAAAAAGAGAACACAATGTTTGGAAGGCAGAGGCGGGATTAATATTTAAATACCTTGAAAGGAGACCTTCTCAGTGATATATTTCATCTAGTCACCCTGAACTGTTTAAAGTGACACTCCAGATTTTAGAGCAGAAATTCATGGCTTGTTAGAGCATTAGTGGTTATGAACTGGGAACTTTAGTTCTAGAAACCCTACTGACTCACTGAAGTTTACAGAAGGCTGGAGGGCTCACTGATGGACCTGCCAGGAATGCTCAAAGGTAGAAACTCTTAAGGGAAACAATATAACCACCGCTGTGCATTGAACTGGACAATCATGTGTGTTTTCAGATTGACCAATGAACTATTTCCTTGGCTAATACTCCCCAAAGCATGATTTTTTCCTGTGGAAACATGATTTCTTCTGTGAAAACAGAAGGAGCACAGGACTAGAGGGATGGGGAGGGAAAAGGTGTCACGACAATATATTCCTCGGAATGTAGGATATTGGATTTATTTTGGTCACAAGAGTGGAGGGCAGGCTTCCTTCCTCTTTCAGCTCTAATATTTTCAAACTTATCTGTATCCATTTGCACCTTTTTCTCTCCAGTCCCAGCAAAATGTGTTTTCCTTCGCTAGAAGCTAATGACATTAGCTGCTTTTCAAAACATTTGCCTCTCATCCCTTTAAACACAGGGTGTCCCTCCACCAACAGAACTATAAATTAAATATTCTTTGATTCTATTTTCACTTTAGCTAATATGTTTCTTCTTTACTTTCTTTTTTTTTAACGTTTATTTATTTTTGAGAGACAGAGAGACAGAACCCGAGCAGGGGAGGGGCAGAGAAAGAGGGTGACACAGAATCCCAAGCAGGCTCCAGGCTCTGAGCTGTCCGCACAGAGCCAGACGCGGGACTCGAACTCACTGACCGTGAGATCATGACCTGAGCTGAAGTCAGAGGCTCAACCAACTGAGCCACCCAGGTGCCCCTGTTTCTTCTTTACTTTCTTAAATTGAGATATGGTTGACTTGATCGATATAGAGAACATATATTAGTGACAGATGTCCAGCATAATGATTCCATATCTGTATATTGTGAAATGATCACCAAAATAAATCTTTAACATCCACTACTTTTACTATATTTTGTGTAATCTCAGATGCATATTTTTCCAGATTTTAATCTCTCTGGCATCAGGATGTACAGTAGACTTTTTGCAATATGGCCACTGTCGTTCCTCTCCTTGAATCCATGTCCTTGGGTAATCCTTTCCCACATGGATACTTGACTTAGTCATGTGACTTGCTTCAGCCAATGGAATAGCGGCAAACACAAAGCAAGCCAAAGTTTGAAAAGCCATTGTACGCTGGGGCTTATCCCCTTTGCAGAGCTTGGAGCCCTGAGGCCACCATTTTAGGACGGATGAACTGCTTACTGGAGTGGACATGTAGAAGAGAACCAAGGGACCCCAGCAAATATCCTGACATCCAAGTGAGTGAGGCCATTCGTGAGCCATCCAGCCCATATATCCACCAGCTGACTGGCTGCAAGAGAGAGCTCAGGAGAGACCAGCAGGGGAACTACCTGGTTGAACCAGCCCAAGTGCCAAGCCACAAAATCATGAGCTAATAAATGATTGTTTTTTTAAGCCGCTAAATTTTACAGTGATTTGCTATGCAGTAAAAGCTAAGCAGTACACAGTACATCTTCCAGCTGATGATGTCATAATTATAATGGGAAGCATTTTTTTTTCTTTCTCAGGGATACATAAGATAATGGTGCATCTTACAATTGATTGTGACTTAGATCAGATGCAATACAGTATTATATGCACTTGGCAGGTAAGAAAGCTAGGGATCAGAAGGTTTCTTGCCCGAGGTCTGGAACCAGTAAGTTGTGGAATTTGAATCCATGCTGTCCGACTCCAGGCCTTTGCTCTTACCCTGCAAGCACTTCCATCCACCTGGATGGGGGAGTGTCTGGAGAGCTGGTTGGTAGGAAAGCAGAGATAGGTTATGAAGGGCATCTTAGAAGTTCTTGTAAAGAGTTTGATTTTGACAACGAAGAGCTAGTTGAATTGGAAGATTGGAGTACTTATAATTTATTTGACATTGACTGAATACAATATTCATACCACCTCAAGAAACAGAAAGTCATGTTGTGGGGCTGCAGGGTAGAGTCTGGAAGGCCTGGAGTTGTCCAACAACTCACCCAGTATGAAGAGGGGTGTACCCATGGAAGTTACTGCCTACACAGCTGCGGACTAACTCTCCCTCGTAAAGTTAATGAAGTCAGTGGATCAAGTGCACTTGAACAATAAAAGGGGTGGGGAGAAGGGAGGACTATGGCTTAATTAGGGCCACTGGAGACCATGTGATAATCAGTAGTTACAGAGCAACATCTGTTTGGTGGAAATATCTCAGATTTCCCAGCAAATCTGAGATTAATGGCATACAGTGCCTGCTCTCTAGGTACTTACATCTCCTGGGGGAAATGGATATACGCCTAATGTAGATGTAACCTCAAAATAGACTGAGTGACAAGCACCCAGCCACTGATGCCAACCCCTTCTTTAACCATCCACTTACCAAGGTCTGGAATTTAAAGCCCATTGGCCACTAATAACTGATGTGGCTACACTTCAGATGACCATGCTCAAAAGCAGTAGATATAGAAGATCAATAATTGTCACAACTCTGCAGTTGGCAATCACAAGTGGGAGATTTTGAGACAAGGTCATTGTCAACCTGTCCCTCAGCATGTCCCAAAAAAGACTTTGACTCTCTTTAGCTTTTCTGGAAGGTTGACCAATCAATTTTAGAGAGCTATAGATTTGGATCTAGCCAGAATTAGCCACAGAAGTTTAATCGAGCCAAAATGGGGCCAAGAATAAGAAGAGAGACTCAAACTTCTATTAGGAATTTTGTCCCACTGCAACATCCCATTTGGCTCCTGTTCGGTTGGCTACAGAAGTGTTTGGGAAAAAAGAAGGTGGAAAAGAGGCTTAAGACTGGATTTCTACCGGGGCACCTGGGTGGCTCAGTCGGTTGAGTGTCCGACTTCAGCTCAGGTCACGATCTTGCTGTCTGTGAGTTCAAGCCCTGCGTCGGGCTCTGTGCTGACAGCTGAGAGCCTGGAGCCTTCTTGGGATTCTGTGTCTCCCTCTCTCTCTGTGTGCCTTGCCCGCTCACACTGTCTCTCAAAAATGAATAAATGTTAAAAAAATTTTTAAAAAAAGACTAGGTTTCTACCTCTCCCGGAGTCACAAAATGGAGCCCCCAACTATGGAGTACAGAACCTTTATTTAATGACAAAACTGAGATCATGGGCTGTCAGTCCCAACAACATCCTTCTGAGGTAGGTCCCATTCTTCCTGTCTTACAGAGGGTGAGACGGGCCTTGCTGCCCAACTCCAAAGCTTATGTGGCTTAGGTGCTCAACCACCATGCAATACTGCTTACCTTCAAAGTCTTTATCTGGTGGTCACAGGACAACGCCATCAAGTGTGAAACTTTTTGAGATGACAAGGGAGATACGTTTTTTAAAAAAGTGTTAGCACTGAAAGGGACCTGAGAAGTTAGTCTAGTCCTCTTATTTCCAGAGGAGAAACCTGAACTTGCCGCTGTACATCACACAGCAGCTCTACCACAGAGAGTAGGAATTGAGATGTAATCCCTGGTTGTGTGCCTCTCCTATGCTAGGGCCTTAAATTATCTGCACTAGAGCTAGAAATCAGGGAAGGGCATGCCAGTTGGAAGAAACGTGTCTTGGAGGGGGAAGGGACAGGGAAGACAGTTAGTGACAGCTGTCACGTGTTGTGGGGTTGAATTGTGTTCCCTTCTCCCTCAGAAGGAACCAACCGCACCCACACCTTGATTTTGAAGCTCTTGGCTCTAGAACCGTGAGACAATACATTTCTGTTTAAGCTACCTGGTTTGTGACACCGTGTCATGGCAGGTTACAAACCAATACAGCACAGAACTTGGACGTGCCTATGGAGAGGCGGAAGGACCAGTTAGAGAAGCAAGAGAAAAAAAAAGAAGAGGCTCAAATGATGAAATCATGGGTGAGGAGAGAGAGATCTGAGCAGAGAAACCAAGTGGAAAGCAATAAAAACGAAAGTGGAGTACATTTCTAATTTTAGATGGAGAGCCTATGTGTAGAAGGGGATCTCGGAGAACTGAGCGGTTACAGAGGCCACTGGAGTGTGGGTGGCCCTCACCACTGCTGTCCTGGGGTACCTGGCACACTTTGGGAGGTAAGTCCTTGAGATATTAGTTGCTCCAGGGAACCCAATAAGCTTGAGGTGTCCCGGGAGCTCAGGCTCACAAAAACGTAAGTATCAGTCCAGTCCAGTGGTTATTATGTGCCTATGCTGTGGAAGCAGATTGCATGAGTTCCAAGAGTACTTTCGCCCTCACTAGCATTCAGCCTCTGTGCCTGAGTTCATTCCAAATGGCCAACGCAGGGATGCAGAACCCCTCAAAACCACAGCCACTGCTGAGCAGGATATACAGGCCCCAAGAACTTGGCAGGTGAATACTGCCCTTGAGCAATATCAAGCCTGCATTCTGCTCTCACTATACCCGGTTTGATTTGTTCAACGTTGCTTCACGACCAGGGCATTGCAGAAGTCCAGACAAGAGTGTTCCCAGCCAAAGACTATGGCGAAACTCCATGTGAAAACCGTGGTGAAATCGGGCTAAAAGGGGTCGTGCATGTGGATGACAAAAAAAAAAAAAAAAAAAGACAAAGGAAGACCTCTGGTCACCAGGATCCCGCCCCCGCCCCTGCTCCCGCATTAATCCTTGCCCGCCTAGAAGTCAGCAAGGCAGGCAATTGGGGGAGGAAAATGACAAAGGGCGTCTGCCGGTCCTCATGGCAACGGGACCCCAGGGCTGGCCGGGCTTCTAGGTTGAAGCTCTACAATATACCCTTTGCCCTTCCACAGATTCGCTATGAAATCGAAGGCAGGAGAAGCGACTCTCCCTGAGTTTGCTCGCCGCCTCCCTGCACCCGCCAGCAGTCAGCCCGGCACGCGCGCACCCAGAAGGGAGATGGGCGCGCGTCGGAGGCGGGGCTTGAGAGCGGAGGCGGGGCCTGGGGCCGGGGCGGAGCCAGCGGGGCGGGAGCGGCTGGCGCACCCGCAGCAGCTTGGCTCCGCGGCGGCTGAGGCTGGGGCGCAGCCAGGGCGCAGCGACTACGGCGGCGCCCTTAAATAGCATCCGGAGTCGGCGCTGGGCAGGCAGTGGGCTGAGGTGACAGCCGGCGGCGTAGCGGCCCGGCCAGCCGAGGAGGTGAGTGCTTTTGCCGCCGGGAGCCGCGTTTTTTCCGGCTGCGGCGCCGGTGGTCTCGGCGGAGGCGCTGGGCTGAGGCTGCTCCGCCGGCCCGAGCCCGGGAGGCGACGGCCGCGGCGGAGACGCGTGAGCCACCCCTCGACTCCCGGGGACGTTCCGCTTTTCCGGCCTCTGCCCTCGGTTCCCCTTCTCCCGGCAGCGGAGGCCTTCGGGCCGCCAGAGCCCGCCGCCGCTTCCTGTGCCTGAGCCGGGGATGCCCGGCCGCCGTTTCCCGCGGGCTGCGCGGGCGCGGGGGCTGGTGCACGGCGGGGTCCGGGTGACGCGCGCCGCGGGACCGGCCTCTGGTTTGTGTGACGGCGGGGACCCGCCCGTCCCGGAAGCCGGACCCCGAGCTTCAGATGCGAGGGATGGTCCAGCGGGGCCGGGGCGCCTGTCCCCGTGACAGGGTTTTTGAGGCGCATTCGGACCGCGCCTGAAAGCGTCGGAGCCGGAACGTCCTGCTGCCTCGGCGTGATGGTGGCCCCTGCGCGGAGCGCTTGTAGGAGGGTCGAATGCAGCCTCAAAAGCCGGTTGCTAAAAGGAGAAATTCTCGCGGTGTCTCTGGAGGAGTGCCCATAGCCGTGTTGGAGTCACTGATGTAAGAAGCCTGGTGTTTTTTGAAATTAGGAAGCAGCGATGATACCTATCGTCTTGTAGCCTGGGAAAGTGGTGGTAAAGGACTTGAATGGTCACGTGGACTAGAACCTAGAGACCGACACTTATCAGTGTGTATTTACAATCGCAGATCCCTTCCCCACCCCACCTACTTACAAGGTGATGGAGCTTAATTAAGACCATTGTAGAAGTGCTGTTTGCCTTTTAAAGTTAACAGTTCTGAGCATCTTCTTGATACAGGAGCATCCAAAGTGCCCCCCGACTGTCAGTACCCTTTCTTTTATTTTTCGTCTTTGCTTAGCATGAGAAAAACATGAAATGTCATAGTGTCTGACACAAATTTCACCTGTGTTTATCTCGCTGTAAACAGTTATTTGCTTAACACAAACAAAAAGTCAATCGAAAGTTTCTGGTTGACTCTGCATTTTCAAGTGGCCATGGCAGGTTCAATGGGCACATTAGTGGACTTGAGGAGGTGGAACTTTTAAAGGAAATCTTGCTTCCCATCAGCATGGAGCCGGTCTTCTGAGATGAGATGTTCTTTCTTGCCTTCACTCAACTGGGAGAATCCCTTCCCAGTCTGAAACTTGACTCCTTATTTGTGATAGGTCTGCGTTAAACAAAAGTCTTTCATGAGCTAAGATTCTAGGACTAGGAAAAAATCTCCAAAAGTAGCCAACCTCATACCTCCCTTCCTCCCTTCAAATAGTGTAGGCATATTATGGACCTCTGTTTTATGCATTTACTGTGAACAGAAAAAAACTTTTTTTTTTTTTTTAAATCACCCTTCCCTCACAATTATAAGCATTTTGACTTATTTCCTTCCTGGCTCTGTTATGCATATTTTGGCAATATTTTCATTATTATTGCAGGCAGCCTGACTCAAAAGAGATCTCTGAGCTTTTTCACTTGGGGTGTTTAAGAGATAGCTAATTGTGACAAGCGCAGGTTGGGACAGGTTTCGGTTTATATCATAGAGGTATTTTCCTAGCTACCTCTCTTTCAGATGAAGTTTGAAATAACTGAAAGCATTCTCACATGCCACAGGCCTTACTATGTCTTTCGTTTTTGATGTTAGCTGGCTTGTGGAAAATGTTCAGAGGAGGGGCTGGGGAGAGACCAGGTTGTTCTCTCATCACAGCTGGGGATTTCTCCTCTCTCCCTTCAAGTTTCACTTTTCTGGAAAGAGCAAGACTATAAGAATACTAGTAATTTCTAGATGTTGAGACTCCATAACCCGAGATGAATATGTATAATTTTTTTTTTAATTTTTTTTTCAACGTTTTTATTTTTATTTTTGGGACAGAGAGAGACAGAGCATGAACGGGGGAGGGGCAGAGAGAGAGGGAGACACACAATCGGAAACAGGCTCCAGGCTCTGAGCCATCATCAGCCCAGAGCCCGACATGGGGCTCGAACTCCCGGACCGCGAGATCGTGACCTGGCTGAAGCCGGACGCTTAACCGACTGCGCCACCCAGGCGCCCCAATATGTATAATTTTTAAGGGCAGTTGCTGAATGTATCGGGCAGGTTTGCCTCATAAAGCATGAGCTCCTTATTCTTCTGCACATACCGACTTTCGTATCCAAATACTGTTAAGTTAGAATCCATTAATAACGTTTTATGAACAGTATTGTCCGGATGATGCAATGGGATAGACTCTTGTGTTAAAAAATACAGAGGAACTTCCTTTAAGGCAGCTCCGAGCTATTGGTATCCTGTGGCCTTACTTGAAATCTTGGGATTCAAGCCTTTCTCTCTCGCAGGCAGGTTCGTCAGGAGGTAGACTGTAGGTGCACAGTGTTTACTGCAGGTGGTCAGTCCAAGTTGGCGGTCAGACAAACCCATCAGGATCATTTGTCTTTGGCACTCATGCCTAGAGACAAAGTCTCCTTGAACAGAGCTGATCTGAAGCTGCACGTGGTTAGGTTTAATTTTCAACATTGTAGTACTTGAAGGGGCTCTGAGAGCTTTTACAGAAACACGTTTGGAAAGCGCACAAGCTAGAAAGTGGAGGCAATTTACCAGTGTTTGTGGCTGCAACTCCAAGATTGTCCTTTTATCTCCAATTCCTTACCGAAAATGCCCAGATGACAGCTCAACAGGAATTTCTAGTTTGTGTGAGCCCAAAGTGATACATAATTTGAAAAAATTGACAAGAGGAAGCTATTGCGTAATCGGTGGTATGTTACTTTCTCTGCTTTTTCTTTACATCCCGACAACGACAACGTTTAGAAGTTCTTGGCTGAGTTGTAGACAATGTCGAATTTGGTTTGTTGTAACTTTTGTGCAATTCCGAGGAGAGAATGAAATATGGAGCCTTTCTTGAAACATGGCTGGCTTGGAGGGAGGGCACATTCTTTGGACGAAAGCTTAGGTGTAGGTGAGTGCTCTCTTCCCCTGTGCTGCCTGCCTAGAAGAATGCATTTGGCTGGAGGCACAAAGAAAATCCAAGATTTCAAAACTGGTGGCTCTGTGTAGGTACCTGGGCTAATTCTCTTTATGAGAATTTTTCAAGTTTTAAATGAAATTTGAAAGCTATCTAACACCTAATTCAAAACCATTTGCCTCAGAAAACCTACATATGTGTGTGTATGTATATGTATATAAAATATAAAATTATAAAAAGTTTAGCATGTAAATGTGAAAGTATTTATAATAGGAATATATGCTTTTATAAGAATTATATTAACATAGGAATATTATGTATTATATACTTTTTACATTATAACACGAACCTCTGCTTCTAGAAAATTTGGGAACTATAAAAAAAGGTCTTCAAGAGACTAGATGCTATTAACCTTTTTGTGTATTTCCTTTTAGTGTTTTTCTAAACAACTTTTTTTGTACTTTAAGCATACAGTTTTAATTGAAGATAAAAATTTTGATGATTTAAAAAATTTCTTAATGTTTCTAAAAAAATTTTTTTAACATTTTGTTTTTGAAAGACAGAGAGAGACAGAGCCCGATTGGGGGAGGGGCAGAGAGCGAGGGAGACAGAATCTGAAGCAGGCTCCAGGCTCTGAGCTGTCAGCCCAGAGCCTGACGCGGGGCTCGAACTCACAAACCAGATCATGACGTGAGCCACAGTCCAACGCTTAACTGACTGAGCCACCTAGGCTCTCCTGATAGTTTAATTTTAATCACCTAAGTTATATTGTGAGCATTCTTCCATGTTGTTACCTTCTCCAAAACTAAGTTTTGAGAATGGCTGCATAATGTGGTGTAAGGGATATGTTCCAATTTACTTACCCTTCTCCTCCTGTTGGATATTTAAGAACAACTGTGTCAGAACAGTTTGCCAAGCCTCTTTTGTATTTCATGTATCTTTTGGAAAAATTAAGGCATGTTCTGCTTTAAAACTGTTGACACTGGCAATGATTTGAAAATTATTTTTGTTAGTGAATGGTTTTAATGAACTTTTGGGTTCATGTGTTCTAGCGCAAAGCTGTCGCTTTTTGGATTTCATGGTCTGGAAAGATAAATGGAAAAAATGAGGGCATCAAAGGAGGAAACGTGGATTGACATTTATACCATTTCCTCTTTCTGGAAGGACTTCTGATAAATGTATTATCTGTCCCTTTGCACAGTTTTGGCGGAGGAAGAAATTGGTACTTTCCCCTCAGGTTGGTGGTGAGAGAAATGTGCATATATCTAAGGCCCAAATACCTCGAACACTGTTTATTCTTTAAATAACCAGAGTAAAGAGAAGGTTGCTACAGAGACTAGTTTCTCCCTCAGGGCTCAGCCATCAGCTACGAAGCAGGGTCTGTGAGCTGACTGAGACAGTGGCCACAGCCCGGCAGGGGCAGGCTCAGGACGTGAAAGGTGATGATAACAGCCAACAGTCCAAGGCGCTGTTCTCAGTGCTTCTGATATCGTGTGAATTCAGTTAATCCTCCCTGCAAGGTAGGTCCTGCTATTATCCCTGCTTTACAAAAGATAAAAGAATAAAGGCAGGAATGAAGTTGCCCAAACCAGGATTTGAACCTACACAAGTCAGACTTCGGGGCCTGAGCTCCTAATTGGTTGGCTCAACTGCCTCCCTAGAGCTTGAAAGGTTCTTAGCCCAGGAGTGTCAGCAAAGTTCCAGGTTACCTAGCTAGTGGCAAGACAGGACAGAAGTGGTTCTTTTTCCGTGTTGTTGTTCCTTGATATCTCCTGGCCTCATTTTTACACTCTGTCCTGTACCACCAGAGCGCTGAAATGACAACAAATTTTGATTCAGCTTGCTTCAGTGAGTGACAAGATCACCTGGTCCAGAGCTATGACTTTCTAGAGAATTAAAGAGTTAAAGGCTTTGCCTGCCCTTGGTCGCATTAAGACTGGTGAACCGTCGAGGTGCACGGGTAATGCATCAAGTGTGTGGCAGGAAGAGAGGGTGTGGCTGGGAACAGGGACCCACGCTCCGCAGAGATGGTCGAGCCACTCACTTAAGTAAGAGATTGGTCTCACCGTGGCACATAGGTTTGCTTCTTGCTGTGCATCTCGGGTTACTTTTACCAAAAATAGACTTTCTCAGCATGTTAGAGACAAGAGAACAGAATTGTGAGTTTTCAGGGTTTGGAGGCATAGTGTTGTATCGCCTACTGGATATGGGTGCCTTTTTTCTAGGACAGTTTTAGGCAGAACCCCAAGGTACGGAATAAAAGCAGAGCTGCTGTGGTTGAAGGGGGCAGGGGCGGGAACCCCAGCTCCCACATATATACTTGCTTCCTGAGTCACCTTTGTCTGCGGCACTTCTAAATATCCCAGGCTCCCTGAACATCGAAATAGCATAACTTGCTCCCTTGTAGACACAGTAATCGTTGTGCAGGTCATGGGTGATTTAGCCCAGGTTACACAACCTGTGTTCCCCTCTGGCCATGATACCCAGTAGAGTTTGTTCCTGGGCCCCGGGCCTGTTCGGAGAATGACCAGATCTCAGTGTACTTCTTGTTTTGTGCCCTGCAGTCGACCTATCTTCACTTACTCTGTACAGTATTGCACAACATACACCAATTTTTCCTCAACGTCACTGTCCAAACCATAGCCTGTCACCTCTCTGGTTGAGACAATAGAGACCCCTCATTGAAAAAAGAGGGAGAGAATGATGACTTTCCTTAATGAAGAACTCTCTGATTGAATCCCTCCTCTGCCCAGAAGCCTTCCGGGGCTCCCTCTATAAGGTCCCAAGTCTTTATTTAGCTTGGCTCTTGGGAGCTTCTAGAGTCTGGTTCCAACCTGCTGTTTCCTGTGCCTGTCCCAAACCACCCACATCCCGGGACTTTTGGAAAGCAGACTCTGGGAGCACGGGATTGCACCAAGGTCTGTGCATCCCAAGAATCTATCCGTGAGCTCTCTCTTTGGCCTGAGTGGCCTTCCCATGTCCTGGAAGGGCCTCATGGACCCTGTGCAATTACTGTGGCCTGTCTGCAATGACATTCCTCATTCCAGCCTCCTTCCTCGTGGACCTGCTCCTCAGAGACTCTGGATCCCTCACTGGAACCCTAGGCTAACGTTCAGCTGGCTGAGATGTGCCAGCAGCCGCAGTGGTGGTTAAAATGCTGAAATTCTCCCATATTGGTTAGGAATAGCTGCTACTCCAAGTGCCCCCACCCCTAATTCAGATTCTGAAGGGTTGGTGCCTGGTCCATCCAAGGATCTCCTGAACCCATTCTGGGGCAGTGGCCTACTTCTTTCTGGATCGGTTGATACCTGGCTGTACTGGTTATTCGTGTTATGAATGGCACCCCCCTCTCTCCTTCATTTGCCTTTTCATGTGAGCATATCTTGCTTCCTCATATAGACTCCCCAGCCGCATTCTAAGCTCTGGGCATGTAGGAGACCTAGTCATTATCTTTTGCATGTTTTCAGCAGCATTTAACGTGGCACCTTAACTGCTAGCAAGCACTTAATATTGTCTGATGTCCAGTTGAGACCAGGAGACATTCAGACAGTCAGGTGTCCTGTAGAAGGGGATCGCTGACAAGAATATACATTTCAGTGTTCCAAATTTGTAAATTATGATGCTGCGCAAAACTGAGATCTTGCAGCAAAGATCAAGGTATCGAAAATCACTAGACCAAGCCTGTGCTTTCGTTGGGTTGAACTTAGTGTTTAGGAGTACAGCCGTGGTGTCTCTTTCAGGGTACTTTCAGAGAGGTTTCAACAGCAGGTGGTTGTAGGCTTTGCGGGATGTGGAAGGGAAGCAGATCAGTGTCAAGTTCTAGATAATCTTACATAACTGTACCGTCGTCTTCATTTACCTGGTATTCCTCCTTAAAATCATACCTTGTTTCTGTGCTACTAGTGAAATGGTCAAATAGCTGTTTGTTCCTTCTGTAGGACAATTACCCGCATTGTTCCTCAGGCACGCTTCCAAGGTGCCCCAGAATGTGGGGCTGGCAGGGAACTTGCCTGTCAAGCAGTCCAACCAACCACCTCACGGGAGGACGGAACCGAGATTCAGAGAGGTGTGGCTGAGAGCCCAGAGACAGGGTAGACTCTGAAGACAGAGCCAGCCTGTGCTGCCCTCTTCGGACAGGAATCAGAGATGAGCGCCATTGAGGCTGGCACCCCTCTAAAGTGTAGGCAGACTGAACATCCCTGGCCCGTGAGGCAGGGGCTGAAGCTTTGGGCTGCCGTGGCCCTGCAACCTTGATTCTCCTTCCTCCAGACTAGCTGGCCCAGCCCCCTCGGGCTCTCAGGCTTGGGCCAGGTGACTTCACTGCCAGTGTCCTGCCCGCTCCAACTCCTTTCCCTCACGAAGTTGTTGATTACCTCTGTCTCCCTCTTAGACGGAAAGTCTGTGTGCAAGCACTATTACACTGCCCCCTAGCGGCGGCAAGCTTTTGGGGGGGGGGTGCTCCAGTTCTTGTTTTTAATGTTTATTTATTTTGAGAGAGACAGAGAGAACGAGTGGGAGAGGGGCAGAGAGAGAGGGAGAGAGAGAATCCCAGGCAGGCTCCATGCTCAGCGTGGAGTCCGACTCAGGGCTCGATCTCACAAACTGTGAGATCAGGACCTGAGCCAATCGCAAGACTCAGACACTTAACTGACTAAGCCACCCAGGCACCCCTGCAATTAGCACTTTTATTTGTTGCCTCCCAGAGTCAAGAACTGACAGAGACTCTAGCCAGGCAGGTGCCCAGAGAAGCTGCAAGAACTGCTCAGTCGTCCCAAAATGGGGCCCATGTGGCCCGTGGCGGAGGTAGGCCATCCAGGGTGCAGGGTGGGTATATTAGAACTACTACAGATACTCATTTTTTAGCCTAAATTCATATATGTGTATTTTATAATGTTCAGAAAATATTTGCAAATGTCTAGAGTTTATAAATGTAGTTACATATTAAGAGGCATTTATTGATTAGTTGGGATGCATTATAAAAAGCTCAGAGAACCGGAAAATTAACTCCTTCTCTACCAACAGCATGGCAAGATACCTCTGAATGCCACTTGGAAAAAAAAAAAAAAGAGCAAGAGAACTCAGTTTGTCAGTTAAGGGGGAATCGAAACTCCTTTGCGAAACTAGGTTGTGATTGATGTCAAATTGGTCTCGAAGTGAGGTGGTATCTTATTGTGGTGGTGATTTGTATTTCCCTGATAACGTAGAGCATATTTTCACGTGTCTGTTAGCCATCTGGATGTCTTTGGCAAAGTGTCTAGTTATGTCTTCTGCCCATTTCTTCACTGGATCATTTGTTTTTTGGATGTTGAGTTTGCTAAGTTCTTCATAGACTTTTGGATACTAACCCTTTACCCAGTATGTCATTTGAAGAGCCCAAATGCCCATCGATGGACTAATGGATACAGAAGATGTGGTGTACATATGCAGTGGAATACTACTCGGCGATCAAAAAGAATGAAATCTTGCCATTCGCAACAACATGGACGGAGCTAGAGTGTGTTATGCTAAGTGAAATGAGTCAGCCGGAGAAAGACAAACATCGTATGATTTCACTCATATGTGGAACTTGAGAAACACAACAGATGAACATAGGGGGAGGGAAGGAAAAATAAGACAAAAACAGAGAGGGAGGCAAACCATGAGGGAGTCTTAAATACAGAGAACAAACCTGAGGGTTGCCGGAGGGGAGGTACGTCGGGGGGCATGGGCTAAATGGGTGACAGACATTAAGGAGGGCACTTGTTGGCATGAGCCCTGGGTGTTGTAAGTGATGAATCCCTGGGTTCTACTGAAACCAATATGACACTGTATGTGAACTAACTTGAACTTAGAGATAAATTTAAAAATTTTTGAAAAGTGGTCTTGGACTTCAGGAGAGTCGTGTTAAATCCAGAGTATATTTTGACTTTGGACCCAAAGCTTGAAAACGCAGAAGCCTTAAAATCAGGACAAAGATTTTATTTTATTTTCTGATTTATTCACTACTGTGTCTCCTGAGATGGGAGCAGTGTTTGATATGGAGTGCTCTGTAAATCTCAGACTGAACATATAAACCTTTCTTTGTGTGACAATCAAATATCATGCTGGGTGTAGCACCTCGAGTCAATATTTAGGTTGGCTTTCTTTGTTGAACGTTTAGTCACTTAGCAGGAAGCAGCATGTGGATGTGCTAGTCAGTTTTACTCCCCGCAAATCGTTCCCCAAACCGCAGGACCATAGCGCCGAATGGGCCTCAGAAGTGTCACCTGAATAGTAAGATGTTTGGGATTTGCTTTAAAAAAAAAAAATTTTTTTTTTAATGGATGTAGAATGAGACAATATTAGCAAAGTGTTGATCCTGGGAAAGCCGAAGCTAGGGTCATGGGCATATGGGGGTTTGTTTTCCTATTCTATGTACTTTTAAATCCACGTGGACATTTTCATAATAAAATATAAACAAAACGGGGGCGCCTGGGTGGCGCAGTCGGTTAAGCGTCCGACTTCAGCCAGGTCACGATCTCGCAGTCCGTGAGTTCGAGCCCCGCGTCGGGCTCTGGGCTGATGATGGCTCGGAGCCTGGAGCCTGTTTCCGATTCTGTGTCTCCCTCTCTCTCTGCCCCTCCCCCGTTCATGCTCTGTCTCTCTCTGTCCCAAAAATAAATAAACGTTGAAAAAAAAAATTTAAAAAAAAATATATAAACAAAACGTACGGGGAAAGTAGACCTCAAGCTAGTGTCACATGTTCCAAGTAGGTAACAGCCAGATGAGACCATCTCTTTGTCTTCCTTTCCTTCTTTTAAACGCCAGGTCGTTACTCTACAGTCCTCTGCAACTTGTTGGATTTGTTAGGTTTTCAGCCTCCCGCGGGCCACCCACTCTTCCCATGGTTCCCCACACCCTTGGAGTTATTCCAGCCCCGCCCTTTTCCCTCTTCCTGCAGTGGGCTTAATCCTGCAACTCTTTCTCTATTTCACGTGCTGCTTCCCCCGACACCACCAACGTCTTCCCCAGAGCTGACGAAATCGAAAAGTCGGAACGGGGTCCCAGGCTCTTTCAAAGGCTCTGTTCTGTCTTGAGGAGGCCCACAGCCTAAGCATATTTGGTGGGCTCCCTTCATCTCTGCTGTTTAGGGACACAACAGTTCCACGCTGAAATCTGTAAACCCTCAAAAGCGTCCCCATGTGTGAGTGGCCGACCTTCCTCTCTGGGTAGAGGTCTGTCTATGTTCTATCTCCTACTTAACCCTGTGCCGCTAAGCCGGTCCACTAGTTTGTCAGTCCCTCTGAAACCGCGATCTATTTTAAGAGGTGTAAGTAACTCTACCCAACCTTGTGTCCTTTCAGCCTTCTTATCCAGGTCACTGCTATCTGATCGTGGTGACCTCTGCGAGCAAGGACTGGGCCTTGTTCTTCGCTGTCTCCTGCACCAGGCCTCACCCTGGCGGGGACATGGGACTCTCAGCAAACTACACCCCGCTGCATGGGGACAAGCTCCTGCAGCTAACGGCTGCTTAGCCCGGGCGGAGGCAGGGCATCCTCCACCCCGGTTTGTGGCTCTGTCGTTCCTAACTGCCAGCCGCCCCTGCCCCAGCACCGGCCGGCACGAGCTGGCTCTCAGGGCATTTCACCCCCACCACCTGCCTCTGGCTGCTTCCACCTGGCCCTCTAGCCGGCCCTCCCATCGCACTCTGGTTCATCCATAGTGTTCTCTCCCTCCCGGAGCCCTCCGCCACTTACTTCTTCACTTTTCGTCTAGATAGTTAGGTTAACTCTTTCTCGCAGGTGTGCTTGTTCACTGATACCCTAAACTCGTTGAAGGCAGAGGAAACACCGCAAATGCTGTTGGACTCCTGTTTGGGAGAGAGGGAAAGTGGGGTTTTTTTCCCTGTGATTTTGTTCATTAGCAGTGGAACCTTTCTCAAAGGTGCCCTTACGTGGAAGTGCCCACATAGCTGGTCAGGGCCCAACACGGACGGTGGGAGCCTCGGGATGGACTTTCTGGGCAGGGCTTCCACCCCATCTGTCGTTCTCCTAGAAGGACAGGTTGCCGCCCGAGGCCGTTTATGCAGCAGGTGGGAAATACATAAATACAAGAGGAAATGAACCGAATTGACCTAGTTATATCTTCCTTATCTTGAGAAATAAAAAAAAAAAATAACAAAATAATAACAGCAAAGTACATAGTAGAATAATAAAATCATAAATACCCAAATGCCACAGCAAGAATTAACAGTTTTTTTCCTTAATTTTATTTATTTATTTATTTATTTATTTATTTATTTATTTTGAGGGGAGGGAGGAGTGACAGAGAGAGAAGGAGAGAGACAGAGAATCCCCAGCAGGCTCCGCACTGTCAGCACAGAGCCGGACGGGGCTCAAACTCACAAACCATGAGATCATGACCTGAACCGAAATCGAGAGTCGGTTGCTTAACCGACTGAGCTACCCAGGCGTCCCTAGAATTGGCAGTTTCTAACAGTTCTTTTCTCTCTGTGTCGTGCTGTCATCTGGAGTTTCTGGGTGGCGGTGGAATCCTGTTGTTCAGTCCTGAACGTCAGGGGTGTGTCACCATCTTTTGCCTTCTCTGGCCTTGTCTTGGAAATGCTCCATGGTGTCAGTGATTGAAGGGGGCACACATTTCCTCTATTCCCGTCCTTTCTTTATCCCCACGGAGGCCCACACAGGCAGCGACGAAGCTAGCTCAAGATTTTTGTTGCCCACCAGGGGCACCGCCGGGACCTGAAACAACCAGATTGTTACGTCTGAGCCTACCTCCTACTCGTCCTGTTTTGTCTCCTTCCGTATTCACTCCTAAAAGTGACTAGTCTGGGACAAAACATCCGGAGGGACCCTGGGACTTAGGTACCCTCTCTGTGTGCGGTTTCTCAAACAAAGGGACCCTACTCCCCATTTCCAGGGCCCTGAGTGGACAGGAGTTCCTGCCTCACGGGGTCTGGCTCTGGCTATTGTAAAAGGACATTCGTCCTCTTAACTATTAAGTTCTTCTCCACCTCCCAGGAAGAGGAGCCTCCTGCTTCCTGCCTTGCTTTGTGGTTTCCCAGAGGCCGAGAAGATGGAGAGTCTGTTGTGGACTATTTTCATGGCAACAGAAAATTTATTTCCTTCTCTAGCTATGGTCATAATAGGCTGTACATAATGGGCCGTACCCCCCGGACCATGGCGTCGTGTTCTCTAATACACAGTCCTACAGACATAATTAGGTCTCTTCCTGGGCCAGATGTCAGCTGAGATAACATGCCTTGTTGGATTCACTTGGTGAGTTAACAAGTGGGGAGCCGGACCCACAGAAGCCTCTTCAGAAGGATTGGGTCAACCTAGCAAACTGGTCTTGTCTCCATTAGCTGAAGTGAGGCTGACTGGCTGAGGTCACCCATTTTGCCCAAGCCTGCCCCTTCTCCGACCAAGAAATGTCCCTGCCTCATCTAAGTGACTTCTGAGAACTCACTTAACAGTGTTAGCAGTGTTTGAAGGCCAACGGAAACACCTTGCTTCTCTTAAGAGGTTTTTTTTTTTTTTTTTCAATAGAAACTTTCCCCCGTGAATCCATGCCACTCACATAACCTGGATGTCTTCGCTGGGCATGTCCAAACTAGAATTATCACTTCCCCAATTGGCTGGACATGGCAGGTCTTCGTGTCTACGCTGAAGAGAGAAGGGAGGAGAGCCAGATGGCTCCCCCCCCCCCCCCCGCCCTCTGGAGAATGCTGGGCAAGTCATATTTGTAGCATCCCTTACCGCTCAGATGGCCACCCACCCGGTGCTCGTGCTCGGTGTTCGGGGAGTCTCTGAGGGCTCTCCTCACCGCAGTCCCACCATTGCTCTCTAGCTCCTGGGATGCTTCTCTGGTTTAGAGGATTCTCTTTTCTGTCATAGAATAGTCACTTCTAGACGTTGGTGGCCAGCCAGGTATCAAGCCCTGGGCTCAAGCCCTCCTTCTGGCATTTGCACTTCTACTCAAGAGAGGTATTTGTTTACCCTCTTCCCCTTCTTGTGGGCAACCTTGATCTTTCAAAAAGTAATCCACAGTCTCCTGTCTGAATATTTGTCTACACATCTGCTAAGGAGACAGAGGCTCCTTGCCCTTAGATGACCTTGAGGTGACATTATATAGAAGTGTAACAGTTTGAGAAATGAAAAACATCATGGGAAGATGGGCAAGAGAGTTTTGCTTTTTTTAAGTTATCATTACTGACTTCAGGAGTAGAACGTAGTAACTGATCACTTACGTAAAACACCCAGTGCTCATCACAACAAGGGGCAAGGGAGTATTTTTACGTAGCCTTTAAATCAGTGTCTTGCAAGCTTTTTCTTTTCCCCTCCACATCACCTAGGAGGTGCTGCTTACTCCTTTCTAGCACAATGGCTCGCAGCAGCAGCAGCAGCAGCAGCAGCGTGGGGTGTACAGGGAGAATGCTAAAGTTTAGAAATGTTTCAAATACCTCCTTGCTCTTTGGAGAATCACTGTTCTATAAATACACCCTCCTGGGGCCTGTAGCAGAAAACTGGTCAGAATCACAGAGGGTCGTTCCTAACTCAGTAACTGTTCATGAAGCACCTGTTCTGGGCAAGGCAGTATGTCCAGCATCAGGGGCCTATGAAGACAGATGGGAAGGGGCCCTGGCCCCAGGCGAGAGAAGCATCTATGTAAGAGAAGCAGACGCTCAACATAAGTGTAAAATAGGAGATGCTAAGGGTCACGCAAGGGCTACAGATAACATATTCCTGGAGTTCAGGACTGCCTCTGACTGAGGAGGTCACGTAAGGATTTATTAGAGCAACTGAACTATTTGGGTCGGTTTGGACATGTTATTAAGACAGGGCTCGGGAGGAGGCCGTAAGGGAAGGAGACCCCAAGGTTGGAGAATGCAGCGTGGGCGTGGAGGCATGGGGAGACTTTCTGGTAGACTCTTGGAACGGGCCAGAGCTCCACCCTGGGATACTGGCCCTCCCAGCCTTGTTGAGGCAGGGAGCCGGAGGGGAGCTCGCCCAGAGATGCGTGGGGAGATGATGGGCCGGTCCACTCGCACAAGGAGGCTTCCAGGACCCTGGGAAGCTGCCTACAAACCGTCTTCCAGCCTCCCCCACCGCTTTGCTCCTCATTGTTCCACTGGTCAATCTCCCGGGGCTCAAAAACCCAGCCCTCCGACTCCGACTCTTTTTTTCCACTTACATGCACTGAGTTACTAAATCCTATTTTGTTTTGTTTTGTTTTTTTTTTTAGCGATTAAAAATGCCTTATCGTAAAGTAGGCATAACATAAAATTTACCAGTTTTGCCACTTTTAAGCATACAGTTCATTGGCATTCATTACATTATCGATATTGTGTAACTGTCACCGTTACCGAGTTCCAGAATTTTTCATCATCCCCAACACAAACTGTGTACCTGTGAAGCAATAACTCCCCTTTCCCCTCCCACCCTCCACTCCTGTAGCTTCCATTTCTGTCTCTTTGAATTTGCCTCATCGAAGTCCCTGGAACACATATAACGTTTTGTAGGTTCATCCAGCTTATGGCCTGTATCAGAATCTCCTTCTTTTTTTTTTTTTTTTTTTTTTTTAAGGCGGAGGGATATCCCATCGCCTGCACAGGTCACATTTCGTCTGTATCCCTCCATCGCTTGGTGGACATTGGGATTCAGATCCTGGCTTTTTATTTTTTTTATTTTATTTTTTTATTTTTTTATTTTTTTTCAATGTTTTCATTTATTTTGGGGACAGAGAGAGACAGAGCATGAACGGGGGAGGGGCAGAGAGAGAGGGAGACACAGAATCGGAAACAGGCTCCAGGCTCCGAGCCATCAGCCCAGAGCCTGACGCGGGGCTCGAACTCACGGACCGCGAGATCGTGACCTGGTTGAAGTCGGACGCTTATCTGACTGCGCCACCCAGGCGCCCCAGATCCTGGCTTTTTAAAGCTCTGTCTGTCCCAGCTTCTTGGCATCCTCTTCATCGCCTTGCACCTTCGTCTGCATTTGAACCACCGTGTGCCTCGGTGACAGGCCTGCCTCTTACGGTCCATAAGCTTTGCCTTCGGTCCTGGCCTCTGGTCTTGTTCTTGTGTGGGCCTGGGGCAGGACACCTGACTTCTCCTACGCAGTCTCCTGTCTTTGAGTCGAAGCTAATGAGGACTCCGTACAGTAAGGACCGTTAGGAGGATGACATTTCGTCATGTGTCTAATTACTCAGCACGGTGCCTGATACACAGCAAGTGCTTAGCAAACGGTGGCTCTTAAAGAAAGCGCAATTTCAAGCTGATTTTTTCCTTCCTTTCTCCTACCCAGTGGAATCCTGTCACTTGTTCCAGATTACCTGCCCAAAAATCCTAGAGCTGAGGTGGGGAGTTGCTTCTGGCCGTCCCGTCCTATCCCCAGAGCCCGAAGTGGAGCTCACGTTCTTGGGCCTCCCTCATCCTGCGAGGACCGGCTCACTTTTGCTTTCTGCATGCAGCAATCCTTGAGAGCGTGTGACCTCTCTCAGAATTTCTTGTGCACTTACTGCCACCTCGTTTTGCACTGTTTTGTGTGTATATTTGTGTTACTTTTTTGACTTCCAAGCCTCACGAATGGGGTCTGCCAGTTTTTCACGGTTTGTACCCACATTTGAATGTTAAGTAATGCACCTGCACCCAAGAGAGGGTGAGGATTTTCCGACAACCCTCTTGTAGTCATCATGGGTCCCTGAGGCTTTCATTTTGTGGGGGTGTCCTCTTGGTCACTTCCTTTTGAACACCATCAGGTAGAGAAGGCACCTTTCCTGAAACCGCCTCGTTCTCAGAAAGGCCAACTAAGTGAATTCAACTTTTCCTGAGCAAAGGAATTTAACACTAGCTGGGTTGCTATTTCTGGAGGCTTGACCTTACAAAGGCAAAAGTGGCTGGCTCTAGGGATGCCTGAGACCCTGTGTGAAGAAGTGTGTTCAAAGAATTTTAATAAAATATCAGGGAAATGTAAGTAGGGAAAGAGCACACATTTCTAAAGTAATTTATTTTGTCACGTGACTTCAATAGATATGTAATTTAATAAATACAGAAGCTGTTATGGGTAGACTTTGACCGTTGCATCTAAGCCCTACAAGTTTACCCATTCAAGTTGGGCATCCCCAAGTTGGAATCTAATTACTTGGGGGCATATATGGGAGTCGTGGCTTGGTGGCCAATATGAACAGGTGAGGTATGGCCCTAATATTACTGGTTAGAAAATTAGTCTCGCCTTCTGCTTACCTTTACAGTTTTTTATTAAGTTTATTTCTTTATTTTGAGAGAGAGAGAGCGTGCACGTGTGCGCATGAGTGGGGGTGGGGTAGAGAGGGAAGGAGAGAGAGAAAATCGCAAGCAGGCTCTGTGCTGTCGGCACCGAGCCAAACACGGGGCTCGAACCCACAAACCACGAGATCATGACCTGAGCCGAAATCAAGAGTCGGATGCTTAACCGACTGAGCCACCTAAGCATCCCCCTGCTTACCTTTAAAAGCTTTGTGTCCTACTCTTTCTGACTTTGATGGCGTGGACAGAGAGTGGTGTCGTAAAGAATTTTCAAGTTGACTTGAATATTTCAGTAAATCAGGTTTCTAAAAGCAGAGCACCTCTCCTTCATTTCTCCTTTTAAAATCTGCTTGGAAATTGAATTCGTGATCCCAGAGAGTCACTTTAATGAAAATTATGTGGGTTTAAGGTTCACTGTACTTCGTTGGGAAGAAACACCCCATGGCAGTGGATGGGAGTAATTAATTCCCTGTGGAAGTATTTGCCCACCGTGCGTGGGATCCTGAAGTTACCCAGATGGTCTCTCTCCTTCTCATGCTCAGGATGAGGAGATGATCCAAAGGCAGCAAACGTGGTCAGGAATTCATGTATAGAATGGGCTTTGGACAGAGACCTCTGTTTTCCTTTCTAACTGGTGGATGCCGGCATCCCTGTTTGGGGAGAGCCCGACTGCTCTTTTGGTTCAGGAGGGGACGGCCTAAGCAAATCTAGCTTTAGGTAAATTGCCAGCCAGGGTTAAGGAGCACGAATCCAAGGGTTTTGGAGTGGCACACTGAAAGAACAGCACGCGGTCTGGCTGCTGCTCTCTTGTTCCTCCCCAAGGCTGAGCTCTGCCCAGCCAGCTCAGGACAAAGGGGGAGTTTCAGCCTTCTGTAAATAGCCTATTGTACAAGGGCAGGAGGTGGAGCAAGGAATGGCAGCGTTGCCAGCTTGGCTCGCTGCTTTTAAGGAAAGATGTCAGGATTTCTGCATTTGCTGCTGCTGGGGCAAGGGTGCTATTTGTGTGGGTTTGCTTCAAGGCTGCATTCCTAGCAAAGTATTTCATCAAACCGCTGTTATTCAACCGAATGAAAGCTTGAGGAACTTTAGAAGGGGAGAAACATCCCGGTCACCCATTTTTTTGGGGGGGTTTGTAAACAGTATGAAGAAAATAAAATGCTGATGTAAGTATAAATCTGCAAAATCATAGGAGGTGTGTGTGTGTGTGTGTGTGTGTGTGTGTGTGTCTGTCCCTGTGTCCTTAGAGAATGATGCCCTTGTGAGTCACCTCTGGCCCCAAACCACTTTTGTGTGGTGTAAACAAAATGGTAGGAGGTAAACCTTTGTGTCCGGGTGGCCTTAGACCCATATGTTCAGAGTCCAGGATGATGGGGCAAATCCTGGTGGTTACGTAAGACAAGGGAGTTCAGATGCCCGGTTCTCATCAGGCCATGCAGTGTCAGTGCTGAGGACCTTTAGAAACCACCTGCTGTCACGGTTTCTAAGCCGGAGTGGGCTGCATGTGCAGAGAAGTATGTGCATGTTCCCAGTGGAGAGGATCAGCGGCCCCTCAGAGGTTAGGAATTGTTCGTGTAGAGGAAAAAGCATGACTTTAGGGTCAAGTTGGTGCCCCCGTCTTGGGATACACCTTGGGGAAACCTCTTAAGTCTCCAGCCTCAGTTTCCTCATGATCATTTTGTATTGCGATGTTACGGTGAGCTACAGGATGTGAAAGCCTTTCTGAAACACTAAATCAGTGCTGTGTTGCCAGCTCTTCTTCCCCAAGTTTGGGTGGATAAATACCAGGACTTCTGTTTCCTGACAGTCGTGCAATCCAGCTTCTACTACCGTGTCCTGTGTATCCTGTCCTGTGTCCTGTCCTGTGCACAGGGCTACTTAAAGGCATCCTTCACAATGGTTCTTTGCACTGGATGTGTGCCACGTTCCCCCAACCATTGCTGTGTTCTCTGTCGTTCTGTGGTTTTAGACTCCAGCTCTTTGGGAAATTCAAAGGACCCAACTGAACAAACACACTTTTCCTAAGTGCTGGGAGGAAGGGTGTGCAGGTGTAGCTGTTGGGGAAGGGAGAAGCCAGCCGCCAATAGTCTTGTGTGTTCTCAACTGAGAAATACTGGCTGCTTAAGCCTTTAATCCGATTGAATCATATTCTTAGCAAATAGCAGCATTATTACTTGCCTGGGCTGTAAACTTCCTGAGAGGGTGATGTGGAAATTTGCTTTTGAAAGAATTTAATAAAAAAATATTCCAACTAGAACACCGTTGGAATAAGAAGTACAGTCTGTCTGGGTTTTAGTCATCTGTTGGCAAGTGTGGGTCTTGATTCTTCTTAGAGACCTGTTGGGGGCTGTCTTAAAGTGTGGTGTTAATGTTCACCTGCAGCATTGAAGGGCTATTTATTGTGGCTAATATTCTCTGAATGAGGTCTGCCTGCATTTCTAAATACGCGAAGTGCCTTTTCCTTAATAGCAGTTTCATAGAAGGAAGAAGATTTAGAATGCTTTGTATTCATGTTTAAGAGTCATTCTTCACGTGGATCTAAAAGGAGGATTGTCTTAGTTCTTTATTGGATGGGCTCTAGTTTTCCTATGGACAGCATTAACCAGTTGATTAAGTGAAGCTGGTTTTCAGCTTGTCTGTCACCTGGCTGCGAGCTGAGAGGCATGAATTAAACTGTTGTACCTTGTCATTATCACCCACTAAAGGTAAGAATTTAGCTGGGTTTCAACCCTTAGTATTACAGATTAGTATCTAATAAAGTGTTCTTGCAACGGTGCAAGATTACCAAATCAGTAATTTTCTGAAGTGTTTTTTTTTTCTTCAAGTTTTCTTTCCTAGACTTATCTCTAGAAATAGACATTTTTCTTTCTCCTCTAATGCTGTCTACAGCTTGGCTCCTGCTGATGCTTAAAATAGAAAAAAAAAAATCACCAGCTTATGACTGTATTTGTTTATGGGGGGATTATTTAACGTTCCCCTCCAAGGACTGGATTCTGTCGAACAGCCCCTGCAGATTCACAGGATCTGGGCTGTATGGAAATGACTTCAGGGACCCCGGGGAGAGAAAAGCCAAGGGCAGGGGTGTGTCTGCGAGGGGTGGGAGATTCCTCCAGCCGCAGGGGCGCAGTGGGCGTGAAGAAGGCTGCCAGGGGGCGTGACTAGAGGGGCAGGCAGGCCCGCACAGGGCGCAGTCGGGTTGCTTAGGGTCGGCTGGCTGTGCTGTGTATGGAATCTGGCCGCCTGCTGCCAGCGGGCCGACTCCATCTGTCTGCTCATCCTCACGGTCTCCGTGAGTGCGGGCCTTGCTCAGGGAGCCCTCACTTCAGCACGCCCTGCCGACACCGCCGGCTCAGTGTCGTGTGTCCCCCACCCGCCGAGAGCCTGGACCGGGTGGTGGGCGCCGTCCTCCCAGCCGCCGGCTCCAGGCCCCCCGCCCCCCCCCCCCCTCCCCCCGGCGCACCCTGGCTGGCCTCATGTGTTCACTGTGCTCCCGGACTGGAGTAGCTCCGCTCCTGTGCGTTCCTCTAGAATAAATCTGCTGTGGCCATACCACGGACAATCTGTTTCTTTCGGGGTCCGTCGCCTGTTGGTTCGACATGCCGCCCAGCATCTGATCGTTTATTTCACTGGTTTTTAAAAATATGCCCATTGTCTCTTCTCATTGGGAAGCCAGGCAGAAAGAAAACAGTGTCTGTTTTCAGATCTGGCACTGGCAGTGACACTGGCTGATGCCTGTCCCTGCCCATGGGTGGAGCAGTGGGGTGACTGTGCTCCCAGCTGCCCATTGGCCCATCCTCCACCCGCTTCTCCTGGGAAGTCAAGTGTGAATTTTGTCTCATAGTTACCTTTAGCCCAGTGGGCAGCAGGACAGGAGTCGGCCTGTGGCAAATGTCCTGAGAGACCTTGGCAGGTCCGGCAAACGCCAGCTGAGCTCCTCCCCCCACCCCCCCTCCCACCACCTCTTCTGCTCCGCAGTAGTCACCTAGCAGTCAGCTGTTGGTGGCACCTATGGTGAGTGGTATTGTAAGTAGTGGAGCTTCTCCTCCAGAAGTATGACCTGAAGAAATTTTGCTTATCTGTTCCTTCTTGGTAGTAGTCATGGAAGGAACTTTCGTGTGTGTGTGTGTGTGTGTGTGTGCACGCGCGCGTACCTACACAGAGTTGTGACGCAAGATTGCACGAGCTGAGCAAATACATTCAGATAGTGATGGCCAGTGAAAACACCCGATACTCTGCTCCTCTCTAAACAAAATTTACAGCGGTAGAGAGTGAGATTTAAAGATTTCTGTATCTGAAAAAAGAAAATTATGTTCAGTTTTGTGACCTCGGTATTTAAAAGGACATACAAGAAGGAACTCACAGCTACCATCTGAAGCACAGCTAAAGCATTCACACTTGGCAGGCAGGTTTTGAGAAAAGCCTTTCAGAGCATTCGCTATGATTTCCTTCCCTTTACTGCCAAACATACTTTATAGTAGTGGCTCATCAATTGTTTTCTAATTAGAATTATTCGTACTTATTTCCTGTTCTGACACTTTTTATGCTGATGTATGTATAAATTGTCTATCCCATCCAATTTGAGGCTTTCATATACATTAGGGTGTTTGTCCAATTTTCTTCTGTGTGTTTTGGCTTTTTTTTTTTTTTAGTTTACTTATTTATTTATTTTGAGAGACACAGAGTGTGTGAGGGAGGAGCAGAGAGAGAGAGGGAGAGAGAGAGAATCAATCCCAAGCAGACTCCACAGTGAGCATGGAGCCTGACAGGGACTCGATCCCCTGGTCACGAGATCATGGTCTGAGCCGAAATCAAGAGTCAGTCACTTAACTGATTGAGCCACCCGGGCACCCCTGTGTTCTGACTGCTTTGTTGTTGTTGTTGTTGTTTTATTAACTCTGTACCTTACGGTTCTGCATAAAGGACTAATCACAGGATGTTGGTAGATGAAATAATGATAGTACTTAGCATTTATTGAGTAGCTTCTGGGGCCCATGCCATTCCAAGCTCTCTGTAAATCATGTAACCATTATAAAATCCCCATGAGATAGGTCTATTTTCAATCTCCATTTTTGGTTAGGGAAACTGAGGCACAGAGAAGTTAAGTAATTCCAAATCATGCAACTAATAAGCTGGGAAGACAGAATTTGGCTCTAGAATCTGGGATCTTAAATATTATTCTATACTTCTTCTCAAATACTATGCCTCAGTCTCTCTCTAGTTACGTGGTAGATGGTTTAGAATTTATGTACATCCATTTATTGTTATTATTATATTTTGGTTATAGTATCTTGAGGAATATAAAAAATTATTTTAGCAGAATAGAGAACTGCAGTTTCCTCTGCATTTGTACTGCTGCTTTTATGGTACAGAGGGCATGGGGAAAGCGAGAGACATACCGACATGTAGGTTGGTCCGTTGGACCGATCCAGAGCTGATGGGAAATCTTTCGGGAGAAGGGGGAGCAGACGGCTGCTGGGTGGTTTGGGCTTACTTGTGCCTCTTCCCCTTTTCTCCTCATTAGCCCTGATAACGAGACTTGAGTGTATTTGATTAGGTGGGAGAGAACAGAGGCACACTATCAGGGAAGAAACTGGTAACTTACGCCACTTGAGCGTGTTATGGCGAGAATTCTTTGTGAGTGAAATCTTTTTAATGTGGGGAATGGACACTTTGCACAAAACGATGGAAGTCAAATGAATTTCTGACGTGTTCTTAGAAAAATGAAATTCGGCAGCCAGGAAGAGAGCTGGACCATCAGGCCTGTGGGTTTAATGCCTCGATTGGTCAGCCAGGCATCAAGTGGGATGGTTGGCCGTCGGGAATTCTGGAGACAAGTCCTTCCTTGCTGGAATGAACATGACATCTTTTCTCTCCTGACAGAATTCAGCTGAGGGAGCCAGCGACACAGGACAATGCAAGCCCACGAGTTGTTCCGGTATTTTCGAATGCCAGAGCTGGTTGACTTACGACAGTACGTTCGCACTCTTCCGACCAACACGCTCATGGGCTTTGGAGCTTTTGCAGCCCTCACCACCTTCTGGTACGCCACGAGACCCAAAGCCCTGAAGCCACCGTGTGACCTGTCCTTGCAGTCTGTGGAGGTGGCGGTAAGTGGAGGGGCCTGCCGGCCTGCCATGTGGGTTTTCTCTGCATTTCCCCAGATTTCCCATTGAATGCGACACTGACCGGTTTCCGTCACCATCAGATATTTGCAAGGCCACTTTGTAAGCTAAACTGTGTTCGACAGACTGACGTTTGTCTATGTTAATAAATGGAGGGTGGGGGCCCGGAGGATTCCACAAAGGATGGGCCCAGAGTCCCTGCTCTCGCAGGGCTGATGTTCCAGCAGAGAAGAGAGATGTCAAACAAATGTTCCAGAAAGAAGGATTTCATCTGCAGTATACCTGATACTTAGAACACATCCCCCAGCTGTTGAAAGGGACTCTGAGATTTCACCTAGAATGAGGCGAGGCTAGGAACTTGCCAGAATAACATGGCCACAGAATCTCAGTTAGGACATGATCAAGCAAGGGTATTCAGGAGGGATCCAAGGTTGAATTGTTGAGCACTGTGGTTGTACATAACATGGCCAAACTACAGGCCATGCTCTTGTTCTCATGAAAATGAAACCAGAGTGTGCATTCCCTGGTTAGGGCATAGCGGGTGGGATGGGACAGGGAAAGCAAGGGACCCTTTCAGAAAGAGTTTTTTCTTTTTTTTTTTTAATTTTCAAAAAAATGTTTATTTATTTATTGAGAGAGAGAGAGACAGAGAGTACCTACGAGCAGGGGAGGGGCAGAAAGAGAGGGAGAGAGAGAAAGAATCCCAAGCAGGCTCTGCACTGTCAGCACAGAGCCCGATGCAGGGCTTGAACCCACAGACCATGAGATCACGACCTGAACCAAAATCAGGAGTTGGATGCTTAACCGACTGAGCCACCCGGGCGCCCCAGAGAGATTCTTTCTTGATGTTTCTGCTCTGCTTTTCTCCCTTTTGAATCTCTTTAGTATAAAATGTGAGGGGTTGAAAAGATGAAGCAGCCACGTTCTCACTGGTGCCCTGACTCTCTGCGTTGTGGTTTCTTGCTTCTCCCTACCTAAGTCAGAATCGATTTTCAGTATTCATAACTCTAAATGTACATAAAGAATGTCTCTTCTTCCCCTTCCTGCCCTGGTCCCCAGGCTGATGGCCATGAGGAGGAGAGGGTACCCTTCCACACGAAGCCTTGGCCTGCCTGATAAGGACCATTTTGTTATTTACAGGGTTTTAGTTCTTTTAGACAATTTTCTTGGATTCATTAACTTGAAATTTTTATAATCTGTAGAAGATACATCAGTCTAATTCAGACCAAAATGTAAAGATAAAATGGGCGAATTATTGCCAAGAAAAGGTGTTTTCATACCTTGTTTAGAAGGTAAATGTGACTTAATATTTCACTTCAGCTAGTGGCGCCTGGATGGCTCAGTCGGTTAGGCGTCTGACTTCAGCTCAGGTCATGATCTCGTGGTCCGTGGGTTCGAGCCCCGCGTCGGGCTCTGTGCTGACAGCTCGGAGCCTGGAGTCTGCCTTGGATTCTATCTCCCCCTCTCTCTCTGCCCCTGCCCTGCTCACCCTCTGTCTCTCTCAGAAATAAATAAACATTAAAAATTAAAAAAACAAAATTTCACTTCAGCTAGTAACAAGCCAAGAAGGAGTAGAATTTAATTTTTCTAATACATGAGTGTGGGGTTTTTGACATTCCTTCTCTTCTGGCGGAGGACCTGGTGCCTCAGGGTAGCATTGCCATCGCTATGAAGAGAGTACTTGGCAAGTGCAGATTTAAGATATTTATAATTTAGCACTAACTGTAAATGCCTAATTCTAATTGTATGAGAAATTGTGGAGGCACTTACAGTGTGCTTTTTAAGTTCCAGCTTAGCATAAAGTCATTCTGAGACTTATTAAAATAAGCATTCATGTCCTCTGTAGAACGGTGGAAAACTACTGATAAGCAGAAAGAAAATTAAAATCTATAATTCCACTACCTGGTAGAGTCTCCCTGATTTTTCCCTTCGCTTACAGAACTGGATTCAGCTCTGATCTTCAGAATTTGTCAGTCTTGGGAGTAGATACAAAATTTGTTTCGCATTTCTTTTTTTTTAAGATTTTATTTATTGTTTTGAGAGATAGAGAGCAAGTGAGTGGGGGTGGGGCAGAGAGAGAGAGGGGGGGGGACACAGAATCCGAAGCAGGCTCCAGGCTCCTAGCCGTCAGCACACAGCCCGACGCGGGGCTCAAACCCGCAAACCACGAGATCATGACCCGAGCCAAAGTTGGACGCGTAACCGACTGAGCCACCCAGGCTCCCCTGCTTTGCATTTCTAAAAAGAAAACTTAAAATACTGAAATAAAGACAAGCTTTGAGGGGCGCCTGGGTGGCGCAGTCGGTTAAGCGTCCGACTTCAGCCAGGTCACGATCTCGCAGCCCGTGAGTTCGAGTCCCGCGTCGGGCTCTGGGCTGATGGCTCAGAGCCTGGAGCCTGTTTCCGATTCTGTGTCTCCCTCTCTCTCTGCCCCTCCCCCGTTCATGCTCGGTCTCTCTCTGTCCCAAAAATAAATAAATGTTGAAAAAAAACTTTAAAAAAAAAAAAATAATAAAGACAAGCTTTGAGTTCTGATGCTCCGTAACGACAGGTGCTTTCCTGTAGGTAGCGTGGTCATAAGGAGTTCTGTGGCAGAAAGAAGCACTTAATTCATTTCATTAAGTATTCATCAGGAGCCTGTGTATCCGGCACCGATGTAGGAACTGATCGTCAGAATAAAATACTGTTGTTTTGTTCCTTTGTTCCTTTGAAAACAAGTGCCATTTGCCAGTCCACACCCTGGTCTCCCGCCCTGCCCCCATTTCGCCTCCAGATTTCCACCCCCCTCTTCCCATAAACCTTCCATGGGTGTTAAAATGAGGAGTCTGCACTTTTTGGTTCTGCTGCATCTGATACCACCCACACTGGCTGATTCCAAGCTACACCTTCTTAACGCTGTGGCCCGGAGGTTCTTGAGAAGTTACAGCTTCTCACATTTCCTTCTAGAAGTCGGGGTGACGCTGGAGAAACAGATTCTGATCCTGTGGACATGTAGAGGGTGTCCTCTGTGAAGGAAAATAGTCAATTATTGTCTTGGGGAACTGCATAAAAGTGGGAATAATTAAATTGTCAGCCTTTTGACAAGAAAAGCAAATGAATAAACATGAAAGTAACATCCCATTTATAGTTCTCTAAGCTACTTTGTGAAGAAAAAAACATTTTGCTATGGTACTATTTACCTTCCTGTTAGAGAAATTGGATGAACTAAAATAAATAAAAGTAAGTAAGTAAGTAAGTAACTAAATAAATAAGTAAATAAATAAATAAATAAAAAGGGTGATAAAGAGGACGTTAGCACCGTGCTGTGCCCCATGTAAGAAAAGCAATGAGGACATAAGCTGCAGAACGGGACAGAGACGCTGAAGTTCGGAACGGAGTCCAACAAGCGTCTCTTGAATTTCACACACGGTGTGATCCAGACCCCATGTTGAGGGCCGAGCCCGTGCGTTTGTGGTGGCAGCTGACACCGTGTGTCAGCAGTGTGACCCGAAGGCCTGCCTTTCCCTGCGTGTCAGGGAGGAGTTCCATCTTCCACAGAATTCTTTGGCTTCTGCTCGGTAACTCCAAGCTGTGGGGGGAAGCGAGTGTCTCTGTGTCCGTGTAGCCTTTACTCACTTTCACAAGTGATTCACACGTGTCCAGGTTTCAGCTGGTCTCTGTCTGTTGGCCGAGATTGAGATGCCCGTGTCCCCCCGGGTGAAGATGACCTTAACCGCGGTGACTGGAAACCCTTCGGGGCTAGTCAGGGGCCCAGACCGTGGTGGTCGCAGCTTAGGGACATAGGAGAGCGTGATGCAGCTAGGAGGGACCAGAGAAGCGAGCGGATTTGGCAGAGGCTGGACCTCGCTCCTCTGCTTAGACCAGGAAGACCGCTTTGGACAAGTTCCCCTGACTTTTCTGACCTTCACATTCCTTATCTGGAGAACAGAAGTGATAGATCCTTCCCTCCCTCACGGTTAAGAGGACTGCCTAGATACTTGCAGAGGGTCCACTTGGCCCATACCGAGTGTCCAGTAAGTGTTAGTTTTCTTCTTCTATGAAGGCCTCCTCTTTTAACCCTCAAGTTTTATACACAGGAAAACAGCTGAGTCCCAAGAGGCGAAATTATATTACATAGTTAGTGAACTATCCAGAGCTTTGTTATACTGCCTTCATTACAGTGGTTGAAAGTCAGGTATTGTAATAGGGCTTTACAGGGGGTGGGGGAGGATAGTAAAGTTGGGGTCTGTGTAGATTAATTTGAAGAGTCGGTGGTTAGACCTTTGAACCCAGGAGCAGGCTCTTCCGAAAACGGGTATTGGAGGCAAAACCGTCTGAAGGTAATGCAGATGGAAGGAAGAAGCGGGGCTGGTGACGTAAGAACAGGGGCTGAGGTTCCACACATGAGATGGGTGTGGGAGCAGAAAGCGGGTGGTATGGGTGTGAGGCCGGGGCTGGGAGCATAATGTTGTCACAGCCGGGGCGGCAGTGGCAAAACCAGGTTTCTGGTGAGCTTCTGCCTCCCGGCATCCTCTGCCCGTGCCCCAGGTCGGATGTAGATGGGGTCAGAGCAAAACTTGGTGCCGGTCGGTCGTAGGTCCACCTACCGGAGTTTAACGGATTGAGGCAACAAACCATTCCAAAGCGTAAATGAGAATCCAGGTAATTGCTGCAGGAGGAAGTGGAAAGAGTATGGGAATTCCTAGATTTGGTGAGAGATGTCAGAAGCAGTGAAATGGCTCACTTGCCAAATTAAGATGGAAGGATTTATAATGTACTTAAATGAAAACCCAAGCTATTTGCCTTGTCTTTGAATATTAGAGAAGGGAGTAGACTGCAGAACGTAAAAAACTTTTCTATATCTCTAAGTCCACAGCTTCCTTAAGACTTCATTTTCAGAATATCAGAGCTTAGTTTCAGACTTGCCTCGGGTAACCAAACAAGTCAGTGCATAACAGATTCACTGTTTAAACTTGTTGGTTACTGGACCTTGGTTCTAGTGTGGGTTCATATCTTTCAATATGCAGGATCGGCTCTTTGGGGATCACTCAGCTTGGCTCCCAAGTTGGATGACTTCCACACCAAATGATCTCATGACATTCAGGCACATGCTGGCTGGCGGGCCTTTTGGCGTAAAAGCTTGAGATTGATACATCCACATGTTGGGATATTTATGATTAGCAACTTGCCTTCAGATTTTATTCTTTTTTTTTTTTTTAAGTTTATTTATTTTGAGAGCTCACGTGTGTGCGCACGAACAGGGGTGGGGCAGAGAGCGGGAGAGAGAGAATTCCAAGCAAGCTCCACACTGAGCATGGAGCCCAATGCAGGGCTCGATCCGACAACTATGAGATCCTGACCTGAGCTGAAATCAAGAGTCGGACACTTAACCGACTGAACCACCCAGGCACCCCTTGCCTTAGCATTTTAAGCCTGTGCTATAGGTGACACTCTGGATTCAATCCTCCATGCTTCACAGAGTAATTATCTGATGGCCTCCCTTCAGCAAGCACTTGGTCATCTGCCATGTGATATGCGCCCAATACCTGGAAGAAGAGGCTGCTGTCCTCATGCAGCTTGTAGGCTGGCCAGCGGTCCTCTTGAGGTCTCCTTCTGTCCCTGGCAGAGGGTGAGGGTTGTCCTTAAACTAACAGGACAACTTGTTCTCATGCCATAAAGCCAAAACTCTGGTTCATTCTCTGATCAGAACCTTGAAAAAAGCAAACTAAATGGAACATATCTGGCCCGTGGAAGCATTGCTCAATAAATGTCATGGTTTCCTCGCATAGGACTTGCAGAGACAAAGTGTCTACCTCTGGGCTAATGACATTGGCAAAGCCAAAAGTGGCAATGCCAAAAAGAAGTTGACTCATGGAAGCATACATCAAATCACATCGTGCACTTTAGGTATTTCACACTTTTGTCAGTTACACCTCAGTAAGGCTGGGAAAAAAACAAAAAAAACAACAAACAAACAAAAAAACAAAGGGCAAAGCATGGCGATACCCTGGACTTGAATGGCTGGGGCTGGTTCCGGGTGGGGGTGCTGTTGTCCAGTGGGGTAGGACCGAACTCCACAGTGAGGCAGCGATGTAGGGAGAGTCTGAGTGGGAGCTGGAGGGCAGAGCAGGAAGGGAAGTTGTCTGGGAAGGGCAGGTGCAGTCAGATGGTGGAACTAACACCGGCCCCACGGTCTGTGGAACAAGTGGCAAAGCATCTGTAAGAGGGGGTGTTAGACTCCCGAATTTGAACCCAGTGGGAGGTAGCAGGTGAGCATGACGAGGAAAGAAGAAATATTAGGAGCGGTCTAGTCATTTCTGCAGTCACTTGTAAATACAAACATTAATGAAAACAGAATTCCCATCTCCGGCAAGACTCGGAGTGGTGGAGCAGAAGCACGTGCAGGACTTTGGAAGAATCTCCTGGTTTGATGCTCTGGCTTCCTCCCTGCCGGTAATGCTTGTGCAAATCCTGTTTTTAGGCATTAGCTTTCGTTTACTTGCCATTTGTAATTGCAGGTTTCCAGTCCTTGTTCCCCACTGCCTGTTCTTCCCTGGTCTGATTGGAAAATAATTGTGCATGTGGTCAAAGATGTCTGCAAAGATTTGCCTTTCTAATCTTTTTTAAGATTTTTAAATTTTTTTGAATTTGTTTTTGAGGGAGAGAGAGACAGAGACAGAGCATGAGTGGGGAGGGACAGAGAGAGGAAACACAGAATCTGAACCAGGCTCCGGGCTCTAAGCCTTCAGCAGCAGAGCCTGATGCAGGGCTCGAACGCACGAACCACAAGATCATGACCTGAGCCGAAGCTGGACGCCCAACTGACTGAGCCACCCGGGCACCCCGCCTTTCTAATCTTACCCCTAGTAGCTTGCCTGCTGTGGTGCTCAGAGAGTTTTCAAATGCATTTTTCTAAAGGGCTATGGCATCCGAGGGCATTTTCAGCCAGCGGCCCTAGCAGTTGGGGCCGTGGGGGTGGATGCAGAGAATGTATTTGGAGGGGCGTCTTTGTTTAGACCTAATATTCTGGGAGTGTACGAACGTCAGCATTTTCATGCCTTTAGGTAACTTTAGCACCTCTTCCAAAACGAAACAGGCTTCTTCATGACTAAGTATAACAAACCTCGTTGGTTACTTTGTCTTCACTCACATTGCAGAAAACTTAAATGAGGTTCTCTGTGTTTTGAGGCTTGTCTGCTAATTAGAAGTGACCAGTGATTGGAATGAGGCGGTAGAAGTGTCACTGCTGGTCATGGTCATGGGGCAGCGGTGGGTGGCGTGAGTGGGCTGCAGAGTGAAAGACGGGCATTGCAGAGAACTGAAGGCAGGTTTCTGATCTTCGTGCCAAGACTAGGCCGCAGAAGTATTAAGTAGCTGCCTTGAGGAATTCAAAGAAAGAAAGGTGATTGTTTTAGGGGGAAAATTTTTTTATTTCTGGATTCCATGTAAACCTGGCAGTAAAAGCTTCAGTTCACCGAACAGGAATATGGTAAAGCAGGTCTGAGAACACAATTTGATTTTGTACAAATGATGCTGCCTCTCACAGGCTTCATTAAGCAGGGAACATACACATGTTCATAAACGACAGACGCGTGTGCTGGAATATTTATTCAAGTTTAAAAATAGCCTCCCCCAAGCAGGGTCAACGGGTGCCAGGTGAAAAATGGCACATGTAACCCTTCTGAGCTTCTCGACAAAAAATCCCTGCTTCGCATTCATGTCTTAGAAGGCCAACCATGGATGAGAAACAGACACCGGTTCCCTTTAGAAGTCAGAAGTGGGGCAGAATGTTTCGCATATTCCAAATGGCAGGCATGTAGAGATGTTATAGGCAGTTTTGTTTTGCTGGAACAATGTGTGTTTGTGGGGGTTTGGATTTTGTGACTCCAGACTTTCTTCCCTCTCGCAGAGGTGGGAGGGTGCCATTTTCCCTTCTGTGGTTGGCTGATTTCCCCTGGTGATGAGCTTGAAATGTGCTTGTCAGCCTCCACCCCACCCCCCAACCTAAGCAACTCCTCCCCTTGGGAAGGCAGTGGGGAGGTGCTCAGGAAGTAGGAAACAGGAAAGTGAACTAGGGGTGAGATGGAAGGTGTTCTAGGGCTTTAGAGGAAAGTGTTGAAGAACCGAAGAAACCCAGGCAGCCATCTATGATCCGGGCCCGGCTCCTCCAAGATGGAGACTAACAGCATGGGGGCGAGTTTGAACCCTGCTTGTGATCCACAAAGAAACTTCTCACCGTATCGGATGTCCGTGTCTCTGGACAACATTTGAGATGTCACATGAAAGCCTCCCCCGCAGGCTCTTCGCTCACCTGTGGAGTGGCTGGCTGGCTACACTCAGGTGCTCAGGAAATACTTACCCTCCGTCGTTCCTGCACGCAGATGACAGAACCCAGCACTGACTTGATGGTTCCGCCCTTTCTTTACTCCCTGGGCAGAAAGGATCTGGGGAAGTCAGCTAGTTAAAGGGTGAGCATCAACGGTGAGCCTGATGGTTCTTCGCTCCGCGGGGGCATTTACGGTGTAGCCTATCATGGGGCATCTGGGTGTGTTTTAGATGTTCTCTTATCATTCGGGAAACATGGTTTGGAAGACCACTTACTGGCTGGCCTTTACAGGCCTTGGTTTGATACAGCAGAGAGTCCAAGAGGTCACTGGATGGAAGAGTAGTTTTGTGCCTGTTTCTAGAAAGAAGCAGACAGTGTGGTCTGCGGAGGGTAAGATGCATGTAAAAACGTGTAAAAATGCCAGTGCTGGGAAGAGTAGTTCACATGGAGGATGTTGGCAACAGCAAATAAAAAAATAAAAAAATAAAAGGTCTCCCCCCCCCCCCGCCGTGCCCCCCCCCCCCCCCCAGGGCTGTGATTCCATCTGGAGCCTTTCCCCCAGAGACGGATTTAACATTAAAATCCACATGCGTCTTCAACAGTCTCCTTACAAGTTACACCACTGTTCTGTTCTCCTTCCCTCCCGTGTCTCCCTCCGTCTTCCTGCCCCTTCCCCGTTAGAGGGACTAAACAGTAGTAACAAAGGAGGAACTTGACTGTCAGAGCCCAGATTGAGGTGAGTGACACCACAGTTTCTAAGGCCTGGGTCTTTCCATCCCGCAGAAACCCTCAAGGGTGTCATTTTGTTTTGCATTTAGATATGAGAGTGTACAAAATGACCATCACCATCAAGTCCTTTTTGTCAAATACAGGCTTCCCCTGTTATCCGAAAGTAGAGCGCCCCCATGAAAGCTTCTGTGGGTCTAAATGGCATCAGTCAAGAGCGTCTGCCATTTTCCAAAAGTTCAAGTTAGCCACTTCCCTTTTATAAAACACCTACATTAGTACAGTAACAGCTTTCATAAAAGCAGAACTCCTCTTCAGATTTCTTCTGGTTAGTGAAAACAGACAAGTACTCATTGGGTCTTTCATAAAAGTGCCATAAAATGAACTCAGAAAGCAAGGGATCCCTGTATTGGCAAGGGTTCTGGTCTTGGGGACCACTGATAATGCAGATGTCCACTGTGGCCCTGCCCTTATTGACCCTAAGTGGATTGAACTTGAACCTTTATTTCCTAATTCAGCCTACGTGGGGAGACTGACCTCAAGAGGAACCTTGGCTTCTATAGATGTTGCAGAATGTACTCATGAGCAGTGATTTGCCCATCGTGTGTTTGATTCATCATCTTCTATTTTTTTTAGCTGGAAAACCTATAAAACCACATTAAAGAAGCGTATAGCATAATCCTCCTTGACAATCAATCTTACTGACTGATTTCCTGCACATTTAATTGGGGTTGTCTGTTTAGCTCTCCGTTTCTTGAGCACCATTGAAACCACCCCCATAACCCCAAATCTGTAGGTTTATACCAGAAGTCCAGAAGGGCCAAGTTTAAAGTACTTTTTTTTCCATTTAAGTAGATGTTCCTAGAAATAGCCACATGTACTTGCACGACCCAGTAATGAAATGCCCTTCTTTTGAAATGATTCGAATTTGTAGCACATACAGACATCTTGAGCTTGGTGGTTATAGCTGGGCTTCCCAATGCTCAGTGCAATCCCTCCCCTTTGTAGGCATAAGTAAGGTTGCTAACACCCAGTGTTTACAAATAACATTTTTGTTCAAGAAGAATGGTAACACGTATGCACATCAAAAATGATGATTCTTCAGGGGAACGTGTGCTCATGTCACAGAGCGACACATTTCAAAGCATAGATCTTGTTTAGTGCCCTCCCTGCCCCCCCCCCCCAACCCTTTCATTTCAGGCTCCTCTGTTGAAATTACAGACTTACCTTACAAGTCAGTGAGTGTGACCTTTTATCCAGTCTCACCAAATCGGTGTGCCTTTTGGGCATAGAACTCTTTCACTGCTTCCTCTTCAAACTTCTGTTAATTATTCTAATGTCTAATTAGAATAATAATAAATATCTTGTCTTCGGATTACTTTCTTAAGATGATTTGGGATGTTTGGGATATGACTGACTTCTTGAACTTGGATTTGGCTGTTTTACCTCCATGTTTCTCAAAGTTCTGAAGATTATATACCACCAAAAGATTAACCTTAACTCAAGAATTATTTAACCAGAGTTTGTTGTGAAATTATACTCTACAGCAGTGGATTCTCAAAATAGGACTTGGGTAGTTGACCTGTGTTGAGAGGGACATTGTCTCCGTATATCCAAAGCTCAGCTAACTCTCTTCTCAAACCTGGCCCCCATGCCCAGCCTTCTGTTTCTGATAAAAAATGGAACTGCTATCTTTAGACCTCCTTCTCTGCTCCTACACCCAGGTACTTGCCAAATCCCATTCATTAGCCAGTACTGCTTCTGGGGTCACCCTCCTCCCCATGCCCACTTGCCACTGCCCTCACTCAGGTCCAAATGAGTGGATTTCCCTCCCTCCCATTCTTCAGGCTGCGCATGTTTCTTGTAGATTTCTTTCTGAAGCATTACTCGGATCTTCACCACATCCCTGCTGGGATCCTAATGCCTCCAGGCTGCTGGTTGTCACTATATCGTGCACCAGAATCCCCTGGAGAGCTTGCTAAAACACGGCCTGCTGGATCACACCCCCAGGGTTTCTGATTCAGTACATCTGGCGCAGGGCTAGCTAATTTGCTTTCCTTACAAAGGCCTTACAAAGGTGTTCCCCAGACCATCCTTGGAGGACTTCAGCTTGAGGGTGAGCCCGTGCTCCCAAGACTCCAGGCCAGTCCTGTCTATTCTTTCTGACTTCCTCTGTGCTCTTTGCTTAGCTGGTGCTCTTTGGAGCCCCTCGAGTGATGTAAGAATAAGACTTGGGCTCCTTCAGAAAAAGCTCTGAGTCTTATTCGCCTGATTCCCATCTGACCCATTGACAGCTATAAGGGTCCTCAGCAGAACGCATGGGGAGGGCAGTATTGCTTTAGCAGAGACACCACTGAGGGATACCATGAATGAATGAGGGTCATGATAAGAGGTATAGGGGACCCTGTCCCAGGCTGAGGTGATGAGGACCTCCCTGTGGGCTACCACACTGCCTGTCCATCCCGGCCATGAGTTGATAAGCAGAGCGGGCTGGGCCAGTGGCCAGGGGGCAGTTATTTGTGACGGTCTGCACCTCTGCACCAGGCATGCCTCTTTTCTTAGCTTTCTGTCACTCGGTCCCTCGCGCCTTTTTTCCCTACCTTAGCCGTGAGGCCCTGGGTCTTTTTGGTGGCTTCCTGGATTGAAAAGGCTTCCAATGCTTAATATAAAGCAACAAAATTGCTTCTGAATTTTAATCTGAGTATTTGCTGGAGAAAAGATACAGTCTAAGAAGGACTGGTATTGTAGTTATGGCATATTATAGGATATCCGAGTAGTACTCTACACATTCATGTTTTATAAGGCCAGTTTTGTTTAGCGGGAAACAAGACGTGGACACACGGTATCCCCATTTGGCAAAACAAATAGAAGCAGAGATTGAGTAATAATCATGAGTCTACAGTGCAGAGATTTTGCCACCATTATACACACAAAGAATAACTGCTTTATAAAGTAGTGTGTTATAATTAATAATTATGTTTGGAATCATGGCTACAGGTGTTAGAAAGTTTCTGCCAAGGTAGAGAAGACTGCGTGACAATTGTAAAATATATCATCGGATGATATTTACTCCAGAAAGCTATTAGTAGCCTTAGAGCAAGTGTCAAACACGTATTTGATACGTAGTAGATAATGAAAGACTTTATATAAATGTAGACCATAGAAGAAGTCTGGAAGGAACTCATCAAACTGGTAATAGGGACAAGTCTTTTTTTTTTTTCTCCTTAATATACTTCTGTACTATTGCTCTTTTTGAAGTACATATATGATAAATTGGTTGGGAGGAGAGCTTGCAGGAGGAGTATGAAGGATACCAATTAAATCCTAAAGACAAACAAACAAAAAAAAAAATACAAGAAGAAGAAGAAAAAGAATCCACCAAAATCTCTCTGGCCGTCATTACCTATAAAGGCCTCCATGTTGGTTCTTCCGCTGGAATGTGTCCCGTTTTTTCATCTCACACTCTAGTCTCTGAGACCTAGTCCTTTGCCCCCTTCTTCATGAAGGCTTTCCTATCTACTTTCTTCAAATCTCATGCTAGAAATGATCTCTCCTACTATGAACAGTCCTTTCTCTTAGTACCAAGAAGTTCTTATATCGTAGCGTGATTTCCCCAAGAGAGTGTTTCCTGACCGTTGCACATGTGAAGACCCCCCCTCTCTGAAATTCAAAAGAAAAAAATTGTAGGCTCTGACATCAGAGTAGTTGAGCTTTGATTTATCAGTTCCTAGAGAATGCTTGGTGTTTCTGTGGCTATCTGGACCCACAGTATCTCTGTGGCCCTGGAGGGCTGCGCAGCTCAGAGGTTGAAAGCTACTACCTCTTACCCCCCTACCCTCTTGGGAGAGAGAGAGAATCCCAAGAAGCCTGTGCACTGTCAGCATAGATCACAGGGCTCGAACTCCCGAACTGTGAGACCATGACCTGAGCCAAAATCAAGAGTCAGACGCTCAACCGACTGAGCCACCCAGGCACCCCTAGAGAGCTACTTCCTCTTATGATAACTTCTGCAACTAGTTAGGAGTTATTGTGGATAGGAGGTAAACTTTCTGCACCAACCAAGGAAGACCACAAAGAGACGGGTACGCAGAGATACAAAATCTGTGCACCTACAAATGCAGCGAGTCAAAGCAGTCAAGACATGTCCCTGCACCTCCCTAAGTTTTGTAGCTGGTGATTGTCAACTGTTAGATGCTATGTGAGCGTCTAAAGTTCCTACCAGGTTACACTGCTGTTGACACAGAGATGTAACAGTGGCAATAATCTCGGAAGGAATATACATGGCATTTTGGAAGCACAACTGAATGGTGTGTCATTTCCACGAGAGCTGACCCAAACGCAGTCTCCTGTGCTGTCGATGGCAGAGGTTTGAGACTTGTCACAGTGTGTGGTGGTGGCAGGCTTCCAGTCCTCCTGCCAGACCCCTTCTCAGACATCTGCTCCCCTGTTTCCTTTTCCCAGGGCCCCTCTTAGCCTTGCTTCTCTGAAGCCAGGAATTGACCCCAGCTGAATGCTCCATCTTGGCAAATCCTGCACTTCCGTTCATTCAGCAAATACCGAGCAGCTGCTCCACAGGGGCCCCCTGCAGGGCACTGCGGGCGTGCACGCGAGGCCTTTTATTTTCAACATTTTCTTCTAACCGCTCGCGTGTCTGTGTCTTTTCACAGGGTAGTGATGGTGCCCGGAGATCCGTGCTACTGGATGGCGACGAGCCCTTGGTGTATTTCTATGATGATGTCACAACTATGTACGAGGGTTTCCAGCGGGGCTTACAGGTGTCAAGTAAGCATTTGCGGGATTTGTGTGATGAATGCTTGACGGTTCTCATTCGGCATGAGTGGTCTTTCTGGAGAAAGTCATCTTTGCTCCCGTCTTCCACCCGTTTCCACCTGTTCGGGTCTCCCTGTCTCCTCCTGTAACTTCTCCAGAGTGACCTCCAAAGCACAGCAGCCCCTCCAGCTTATCCCCTGGCAGAGCGGGTTCCGTGGTGGAATATGTTTTCATCATGTTCCGCATTTTGTGAAGGGTCACACATATGTTAGCTCATTGTGGGCTCTGACATATCCTGAGGTCAAAAGATCTGTTTAATTGGACCCAATCCAACATTTTCAAACTTACTTGAGCATGAGACCCATATTTTGAGAAATAAACACTGACATCCCAAGGAAGCAGTGTTCCATGAGACACTCGGCAAGCGTTGGCCCGTGGGATTGCGCTTCATTAGTAACGGTGGCCTCAGAGACCCCGTGCACCTGCGTGCCTTTCCAGCCTCTCTCTCTTCCAGGCTCCATGTATATATACCTGCCTCACGTCAGGTATATTTCCACGAGAAAGGAAATGAACACCCCTCTCCTTTCTCGTCACCCCGTGCCTTTGTGCATTTGTCTTTTTCCTGATCATAAAGCTGCTGCTTTCCTACCTCAGCCCCGGGCGCTTGCTGTATGCCTACTAATCCTGTAAACCTCGTATTGCTTTTTTTTTTTTTTTTTACCTTTTCTATAAAACCTTCCTATTCCCTTGTTTTCATCTCCTACCTCCAGGTGGAGATGCCCACTTTCCCCAGCATCTTGAACCTATTTCTGTACCAGCCCCTCCAGGGAACAGAGGCATTTACTGCCCATCTGTCCCGCTAGCCAGTGCTCCATGAACCAGGCAGCTGTCTCTTCTCTCGGCACCTGCACACCGTAGGTGCTCTATTAATGTGTCCTCAGAGATGGAGAGAGTCCTCTCTACTTCCCCCCACCCCTCTTTTTGTTTCAGCCCCTTCATTTTGGCTTATTCCAGGTTACTCTCTAGAAATGGTCTTTGGGATCCACACGTTTGTTATTTAAATCTTTCGGCGGTTAGCTTTTATTTTTCCTACTGCTCCCTAGGCCGTAGTCTCCTGACGGCCAGGGGCTGTGTGCTATTACTGTCTCTGTCCCCACGACATGTTGCATGTGGTATGTGCTCAGGAAGTGCCGTGGTTTTTACTTGATACTGGTAAAATTGGATTGCTCTGATGTGTTTTTGCCCTGGTGTTCCTGTAGCAGATTCATTAAGCCCCACGATAAAGGGAGAGCATTTAATTTGTGAACTTCTTCAAAGTCAGGGGGAGGGGCAGGGTTTGTCTGTGATAGTAAATACCCATAAGGTACAGCAGCCTAACATAAGGCCACATCAAAATATTTGTATATATTCTATATATATAATAAATATATGTGGGTATGTATATGCATGTTCATATGTGTGTGTGACCTTTACCACTACCACAGAGTCACGTGTATAAATGTTTATACGATTTTCCACTATTAGTAGAGAATGAACTCATCTAGGTCGTGTGGTAACTTACATTCTACTTCTGACTCTCCTCTCATCTTAGGACAGTAACTTTTTTTTTTGGTCACCTTCCTCTACTTGGAAAATGAGGGTCTTACGTGAATGTTTCCAAGAGGTTGAAGAAAACGAAGTTCAGTCTTCTTAACCTGTACTGATTGAAGGAAACTAGTCTGCAGATCACTTTGCCTTCTTCCCCCCGCCCCAGAGGAGCTTTTTATTCTAAGCTTTAATTTTCTAGACTACCATAAGATTAAGCCTTTACAGGAGAGCAAAATCCGGCCTCTAGATAAGGTAGTTAGGAGTCTGTTGAATGACAGGAGGAGCCAGCCAGCCTGGAGTTTTCAAACCTGGTCTTTTCAGACCGCATGCAGGAAGCCACTGCTAGGAGGGGCCCTCTGCCTGCCAGTCAGTGGATTCTTGTCCCCGGCTACACTGCATATCACCTGGGGAGCTTTTAAAAACCACTGAGGCCCAGGCCCCTTCCCTGTCCAATGACATCAAAAATTTTGTTAGTAGGGCCTGGGTATAGTATCTTTTTTTTTAAGTTCCCAGTGTCCGGGAGCTGGAGTCTGCATATTTTTTTTGTAAAGGGCCAGAGAGTAAAGATGGTTGGCTTTCAGGGCCATACAGTCTCTGCCATGACTGCTCAGCTGCAGTCTTAGATCATCCGTAAATGAACAAGCGAGGCTGTGTTCCAGTAAAACTGTATTTACAACAACAGGTGGCAGGCTTGATTCGGCCCCTGCCTACAGATCGCCAGTCCCTGTTCTTAAAGAATAAAATCACGTTATTTCGCATGGCAAATGTCTGAAAACAGCCTCTGATGGACCTTGTGTTGTCCAGCATGGCCTTTATTACAGTCCCTGTGAACTGAAGTGGGTCTGAGAATAAGGCCCTCTGTGCTCTTTCTGTTTGCATGAAGGCTGCTGTAGAGAGAGCCAGGACGTCAGTGTGGAGCAGAGAACTTGTCCAGCCTGGGTCCTCCCCGTGCTCACGACTGACCCGCACACGCGGCACCCGTCTCTAGCGGGGGGACTCCGTGTAATAGGTCCAGCGTATCAAGGCTGCCACGGAGGGCCGTGCTCCACTGTCCCTCCCTCTTCTTCCAGTCCCCCAGACCAAATCAGAACATCTGAACTGCCACTCGAGCCTGGAATGGGGAAGCCAGATATGCTATAGTCACAAGACAGAAATGCCGATACCCTGTTCAGAGGGGAGGTGACAAAACAGTCTGTAGTAGAAGCCGTGCAGGCACACAGATGGTGGTAGGGCCCGTGTTTCTAGTTGAGAAACATTGGTGGGGGGGGGGGGGGGTGCCTGGGTGGCTCAGTTGATTAAGCGTCCGACTTTGCCTCTCACGGTTCGTGAGTGGAAGCCCCGCATTGGGCTCTGTGCTGATAGAGCCTGGAGCCTGCCTTGGATTCTGTGTCTCCCTCTCTCTCTCTCTCTCTGCCTCTTCCTGGCTCGTGCTCTCTCTCTCTCTCTCTCCCGCTTTCTCAAAAATAAACTTAAAAAAAAAAAAAGAAACATTCTGGTATGTGGTCGACCCTGATCATCATCTGAATATGGCAGCTTTTTGTGGGGGGCTGGGGGTGGAGTGGACATAGTTTTCCTTCAACAACTACAAACTGAGCATAAAGTTAGCTTGGGGTTAATCTGTAGAAAGAAACTTGCATAATTCCAAATATAAATGACTTGAATGATATTTATTACTGTGCTAGCACTTAGTGTGAATAATTAATACCGGGTTTTCTTTCTTCCTGTTTATTTCGTTACCTGGGGTAGAATCAGGATGCGTCCTGATATGTCTTTCTTTTCTTTTTTTTTTCAATGTTCATTTTATTTTTGAGAGAGAGTGCATGTGAGGGGCGGGGGGTAAGGGCAGAGAAAGAGTGGGAGAGAGAATCCCAAACAGGCTCTGCAATGTCAGTGCAGAGCCCAACGTAGGACTCGATCCCACTAACTTAGAGATCATGACCTGAGCCCAAATCAAGAGTCAGATGCTTAACGCCACCCAGGTGCTCCCATCCTGATATTTCTTAACGTTTACTTTTATAAATACCCCCTTATTTTCTCTCATTTTGCATCTTTTCTTTATTTTTGTTTCTCTGCAATTAAGACCTCGCCTGTGTAAATAAAGTCCAGGTCATCAGAATTTGGACATTGAAGAATCGTATTTTCCTTTTTACATTCTGAGTTAGAATGCTTTAAGTTTAGAAATTTAGAGGGAGTCTTCTGAACACCTACACCAGAATTTCTTTGCCATTCAGCTCCTGACTCCTTTCTAAACCGATAGGGTATTGAAGAAGAATTCACAAATTGAGTGTCTTTAAAAATTGTATTTACCTATGTCCTCTCATTTTTTCCCTCTTCTCCCACTCCATTTAAGAAACAAAATAGAAACAAACAAACAAATGAGACCGAAACCTAGGGAGGACATATTTCCGACCTGAACTCATTATTTCTAATCTAGGGACAAAAATCTGTCTACCTGATCCTTTATAGAATGGAGTACAAATTAGAATATTTATGCATGTTAAGCCCATTTTTTGTTTTTTGTTTTCCTTTTTCCAGATAACGGCCCTTGTTTAGGCTCTCGGAAGCCAGACCAACCCTATGAATGGCTTTCATACAAAGAGGTGAGTTTTCTGGCTCTGTGTGTCCTCGTGCGGGATGTGGTACTGAAATAGGTCAGCTCTCGGAGACGCTGTGAGGGCTGGAGGGTCGCTACTGAGTCCCTGTGTTGCACTAGCTCAGAGCTTCAGGGACAATGTGCAGCATGCAAAGGGAGAAGTCTTACACAGCAATTTGGGGAAAAACGGGTTAAGTAACTTAATTGGTGGTTCAAAAGCACTTTATTTTAGAACTTACGTTGGATGCATTGTGGGGTTGAATTTAATTCTAAGATGACGTTCTAGAAGTGTGCTCAGAGTCCATGGGAGAACAGAATTTCTCCTCTGCCTTGAGGGGTACTAGTGATATTTAGAAGCCCCAACATAGAGTAGCCCTCTCATGTGATAGATGAGGAAAATATACCCCAGGAAAGGAAGGGCCTCGCCTAACGTCACAAGCTGGTCAATGGCAGAAACAGGAGCAGAAGCGAGGTCCATACCTTCCGGTACAGGGCTCTTTGGTGCATTGTATGAACCTGACCAATTTGGGACTGTGCTGACATAGAGCCCCAGGGCGGCCATAGTGAGCAGAACAGATATGCGGAAGTGACACCTGTGTTACTGTATAAACACAAAGGAGGCTGGGATCTGGGTGTATTTCTCTTTATTCCTGTGACTCTGCGGTCCTAGCTGATTCACAGCTACAGCTGTTTCAGTAGTTTCCACTGGCAGGGAGGGAGCGGAGCAGGAAGATGCTGCTTTTTATTTCGATCGTGATAGCAAGACATCTCGATGCCCCCGCCTCTCCCTGGGGAGGCAGGACCCCAAGGACGTATGGGAGCCACCGGAAGCATCAGTTTCTGCTGCCTTTTGTTTCCGGCACAGCTGTCCGGGAAATGGCTCCCTGCCATAGAGGCAGATCATCCTGTGGCATTCATGAATCCACGTGAGCTTCCTCCTTGCACGTTTGGCAGCTGTGCTCTGGAGCGTATATGTGACAGGGGGGTCGTCACAAGGAGCCACAAAGCCGGCTCGGGAATAGCGCTCGCTGGCCCTCCCTAGACTGAACCCCACACCACTTTTCCTTCCCTTCCCTCCCCTCATCTGAGGATCAGTGAGATGCAGAAGGCTTGGCTTGGGTATCTCTTGACAGAGAGCCAAGAGGCAGAACAGCTTAGCAGACCTTTCTTGGGGAAGGAGGGATGAGATGCATGGCCCGGGGGACCAGAGGGATTTTACCGCTTTTCGTGTGCCTTTCCGGAGCCAAGGTAAAATAGCCACCAAGGTCCCTTATTTTCGTGAGGGGTGTAGAAACAGTCGTGCGCGTGTGCGTTGGACACGTAACGCTGCGTGGTGGTGTTCAGGCCTCCCGGAATCCACAGGTGTGTTGTGAATTACTTGTGTTAGATGCCGGCTGGAAGGCGGAAGACAGGTCCGTTGCAGATGGGACTTTTCAAGGCAGACTGAAAATCACGGCGGTTCCTGAAGGTGTTAATCCGTGTTTTGTACATTTCAGCCAGAGGCCGGTGACGGTATAAAACAGGACATAACAGAAGCCAGCTTTGGATTTGTAGACTTAAGTCTTCTCGTCAGCCTGGTGCCTCTGCCCTTTGCGGGGCTCGGAACCCTGTGAGGTTTTCTGAGGGAAAAACCTGAGGGAGCCTCTTTCTAGAGATACAAATGCACACACACTAGCCTAGTAAGCTCCGCAAACCAGGGTAGCATCTCACAGGTTCCCGTCCCTTATGTGCAAGCAGAGGTTGTGAGAAGGCTGGGGGATATGGAAACATCATTCTTGCTGTCACCTCACCCTTCAGCTCTCGTTCCCATAGGCAGAGCGAGGTGGCACTGTGTGCCAGGACAAATGGGGTTCTGGGCAGGAACAGGTGTGGCTTCATTCCCTACGGGCATGCGTGGGAATTCGGACTGCTCCCGAGAACTCAGCAACTGAGATGAAGAAAATAATTCCAAACTTTAAGATGAAAAAAAAAATTTTCTTTGTAGTTAATTTGGGGTGGGAATGGGGAGAGGTTGGGGGCAGGTTTATAATCCTACCTCATTTTTATGAATCTACCTATTTTTACTTAGTTGCAATAATACTATTTATTTACTTGCTCATTTTACTTAAAATTGTCACAAGTTTTTTGAAGGTGTCCCCCAAACTTGCTATTTCTGTATTTATAGCAAATGACAAGTTTGGGCTGCTTTGCTGCTCTTTATAAATGCAAGTAATTTCTATCATTCTACGTCCTCGCATTACTTTTATAATTTTATAAAACTAAAGTGTAAAAAAGAAATGTGCGTGAGAAGCCCGGGCATCCAGTGACCTCTGACCTGCAGCTGTCGGAATCCGATTCCTCTGCTTTGCAGAAGGAACCCTATGACCAGTTCTCCTAATAGTGAGTTCTGGTGAAGCCAGCCTCGTGTTTTACAAAACTGTAGGGCTGACGGAACCGCGTTCGCTCCTGCTGCCCCTCGCCGTGCGGCGCCACTTGCTGGCCAAGATAGCAGACTCGGTCGGCTGTCACTCCAGTGAGCTTTGTTCCCTGAGTTGGGCCTGACGTGGTTCCTGATTTTTTTTCCCTCCCCGTTTCAGGTCGCGGACATGTCAGAGTGTGTGGGCTCAGCGCTCATCCAGAAGGGCTTCAAGACTTCCCCGGATCAGTACATTGGCATCTTTTCTCAGAACAGACCTGAGGTATTGACCGTTAGACGCCAGTTGTGTGCGGTTTTGAGAGGCCTCACATGTAAGAGCCAAGTGGAGTTCATACAGACCTTTGCTTGGGACCCGATTTTGTGCTCTGATCTCTACTGAGCGTATGTCTCTATGTTATTCCTTAGAAAGTTACACATATGAAAACCCAGGCTCGGGCCTCCTTGGCCTTTAGGTGGAAAAAATCTATATATCACATTTTGATTATTGGTTTTTGTTTTTTCAAAAACTAGGTCCCAAACAAAAACTAACAAGGAAGTTACTAGAACAGATAACTAACAAAGAATCCTCCTAGCCTCCAGGCCTACCTCTGTGATTAGAAAAATAGCATCAATAAATTATAGAGAAACTTGGATATGTTTTTGGCAGTAGCGGACCCCCCTCTTTGCTTTCTGAAAGGTGGGAGCTTTCCCTGTGATCAGGTTACAAAATTTAAAATACCGGGGGCAGCGGGAAAAGTACCTCACCGCGAGTCAGCCTCGGTGTAGACACGGTCTGTCTGGCTGCCAAGTCCCCTGCGTGGTGCTTCTGTAAACCCTTGCATTAAGGTCAATTTAAATGAGAAGCTCTTCTGGAGCTGTTGTTCCAAATATATATAATACACGTATTATAGCGTTGGTGAACAAATGGCGTAACTTGGCTTGGAAAAATTCAAGCACTAGGCTCGAAGGAATTGAATTGGTTCTTGTGTCTAAAAGACATGTTGGCTCAATCGCTGTGCTATCGACTATTTGATAAATCAGGCTGGTTTCCTAGAGTTTTATGTACTGGTAAGGGATACACAGCATTTTCCACAGTTGGACTACGACTAGGCTTATGGAATTTCGTTTCTTTCAATTGTAAGTGAAACCCATTCAAGTGAACACACCCCAGATGTTTGCGTTAGTGGCATTTTATGCTGAATCTATCACTAGGACCTTACTTCATAGGGTAAGCTCCTTCCTACATTTATGAACTAGTTTAATAAATGTGTATGGAGCACCTACTATGTGCCAGGCATCACGAGGCACCAAAGCACAACAGTGATTTGGATCCTTCTCTTAAGGTACCGTGTGAGGGAAGACCGGCCCGTAGGGTGTTGCTTTGTCTGTAGCGTGGCAAGCGTGGACACAGGGAAAAGGGTTATGGGGAGCTCAGTCAAGGAGGACTTCCTGGAGGTGGCCTCCTAGTGGAGTCTTGAAGGATATGAGAGCAGGGAAGCTAAGGGAGTGTCCGGAACAATGACATGTTTGCATCAAGCAGTGTATCTGTGCTGGGGGTTGAGGGATTTCAATCTGGTAGAGCTTGGAGGGGCAGGGAAGACAGGACTACATGTGCCACATGGACCCTGCTGAGGAGCTTGGACCTGCCCTCCATGTTGGTAACTTGAAACTGATGCTAGGAAAGAAAAAGGAGCAAAACTGCCCCAGACCGAGTGAATGTAAGTGGGGTGTGCTGCCTTTCCACAGCAGCTGTGCCTTTATCTGCGCCGTGGCCGCGTGTCGGATTCTGCAGATTCGAGACCTGCAGCTGGAGATGAGGGGCACCACCAAGGATTTTTAGCGAAAGGCTCATCTTGCCATGTTTGGCTTGTAGGCAGATCAGTTGCCACATGGCTGATGAGTTAGAGGCAAGGAGACCGGTCCCTGTACCACTTCTTCATCACTTTTCTGGGAAGATTTTGCCCAGAACGTCTTTCCTGTTAGACAGGGGTGTCCCTCCTTCCCCAGTTCCCAGGTCTCACCGCACACGGCTGCACAGCTGATCTTCTCACACCCCAGGGCCTCCATTTCACCGAGAAGCCCTCGGTGGCCGCGCATTACCTGGGGATGGGGCCAGGCCCCTCCACAGACCACCTGCGACCCTGCCTGCCAGGGCACCCTTGGGTGCTCACTGCTCTCCCCCCTGCTTTTGTTCACGCAGTCCCCGCTCCTGGAGTCTCCTTGCCTTTCTCTCCATCTGTCCAAACCGTGCCTCCCTTGCAGAGGGCGAGCTCAGTCACGTGCCCCGTGGAGGTGGTCACTTCCGGCTCCCTCGTGTCTGAGCCAGTCACTATCTCGTACGGTTAATTATCTTCTCACATATTTGCCTCGATTCTTCCGGCCAACTGCACTGTCCTTCTAAGAAGGGGGCAGGTGTTTTGTTTGCATCGTGAATCCTCCGTGGTGCCTGGCACATAGGAGTAGACACACAAATGTTGATTTTGCCCCATCCAGTGTTTCCACTTTGAATCTCTCTAGAGTGTTGTTCTCCTTGGAGTAGTTCCGTGATGACATCTCGTTTTCTTTCCCTGACCTTTACTGTTCATTTAGTGGGTGATCATTGAACAGGGATGCTTTGCTTACTCCATGGTGTCCGTTCCCCTCTATGATACGCTTGGAGCTGAAGCCATCACCTACATAGTCAACAAAGGTATGTCTGGGGTCTCCAGGTGGGCACTGGCCTAGTTATGAGTTAGATTTGATGACTTTACATTTGGTTATATCTGATTTGATAGGGATTTTATGTTTAAATACACATCTGTCTTTCTATTCAAAGACTGTAAGTCCTGAAGGCTTTTAATATCTCGGAGCTCATTCTTCATTGTATCTCTTCATTCCCAGCCGAACTCTCTCTGGTTTTTGTTGACAAGCCAGAGAAGGCCGACACGCTATTAGAAGGTGTAGAAAATAAGTTAACGCCAGGCCTTAAAACCATAGTCGTCATGGACTCCTATGGCATCGATCTGTTAGAACGAGGCAAAAGGTGTGGCGTAGAAATCATCAGTCTGAAGGCAATGGAGGTGAGTCATCCTTCTCACTTCCCTGGTGGGCGCCCCTGAGGCCATTTCGGCTCACACGTGGTATCCAGTGCAATCATGCAATCCTAGCTCTGGTTGGGCATCGCAGCAACCCATAAAAGACATAGGGTGGAAATTGCTGCCTCATTACTGGAAGGAAGGGTTCTACATGCATGTCTCAGTGTGAATCCATCACATCTGATAAAAAGTACTCTCGTAAAACAAGTTGCAGGTGCTCACACATTTATCCTAGAGCACTGACCAGCCATGCCAATAAATGGTAGAAATGTGAATTTCTTTTTTTCTTCTTAATGTTTATTTATTTTTGAGAGAGAGAGAAAGAGAGTACAAGCGGAGGAGGGGCAGATAGAGGGGACAGAGGATTCAAAGCAGGCTCTGTGCTGACAGCAGCGAGCCCGATGTGGGGCTCAAACTCGTGAACTGCGAGATCCTGACCTGAGCCGAAGTTGGATGCTCAACCAACTGAGCCACCCAAATGCTCCAGAAATGTGAATTTCTGATTCGGGTGGAGATTTAAGTTTGTATGTTCTTTTTAGCCTTTAATGCCATTTACTTACTGTTTTGTTTCTAAAATGGAGCCAGCTATAGAAATCTGCCTCATTATTCTTTTTCCCAAGTTGCTTTTGGAGCGTCCTGGTAGATTTCCAGCATACATGTTTGATTTGGCTTATTTTTATATTAAATTTCTTGAGATTCACCTTAATCAGAACTTTAAGGGTCACCATTCTAGGAAAACGAATGTGGCGTATATTTAAATTGGTTGTTTGACATCACATGTAAAAAGCTGATTCTCCCAGTTGGATTTGGATTAGAGTTTAATCCAGAGAAGCTAGTAAGAGGAAGATCTTGTCAGGTACCTATCACAGGAATTGGCTGTTCTCCTTCTGAAAATGTTATAAATATTTTCCTGGAACTGTTATAAATAGGGTTTGAAATTTTACTTATAGCTCTCCTTCTACAAGGAATTGGAGGCTATAAACAAGGATCTATATAATACCTTTCCGGAGGAACTTAGCGGTCATAGAGAAACTAATTTGTTCTAACAGAGCCTTCTGCCTCACATTTATACAGAGACGCACACAGTAGAATAGATGCTTAGTCCATAAGAATGGGTGTGCTGTACTGTTCAGTTGGCTTTTTAGCTAGCTTTTTACCTAGCATTTCTGCACATTTGTTAATTTCACTTGTGATCGCAATAATGCCATTTACAATGTAATTTTTTTCCTCCATCTTTTCCCTAACCCCACCACACAAACGTGCACACACATGCACACACCCACAGGAATTTTTTGGTATTTTTTTATTTTTCTATGATGACATAATTTTAAGATGAAAAAATTTAGGTAAATGAAGATTGTAATGGAAAGTTAACATTAAAGATTTTATTTATAAAAGACATTATTTTCCACTTACCTGTGTCATATGATTCATACTTGGGTTTTAAAAATTTGTAAGCAAAAGATTAAGTAATTTTTAAGAAGGGAATTTAACATTGGCCTTCCGGTTGATCATATGATCAAGTTTATGTTGATATATGTTTTTATAGGATCAAAAAGAGAAATATTGGTATTTGGAATTTTTGATTTTGGGGGATATTTTATTATGAATATTTTCAGACATGCAAACAAGAACAGGTACAAAGTACCAAGAATTGTACAGTGGACTGCCATATGCCCACCAAACATCTGCAGCTAATGTTTTAATATATTTGCTTTATCACATATTCGTGCATTACTCTGTCCCTCCATTCATTATCTTTTTTTAATGCATTTTCATTAAGTTGCAGATTTTATTACCCCCAAATACTTCAGCATTTTATTCATTAACTAGAATTCAGTTTTCCTCCTGGGCAAGGTTTTTTGTTTTGTTTTGTTTGGGCATTTGGAGCCTGAAGATAGCAACTCATTTATTTTTATGGTTGCTGTACTCTTTTCTACATGATGTCATTATACAGGTTTGAGGCTGTGAACCTTCTTGGCATATAGGGCACTAATTTTGATCATGTGTGTTCCCAATAAAATAAAAGCCAAACTGCATGTAGCTGTGGCTGTATTTTACTTAATATCAATTTTTGAAGAATTAGAGATCTCAAGAAGTTATGTAAGAATTTTGAACAGATGAGTGGAGATTTGGGTCTGATAAAGATTACTTTAAAAAAAAGGAATTATTTTTGCTTTAGCTCTTAGTTGACTTCTATTTGGACTTCACTGTTCCTATTTTTAATCAGCAGTCTATTATATACATAATTTAAAATGTAGTTAAGATTAAAAATGGTTTGGGGTGCCTGGGTGGCTCAGTCAGTTAGGCATCTGGCTCTTGATTTCAGCTCAGGTCGTGATCTCACTGTTAATTGGATCAAGCCCTGCATTGGGCTCTGCACTGACAGTATAGAACCTGTTTGGGATTCTCACTCTCTTTCCCTCCCTCTCTGCCCCTCCCCTGCTTGTGTGCTATCTCTCTTTCTCTCTCTCAAAATAAGTAAACTTTTTAAAAAATTTTTTTATTGTTTTATTGTTTTTTAATTTTTATTTATTTTTTTAATTTACATCCAAGTTAGTTAGCATATAGTACAACCATTATTTCAGGAGTAGATTCCTTAATGCCCCTTACCCATTTAGCCCATACCTCCTCCCACAACCCCTCCAGTAACCCTCTCCTTATTACTCAGCTATTTAAGTCTCCTTATGTTTGTGTCCTTAAGTCTCTTATGTTTGTGTCCCCCTCCCTGTTTTTATATTATTTTTGCTTCCCTTCCCTTATGTTCATCTGTTTTGTGTCTTAAAGTCCTCATATGAGTGAAGTCATAAGATATTTGTCTTTCTCTGACTTAACTAATTTCACTTAGCATAATACCCTCTAGTTCCATCCACGTAGTTGCAAAGGGCAAGATTTCACTCTTTTTGATTGCTGAGTAATACTCCATTGTGTGTGTGAGCATGCATGTGTGTGTGTGTATATATTTATATATATATACATGTATATATATATATGTATATATAAATATATACACACACACCACATCTTCTTTATCCATTCATCCATCGATGGACATTTGGGCTGTTTCCATAACTTTAGCTATTATTGATAGTACTGCTATAAACATTGGGGTGCATGTGCCCCTTCAAAACAGCATACCCATATCCCTTGGATAAATACCTAGTAGTGCAATTGCTGGGTCATAGGGTAGTTCTATTTTTAATGTTTTGAGGAACCTCCATACTGTTTTCCAAAGTGGCTGCACCAATTTGCATTCCCACCAGCAGTGCAAAAGAGGTCCTCTTTGTCCGCATCCTCACCAACATCTCTTGTTGCCTGAATTGTTAATGTTAGCCCTTCTGACAGGTGTGAGGGGGTATCTCATTGTGGTCTTGATTTGTATTTTCCTGATGATGAGTGATGTTAAGCATTTTTTCATGGGTCGGTTGGCCATGTGGATGTCTTCTTTGGAGAAGTGTCTATTCATGTCTTTTGCCCATTTCTTCACTGGATTATTTGTTTTTTGGGTGGTGAGTTTGATAAGTTCTCTATAGATTTTGGATACTAACCCTTTATCGGATATGTCGTTTGCAAATACCTTCTCCCATTCTGACCATTACCTTTTAGTTTTGCTGATTGTTTCCTTCGCTATGCAGAAGCTTTTTATTTTAACAAGGTCCCAATAGTTCATTTTTGCTTTTGTTTCCCTTCCCTTGTCCGGAGACATGTTGAATAAGAAGCTGCTGTGGCCAGGGTCAAGGAGGTTTTTGTCTGCTTTCTCCTCTAGTATTTTGATGACTTCCTGTCTTACATTTAGGTCTTTCATCCATTTTGACTTTATTTTCGTATATGGAGTAAGAAAGTGGTCCAGGTTCATTTTTCTGCATGTTACTGTCCAGTTTTCCCAGCACCACTTGCTGAAGAGACTGTCTTTATTCCATTGGACATTCTTTCCTGCTTCGTCAAAGATTAGTTGGCCATATGTTTGTGGCTCCATTTCTGGGTTCTCTATTCTGTCCCATTGATCTGAGTGTCTGTTCTTGTGCCAGTACCATACTGTCTTGATGATTACAGCTTTGTAGTACAGCTTAAAATCCAAAATAAATAAACTTTTTTTAAAAAATGGTTTAAAAGTGTATGCTGGGCAGAAACTCACTGAGCCCTGAGCACACTGATCGAATTTCCATGTAATTCTAGCATGCTCACTCCATATGCTCATTCAAGCTACTCTGTTTTAATAGGAAAGGAATATAAATAGTTCATTAAAGAAATTAATAGCTAATTGAAGTGGCCACCAAGATACCTCCATGCAGTGAACTGAACATCACAATGGACCCCAGGTAGTGACTGGGAACCAGCTGCTGGGAGATGCATCCTCGGAAATGAACCTGCAGCTCTTCGTGTCCACCCAGCAGTGCTCTTCCGTCTTCTGTCATGGACACTTTTATTTTTTTTTTTAAGTTTATTTATTTTGAGAGAGAGAGAGAGAGAGAGAGAATGAATGAATGGGAGAGGGGCAGAGAGAGAGGGAGAGAGAATCCCAAGCAGGCTCTGCACTGTTAGCGCAGAGCCCAACACAGGGCTTGAACCCACGTACCATGAGATCGTGACCTGAGCCGAAACCAAGAGTCAGAGGCTCAACCAACTGAGCCACCCAGGCGCCCCATGTCAAGGACTGTTTTATAATCTTGAGGTTCCCAAATCTTTGTATCCACTCCATGTGGGGAGTATAGATATTTGAGCCTGTAGCATTTCATCCTGCAGGGACTGCCGGTGATCCAGTCATCCAGAGCTGGGTGACCACACGTCGGTGCTGTGCTCTGGTCTCAGGAGGGCGCAGAGCATCTGCAGTTCTTTGGTTATGACTATGGTTTGCTTTTGGTCAAGAGCCAGCCATAAAAGGGTGTGGGAGTGCGGACAAGAAATCCATCATAAAAAACCTCTGATTCCTGTCTTTTGGATAAATCCTGTTTCAAGGGCTAGTCCTGACACCATTTGTTTGGTTTTATATGAGAGAAGACAACTGGAAAATGGCTCCTTTTTAAAAAAATTTATTAATTTTTATTTGTTTTTGAGAGAGCGAGAGAGAGAACTTGCATGGGGGGGGGAGGGGCAGAGAGAGAGGGAGACACAGAATCCAAAGCAGGCTCCAGGCTCTGAACTGTCAGCACAGAGCCAGACGCGGGGCTCGAACTCAAGAACCGTGAGATCATGACCTGAGTGGAAGTCAGATGCTTGAGCAACTGAGCCACTAAGATGCCCCTGGAAAGAGGCTTGTTAGAGCAATGCATAAATATGTCACTTCAGTTTAATTAAAGTGGTCAGTTTCTTTCATTTGAAACGGACATTGTCTTTGAGCCAGCTCTGAGTGAATTCCACAGTAGAGTCAAGTTGAAGTGACTTTATCGATGTCGCCTTATTTTTTACATTTTGAAAATGTTTCCATTTAAGATTTTTTTTTTCTCTTCTCCTTAAGGACCTGGGAAGAGCCAACAGACAGAGACCTAAGGTGAGTACACGATGTCAGCCCTGCTAAGCCCTGCTGATAACTAGTCTCCAAGACTGGTAGAAACCTTGGGGATCAATGTATGGCTTATGGTTTTCTTTCTGTTCTGACTTACACCACCTTTGGGTTTGTTTGTTTGTGTGTGTGTTTGTTTTTAATGTGCTCTAGCCGCCAGCACCTGAAGATCTTGCAGTGATTTGCTTCACCAGTGGAACTACAGGTAAGGTTTGAAATGCAGTTGCCTCTTTTTTTTTTTAATATGAAATTTATTGTCAAATTGGTTTCCATACAACACCCAGTGCTCATCCCAAAAGGTGCCCTCCTCAATGCCCATCACCCACCCTCGCCTCCCTCCCACCCCCCATCAACCCTCAGTTCTCAGTTTTTAGGAGTCTCTTATGTTTTGGCTCCCTCCCTCTCTAACCTTTTTTTTTTTTCCTTCCCCTCCCCCATGGTCTTCTGTTAAGTTTCTCAGGATCCACATAAGAGTGAAAACATATGGTATCTTTCTCTGTATGACTTATTTCACTTAGCATAATACCCTCCAGTTCCATCCACGTTGCTACAAAAGGCCAAATTTCATTCTTTCTCATTGCCAAGTAGTATTCTATTGTGTATATAAACCACAATTTTTTTATCAGTTCATCAGTTGATGGACATTTAGGCTCTTTCCATAATTTGGCTCTTGCTGAAAGTGCTGCTATAAACATTGGGGTACAAGTGCCCCTATGCATCAGCACTCCTGAGTGGCTAAAATGAACAAATCAGGAGACTGTAGATGCTGGTGAGGATGTGGAGAGACGGGAACCCTCTTGCACTGTTGGTGGGAATGCAAACTGGTGCAGCCGCTCTGGAAAATGGTGTGGAGGTTCCTCAAAAAATTAAAAATAGACCTACCCTATGACCCAGCAGTAGCACTGCTAGGAATTTACCCAATGAAATGCAGCTGCTTCTAAGTGGTATCTGGAGGTGTGTATTCCCTGCCCCCTTTCTTGGGTGACCGACAGGTGATGTAGTTGAACTACAGATGGACTAGAAGCAGAGGAGACAGAAGTGTTGCGAGCGCAGTGTCCTTGTGGGCCTGTCAGACATTCCCAGAATCTGAGTGTGCCGTGTATTTCCTCAGACATTTATTGAAGGCGACAGTGGATCCGCCCGTTTCTTGGGATAAACCAACATTTTATTTCCAGAAATAAAATTCCTGTTTTCTCCTCTTCCCATTACACACACCCTCTAACACTCACCCATGTTAATAAAGGTTGTTTAAGACAATCTTTTCATGTAAAGGATTGCAGATTGTTTAGGGATTTAATGTCATTCAGCATCTGGCTTTCACAGTTGCACCGAACACTAGAGGCATTTGAGGCCCCAATTATACAGGGTTCTGGGCTTCCTTAATTCCTGTCATTTGGGGATGGCGTTTCTTTAACTTGGTTTCTGCTCATGTGTGTTCCTCAGGCTACCCCAAAGGAGCCCTGATCACTCATCAAAACATAGTGAGTGATTGTTCAGCTTTTGTGAAAATAACAGAGGTAAGTGTTTGGGATATTGCCATCTTTCTTCACGCTCAGTGGTTGGCACTAGGCCTCAAGAATGAAAGTGTTTTATGGCAGAACCGCCATGTTTGGTCCCTGCTGTGTTTGGAGTACTGTTTGACGTGGGGATGAGGTCTGAGCTCTAATATGGTCTAAGATCACCTTCTCTCAGATAGTCTTCATTGTGGACCTAATCTCCAACTCCTGCTTGTGACCATTAAGCTGAATTGACGGACAAGTTATTATAACTTTTATGTAGTAACGCTTCATGTGGGTACTGCCCTATATAAATGTTTCCAGGAGAGGACCAAGAAGAAATGACTCTCTAGTGCTCCCATCCTGGGGTGGGGAAAATAATTTCTTTAAGCGGGCAATGAAACGTTAAATGCTGCGGAAGGTTTTTGAATCACTGTTATTTATTACAGTTGATCTGACTTCTATTTTATGAGAAGATTAAAACCTTGACCTTCAGTTGGTTTCCTATTAAAGTTTGCCCTCCAAGTGTCCTAGTCTGCGGGGCCGCCATAGCAAAATAGCACAGGCTGAGTGACTTAAATGACAGACATTTATTTTCTCACAGTTCTAGAGGCTGGAAATCCATGATCAAGGTGTCAGTAAATTTGGTTTCTGGTGAGGGCTCTCTTCTGGCCTCCTCGCTGTGTCCTCACATGGCCTTTCCTCTTTGTGCACACAGAGAATGAGAGAGAGGTTTCCGGTGTTTCTTCCTCTGCTTCCAAGGGCACCAGCCCTATTAGATGAGCCCCCCAGTTTATGGTCTCATTTAACCTGAATTACCTCCCCAGGGGCTCCATCTCCAAATACAGTCACACCGGGGGTTAGGGCTTTAACATAAATTTGGGGAGGGGGACACAATTCAGTCTGTAGCACCAAGGGTATATTTCAAACTTGCCTTTTAAAAAAAAGTACTTATCAAGCAATATCATGCCTTTCCCTCATGCCCTTGGCACATTTTACATAATTTGCTTTTGCGGTCTCTGGGAGGGTTGCGTAGGTCCTAATTTTTGTGCTGGGAGCCTGTGCTGAATGGTTTTGGGGAATGTGCATCTTTGGTGGCTGGAGAAGGTCTGTCTCTTACCTACACTCACACTTTCTTAGTCCCCAGTTCCTTTTTCGACATACAACTTTATAAACAGAATTCAATATTTAGTGCCTCATCCACCTGGAATTTTAATTTCCTAATTAGCCTTCAAAGAAAACTTAAAATAAGGTTAGTGGCTCATGGAGGCGAATGGCTACAAACTTTGTTTAAAATTAATTATACTATCGGGGGCACTCACAACTTTGTAAAACTTCTAATCTTAGTAACATACATTTGGGGGGGGGGGCGGGGCAGGTACCAAATCAGAAAATTGAAAAGTATAGAAATTACCCAGTCTGACTCCTCCTTATGTAGCAGTTTCCTACCAAGATGTACTATTTGGGACGCAGATCACGCTTGAATAAAATTAAGCTAAGATTATGGCATGTTCAGCCTCCATCACCCGCTTCTGGAGCTGCTGAGTTTGCTGGTGCTTTCCTCTGTCACCACATTATCGTGAGGGACAGGCCAGCTTCAAGAAGGGGACAGGCACAGCCCAGAAATGGTTGCGTAGACACCCGACAAGGCCTCCGTTTCTTAACTGGTGTGGCAACAGCTGCTGTAAGGCAGCCCCTGCTTTGGCCAGAATTTTGTGCATAAATAACATGAACATTCTTAGCCTTGAAACGGAAACCAGATGCCTTGCTCAATCCAGCTGCAACCTGTATCACAATCAGCATTTTATTGCAGATGGTGCCAGATCAGAGCTTGCACCCAACAAATCAAGATTATTTTCCATGGGGGGAAGTAGGCCATTCAGGTGAAGACGCTGATCAAACTAAAATACTGAACATGCGTTTATACTATAAAAGAGCTTGGAAATTCAATTTCTCTTCTCTCATCCTTTCCCTTTTCAACACAATACACTATCTTATGTTGTAATAGATCTTCTGTTTCCACAACATAATATGTTACCTTGTGTTGGAACGGACCTTTTACTTCTTAAGGTGAAATTGAGCTTACTGGGCTGTGGGGTACTGTATCTTGGAAACACTAAATAATTAAAGCACATGATTCCTTAATATCCCAATCTGGACAAAATCTGCCTTATTTTGGTTAACGTCGTCCTGAGTGGGTTTTATTTCATCAGGAGTGAGCTCTACTCTAACTGTATAATTAAAGTGTTGATTTTTATTTAATCCTTTGGAGAGAAACAATTTCAGAATGTAAGCAAAAGCTGTTTCTCCTTGGCATTGAGGTATTATGTGCTCTGAAATTCAAATGGGGAGTTGCTGGGAATCTTAATGCTTTTCTGCTTGCTGGTATCTGTTTGCAGAATACAGTTGATCCTTCTCCAGATGATACTTTGATCTCTTTCTTGCCTCTCGCCCATATGTTTGAAAGAGTTGTAGAGGTAGGCCCTTTGTTTTACTTTTCTTGCTTGCTTGCTTGTTTTTGTTGTGCTAAGTTGTCATGTTTTACAGAAGGTACTTGCCTTGAATGCCAGTGACACACACATTTCGTTTTTGCCACTCGCACACATGTATGAGCAGCTTCTGCTGGTAAGTCTTATGTGTAGACTGTCATCCCCGCAGTTAATTCTTTGCTCAGCCCCGTTTTAGAAATGAATGATTAATTTATTTTAAGGAGTATAAATTTCACTTTTATTTTAAGTAGTATATTATTTTAAGGAGTATAAATTTGGGGGTGGGGGTCCGGATACTTGAACTTTATTTTTTATTTTTATTTTTTTATTTTTTTTTTCAACGTTTATTTATTTTTGGGGGACAGAGAGAGACAGAGCATGAACGGGGGAGGGGCAGAGAGAGAGGGAGACACAGAATCGGAAACAGGCTCCAGGCTCTGAGCCATCAGCCCAGAGCCTGACGCGGGGCTCGAACTCACGGACCGCGAGATCGTGACCTGGCTGAAGTCGGACACCTAACCGACTGCGCCACCCAGGCGTCCCATGAACTTTTTTTTTTTAAGTTTATTGATTTTTGAGAGAGAGAGAGAGAGAGAGAGAGAACAAGCAGGGGAGGGAGAGACAGGGAGACACAGAATCCGAAGCAGTCTCCAGGCTCCAGCTGTCAGCACAGAGCGTGACGCAGGACTCGAACTCATGAACCGTGGGATCATGACTTGAGCCAAAGTTGGACGCTTAACTGACTGAGCTACCCTGGCACCCCGATATCTGAACTTTATTAATCATTCATTTTAAAATTAGAAGCTCAGACTTTCAAAGGATATGCACGTGGGCATGATTCCAGAAATTTAACTTTAAAAGTAGAATTTTTATGAATACCATCCTACAAAGCCTTGAGAGGCTTCTGCCTCTGTAAGAAGTCTCTATTTTTGATGGTGCTTGTTAAGAGCGCACAAGTCGGCTTAAGACACACTTTTTTTCACCAGTATTCTCAGCGCCCTTGGGAAAGCAGGGTGATGTACAGCTGACCTTTGCCCGGGCTCCCTGTGCACAACTGTGTGACTAGTTTAAAAACTGACTGAGAACCATCTCTTTTCCTTCTTGGACAATTTTGGATCGTATACTTCTAGGAAAAAAAAACAATGGCTGCCATCCATTCATTTAACAAATATTTACTGAGCAGCAGCTGTGTGCCGGGCACTGTGCGAGGTGTCTGTGACAAAGAGGTGACTAATCCAGAGCTAGCGGCCCTCTGATTGGCTGCTGCCCTCAAGGGCACTCTTAGCCCTAAAGGATCAAGGGTCACGAGATCCCGTCTTCCATCTGTTACCTCTGCTACTGCACACCTCAGGAGATCTTGTGAGTTTCCAGAGTGATCTCAAGCGAGCTGATAATGGACCATGTATAACTAATGGCAGTTTTGGAAGGATGCCTGGGAGGTCGGGGCACACCTGAACAAAAGCCCCCTGCGCTTGAAAATTTCAACCGTGAACTGTGGTGTCCCTTTCCAGTGGTTTCTGCTTTCGGGCCTGAGACCATTTGTACTTCCGTGACATCATCTTTTGAATCTCTCTTTCTTTTTAAAATTTAAAATAGGCTGACTGTTTGTCAAGCACTTATGGCTTGCCAGTGCCATTTGCATCAGACAGGAACACATCCACACAATGGATCCTACAGCAGGCCACTCTGGTGTTGGATGGCCCGGGGTCTCAATGGCGACATACCCAGTGGCTTTTCAGAAATTTTTAGTTAGATTCAGATTTTCAAAATGGGACTTTAATAAGCTTGGCAAGTAGCCAAGTTTGCAACGTAGCTAGGTTTTTGTTTTGAGAATAAATTAGGCCTAAAGTTTCTAGAAGAGTAAAATACTTGGATCACATGACATTCACCACCCATTTATCATAAACCTGAAACAGCGGAAGCTCCATCATCGTCCCTAAAAACACCACCGCCTGGTTCTTAACCAGCTCCTTTATCTTCAGGATGATCAAGAGAAATACCGCATTTCCATGTTGTGCAATGACCGGGAAATGTAAGAACACTTTTTGAAAAGATACCCACGTGTAGGAACTTCAGGCTTTCTGGAAACTGGTCCAAAATGCTCAAGCTGGAGCCCTGGGTATCTGCGTGTATGTTGTGTAGCGCCTGTTGCGATGCTGATGTTATTTTCGTTTCCTGCCCTAGTGTGTAATGCTGTGTCATGGAGCTAAAATCGGATTTTTCCAAGGAGATATCAGGCTGCTTATGGACGACCTCAAGGCACTTCAACCCACTATCTTTCCTGTGGTCCCCAGGCTGCTGAACCGGATGTTTGACCGAGTAAGTTCTGAGCAGCAGAGAGGGGGACCTCGAGCCCGAGACTTGGGTTTGATTCGGGCTCAGCCGGGTACCTTCTGTTCCCATGGTCTCAGGAAAGCGCAGTTTACCCATCGGTAAAACCAGAAATCATCTACCTCACAGAGCTGTTGGTAAGGACTCTGAGAAAAAAAACAGACCAACAGACTTTGTTAACTGAAAGGCCCAACACAGGTGTAAGTGGGAGGTCATCTTATTTGTACAGTAAACTCTTTTGAGCCTCCGTTCTCTCATCTGCACGATGGACCGTTCCCTCCGCCCCATGCTGTGTAGCTCATAAAATTGCTAATCGCATCACATGAGAACAATAACTATGAAACGACTCTATAAATTGTAATGTCCACGCACACATAACATACTTACTTAGCTACATAGAAAGAAACGACTGAGCCAAGCCAGGGATGGAGAGAATGCCAGCCTCTCCGTAGGGCGTCACTGTGGCACGGACCACACATCCTGGGCCAGACCAGCTTGTGGCATGAGCTTCTTCAAGATGAATTTGGACCGGGCAGTTTTCATGCTCTTTATTGGAAAGCAGGGCTTCTGTTATCTATGAGAACCTGCTTGGTTTTTTTAATGGTTATTTAAAGAAACTTTTTAAAATAGCTTGATTGAGATATAATTTACCGTCCGTATAATTCACCCATTTAAGTGTAAAATTCAAAGGTTTTTAGGACATTCACAGAGCTCTACACCCATCACCAGAACCCATTTTTACTACCTTGAAAGGAAACGCCGTACCTGACCTATAGCTATCCCCTACCGCCTTCTACCCCCAGGCAAAATGAATCTACTTTTTGCATGTATAGATTTCCCTGTTCTGGACTTTCATATGAATGGAATCATGACATATCTGTTCTTTTGTGTCTGGCTTCTTTCACTTAGCGTATTTTCAAGGTTCATCCATGTTGTAACATGGGTCCATACTTCATCCCTTTAAATGGTCAAGTAATATTCCGCTGTATGGTTATAACGCATTTTTTTTTTTAAAAAAAGACCCATTTATTCAGCGTCATGATCAGACTATTACATTTAGCAATCAACAGCATGGGTGCAAAAAAAAAAAAAATCTACATTAAAACCCTTTGTTGGAATGCTTTACACTTTCCACAGAACAGAAACTAAAATAACCTGTTATACAATTAGTCACAAATACAGTCCTCGAGTTTTTTGCCCATACACGTGAGTATTGTCTAAAACATGTCTTCTTTGTAGCAGCTAGGTCCTGCCACCACTGCGCTTGGCTGAGTTCACAAATCTGTTGTAACCTGTAGCTTCCCTGTCACTTCTCTGGCTCTCCTCTCCTGCTAAGCTTTGTTTCCTGGCAGTAATTAAAACCTTCTGCCACTGCCATAGCTACTGCTGCTGCTGGGACCGCCACAGCCACCTTGGTTTCGTGGTTTGGCAAAGTATTGGCCTCCACCACCATAGGGGCCAGAGCTTCTGCCTCCAAAATTTCCTCCTTTCATGGCTCCAAAATGTGAAGATTGATTGTTGTAATTGCCAAAATCAATATAGCTTCCACCACCTCCAAAGTTGCTTCCATCGTTACCAAATCCGTTATAACCATCCCCGCTCCCACCACCACCTCGACTGCCGCCAAAGCCACCTCACCCACTGAAGTTTCCTCCATGGCCAAAGTTGTCATTCCCACCCAAACCACCTCCACGACCACTGCCGAAGTTCCCAGGACCACTTCGACCTCTTTGGCTGGAGGAAGCACCAGCCATCTCTTGCTTAGATAAAGCTTTCCTTACTTCACAGTTGTGGCCGTTCACAGTACGGCATTTTTGAATGACAATCTTGTCTACAGAGTCAGGGTCATCAAAGGTCACAAAAGCAAAGCCTCTCTTTTTGCCACTGCCTCGGTCAGTCATGATTTCAACCACTTCAATTTTCCCATACTGTTCAAAAGAATCTCTTAGGTGATGTTCTTCAGTGTCTTCTTTAATGCCACCGACAAAAATCTTTTTCACAGTTAAGGGCACCAGGTCTTTGAGAATCTTCTCTCGAGACAGCCCTCTTTGGTTCCACAACTCTTCCGTCCACCTTGTGTGGCCTTGCATTCGTGGCTGCATCCACCTCTTCCACAGTGGCATAGGTGACAAACCCCAAAGCCTCTGGAGCGATTGGTGTTTGGATCTCTCATTACCACACAGTCCGGAAGCGTTCCCCATTGCTCAAAATGGCTCCTCAGACTCTCATCGGTTGTTTCAAAGCTCAAACCTCCAATGAAAAGCTTCCGCAGCTGTTCAGGCTCTTTGGGAGACTCTGACTTAGACATGACGGTGGGGGGAGGGGAGACTTTCACGATGCTTACTCGGCGGCATCCACGGGCAGAAAGCTATAACACATTTTTTTTGACATAACAAGATCAGTCCTGTTATAATGGTTTGGCATTTTATTTTTAAAATTTATTTATTTAAATTAAAGTTAATTAACATTCAGTGTCATATTGGTTTCAAGAGCAGAACCCAGTGATTCATCACTTACATATAACACCCAATGCTCATCCCAACAAGTGCCCTCCTTACTGCCCATCACCCATCTAGCCCATCCGCCCCCACCCAACACCCTGCCAGCAACCCCCAGGCTGTTCTCTGTATTTGAGTATCTTGTGGTTTGCCTCCCTCTCTGTGTTCATCTTATTTTTCCTTCCTTCCCTTCTCCTATGTTCATCTGTTGTGTTTCTTAAATTGAACAGATATAACACATTTTATTTATCTTTTCATGGATGGGTGGGCATTTGGGTTGTCGTCCCTCTTTGGCTATCATGCATAATGATGCTATGAACATTCATGTACAAGTTTCTGCATGGACACGTGCCTTCTTTTCTCTTGGGTACTTACATTGGAGCGGAATTGCCGGGTCACATGGTAACTCTGTGTTTAACTATTTGAGGAACTGCCAGTCTACTTTCCAAAGTGACTGAGCTGTATGACATTTCCCACCCCACCCCCAGCAATGTAGGGGGGGAGGTTCCAGTTTCTCCGCACCTTTGCCGACACCTGTTGCTGTCTGACTTTCTGATTCTAGCCATCCTCGTCATTTTGAAACCTTCTCTTTTCTTGACCCATCAGATTTTTGGGCAGGCAAACACCACCCTGAAGCGATGGCTCCTGGACTTTGCCTCCAAGAGAAAAGAATCAGAGCTTCGCAGTGGCATCATTAGAAACAACAGCCTGTGGGACAAACTGATCTTCCACAAGATACAGGTGACAGACTCAAAACTGTTGTTTGTCATGTAAACTAACTTTGGCTTCAGAGTTTCTATGAGGGATCTTTTTTTTTAAAGCAAAGTATGAAGGTAAGAGAGAATGGCATGTTTTTATTAAGTCTGGCACATTTCTAAAAATTAAGGGCCAAGCCACTAAGTAAACCTCAGTATCCAGTATAAACCTGAGCAACGTGGTGAGATGGCAGGGAAGGAAAGGGATCAGGGTATTAGAGCTTTTCTAATTGTTTATTTTGCTTTGCTTTCTGAAACAGGTATGTTACTTTTAATGTCATTTTTTAGGCACAAGTGGTAAAGAATGTGGAATAACGATATTATGTCCAAACAAATGCCAAAAAACGTGGTGGTTGCCCCCAGTCCACCACACTCTTGTGCTAATTCCTTAAAAATACATGCAAGTAGGGGCACCTGGGTGGCTCGGTCAGTTGGGCATCCGACTTCGGCTCATGTGATGATCTCACGGTCCGTGAGTTTGAGCCCCGTGTTGGGCTCTGTGCTGACAGCTCAGAGCCTGGAGCCTGCTAAGGACTCTGTGTCTCCCTCTGTCTCCCCCTCCCCCCACCCCCCCTGCTCAAGGTCTGTCTCTGTCTCTCTCAAAAATAAATAAACATTAAAAAAATAATATTTTTTAATTACAAGTAAAAAAACAAAACAAAACAATACCCACAAGTAGTGGTGTTGGGTTATTCTTCATACCCATTGAGAGTGAAGGGTGTCGCTTCAGCTCCAGCCAGGCATTCCTCCTTTGAACGCCTGTGAATTGTGTGTGCGTGGGTGAGCTCTGTGTGGCTGCGGAGAAGGAGTGGTGGATTGGGGGTACTGGGTTCCCAAAAGGTGTCTTGGAGAAGCCCACCAACGTGCAGCCATTTGACCCTCACTGTCTCCTCTCTCCTTGCCTTGTAAGTCGAGCCTGGGAGGAAAGGTCAGGCTGATGGTCACAGGAGCCGCGCCCGTGTCCGCCACCGTGCTGACGTTTCTGAGAGCAGCGCTCGGCTGTCAGGTGAGATGGGCGTCACTGCAGCTGATTGTCTCCGCCTTTTCCAAGCCCAGGAATCTCCTTTCCAAAAGTCATCCTTACAGTTCGGTGTCTTATTTTGGCTAGGAAGATCGTGTTATGCGTAGGTTGCTCGGAGAAAGGAGCATGTATATCTTTAACACGAGGCGCGAGAAGATGCGTCTGTGGCCACCACGGACTGTGTGATTTTCTCTAGGGTCAAGCACAGTCCAGAAGACTCGCCTTTAACCAGGCCTGAGGTATAGAAATGGGTCACAAGCAGGGGCGCCTGGGTGGCGCAGTCGGTTAAGCGTCCGACTTCAGCCAGGTCACGATCTCACGGTCCGTGAGTTCGAGCCCCGCATCAGGCTCTGGGCTGACGGCTCAGAGCCTGGAGCCTGCTTCCAATTCTGTGTCTCCCTCTCTCTCTGCCCCTCCCCCGTTCATGCTCTCTCTCTGTCCCAAAAATAAATAAACGTTGAAAAAAAAAAATTTAAAAAAAAAAAAAAAAGAAATGGGTCACAAGCGATAAGCCCCACTTGCAAACCATGGAGAAAAACCTGCCTTAAAGGGGTTGGGGGAGGCAGGAGAGACTGGGTGACATATAAGACATGCGTGGGGCAGAGCCGAGAGCTCACAGAGCCAAGACATTCCCGAGTGGGTGGTGTGCAGTGTGACCTGTCGGGCCATGTCAGTGTCCCCCTGGCCTGTCTGCAGGAGGTTAAGTAGAAGAAGATGACCATGGACAGAGGCTGGTGTTTTGTGTTGGGGGTGAAGATGTTTGGGTGCCATAACAAAGCTGTAGCAGTAGCCTACAAATTTACCACATCTGTAAAACCTTGGTTTCCAGGCATAATTCGTTCCGGAAACATGCTTGTAATCCAAAGCACTCCTATGTCAAAGCAAATCTCCAGAATCATTGGCTCAGCTGTGATCATGTGACGTTCGGCCTCACATACTGCTCCTATTGCAAGACATCGCTCGTTTATCAAGTTAAAATTCATTAGAAATGTTTGCTCGTCTTGTGGAACACTCGCGGAACAAGTTACTTGCCATCCAAGGTTTTACTTGTACAACATTTAAAAAGAGGTTTCACTATGGTCATGGTCAGCCGTTGCTCAGGAGTTACAAGAACTTAATGATTTGTGCACTTGCAGCATGGGTGTGACTGTTTCCTTTAATAACATTTCATCTCTTGCTGGTCCAGTTTTACGAAGGCTACGGACAGACCGAATGCACTGCCGGGTGCTGCCTGACCATGCCTGGAGACTGGACAGCAGGTACGCATAGCGGGCCACTGCTTATTGGAAGCCTGTTATTCCAACCAGAATTACTGGAATTGGGTTCATCATTGGTTCATTAACCACCTTAAGTTCTGTGTCTCAAGTGATTAGGCCCTTGGGGCAGCCTCATAAATCAGGGCGCCTGGTGGAGAACAGCCGCTGTGGCAGAGCAGGATGTGCTTTGAGGACCCAGCTGTAACACAGGGGCAATGTACCTAGATTCTGAGGCTGACAGCTGAGACATGATGCCCTTTTTACCAGGTTCAGAATGTTGGGCCCAACACAGCCTACAAGGAATTGATTGGGGTCTAATCACTTGCTGGTAAATTTGAATTGAATTTACACTGGGTGCCGTGCTAGGTGTCGAGACCGCAGAGCAAAAGAAACAAGTCCTTTCTCCAAAAAGGCGCAAGTAGAGGCAAATACAGAAGTCGTCGATGGAGCAGCTGTCATGGATGAGGTTGTGTGTTAGGTGCTTGAGATGTACATCATGTGCACTTCATCGCATCCCTGTGAAGCTGGCCCTGTGACCCCGGAGAGGAAGTGATTGTTGATTAAAAAGCGTGTAAATAATGTATAAGAATTTGCACAGCAGTAGGCTTTGCAGCCAGGATTCCAGCCCAGGTCTGACTGCAAAGTTTCTGTGCTCTCCTCTGTAGCACACAGGTAGTACAGAGTTCTCCACTCTGCAGACCCCGCTGATTTATTTGGCGTGTTAGAAATACGAGCGCAATCTAATAACATGGATTCTAGTGTCTGAGACCCTGGTAGCACAATTCTGCTGGGACTCCCACCAACTGTCTGTGACCCTTTTTCATGGTTTAACTTAGGCAAAAATTATTAAAACATAGGAGGAATTCCTTGTGATGCTCTTAAAACCTATCTCATTTCTGTTATTTTTTTGTTTGTTTGGGAAAAGACAACCCCAATCTGAACCACGCTGGGCAGGAGAGTTGAGTTAGCTGTGAAAATAAGCACCATCCTATCTTAATAAACTTAAATCTAAAACAAGTTCTCCCATACGTAAGGAAGTAAAGACGGTCTTGGTCAGAGCCAGGGGGTGTGGGAGAGAATAAACCAGGTTTGGCAAAGCTGCACATATTCTTTCTTTTTTTTTTTTTTTTTTTAGTAAATGTTTATTTGTTTTTGAGAGAGAGAGAGCGTGAGTGGGAGAGAAAGAGGGAGACAGGGGATCCAAAGCAGACTCTGTACTGAGAGCACAGAGCCTGATGCAGGGCTTGAACTCACAAACCGTGAGATTATGACCTGGGCTGAAGTCAGACGGTTAACCGACTGAGCCCATCAGGCACCCCTGTGTTGTTTTCTTACAGAAAGCAGGGATGTTAAGTCTGTTGAGAGAGAGGCGGCAGGTGATAAGCAGAGGACATCGGATCGTGGGAGCCTAGTGGAACTTTTAGAAAGCTTGCTTCCGGGTGTTTGTAGAAAACCCTTAAAACCAGCAGCCAAATTATTTCTACTCTGAAAAATAATTTGGAGCACCAAACTTGGGAGAGGTCCCTAAAAGACTTTTGAATACTTGTCTCTCTTTGAAGAATAAACACTCTATGTTCACTTCCTGCGGGGGGGGGGGGGGCGGGGAGGGACAGGATATAATGGGAGAAAACAGAAGTTTACACCAGCTGTTGTTATTATGAGCAGGAGCAGGCTTGTTTGCTATAAAAGTAATTCGGCTTCAGGGTATTAGTAGTCCTCCTGGGAATGATCATTCTTTTATTGAACATGCAGGCCACGTTGGTGCCCCAATGCCTTGTAATTTTGTAAAACTTGTTGATGTAGAAGAAATGAACTACCTGGCAGCCAAGGGCGAGGGCGAGGTAAGTGAACCCTCCTCCCCCGCCCCTCGTCGTTCACCCTCATCGCCATTCCTCTGACGGCCGGCCGTGACCCCTGCACTGCCGTGACCTCGGCACTGTCGTGTAAAGGCATTGAGCTTGATGTCATTGGTGCTCCGGGATCCAACAGGCTTCTTTCTGAAGGTTCCTAATGCGGGAGGGGCACCACTAACATCTCTTCTATCAGACACCAGAGGGACTTGGGCTTCAGAGCGTGCAAAGGCTCCAGTGCTTCAGGGTCTAGAGCACAGCTCTGGTGGGCTAATTGCCCTGGATACCTGTTAGTGAGCTACTGGCTAGCGGAAGGAAAGCCTAATGACTTCAAAGCGATTTCATCCCCCCTTGGGGCTTTCCAGCAGCTATGAGCAGGAACCTCAGGCAAGCATTAGCCCTACAACCTGACTGCAGCTGAGGTCGTTAAGACAAGGAAACAGGAGCATTGGAGGTACCCCCAAGATCCCAGCGTGGCTTTGGTAACTCCTGGGTTATAGAATTCAGGGCTTCTGGCTAAAGGTGGAGACACGTGCACACACACACACACACACACACACACACACACCAGCTTTCTCTGGACAGCCCCCAGTAAATGCTGTTAACAGATTATCTTTTCCCCCCACGCTTCCGTCAAGATGTAATCGACCTACAACACTGTATGTGCTGTATGTTTAAATGGCACAGTGGGGCATCTGGGTGGCTCAGTCGATTAAGCATCTGACTTCAGCCCGGGTCATTATCTCACGGTTTGTGAGCGTTCATGGGTTCGAGCCCCTGGGTGCCTCAGTCAGTTAAGTGTCTGACTTCAGCTCAAGTCATGATCTTACGGTTTGTGAGGGTTTGTGGGTTCGAGCCCCGTGTTGGGCTCTCTGCCGATAGCTCAGACCCTAGAGCCTGCTTCAGATTCTGTATCTCCCTCTCTCTGCCCCTTCCTCACCCACGCTCTGTCTCTTTCTCTCCAAAATGAATAAACATTAAAAACAATAGCTAACCAGCGTGATGATTTGGCATACATATATTGTGAAGTGAATTACCCACAATAAGTTTCATGAATATCCATCATCTCACATAGATATAAGAAAAAAAGAAAATTCTTTCCTTGTGACGAGAACTCTTAGGATCTCATTTTTTAACTTTTTTTTAAAGTTTACTTCTTTTTCGAGAGAGAGAGAGCAGGGGAGGGGCAGGGAGAGAGAGAGAGAGAAAAAGCCCAGCGTGGAGCCTGACATGGGGCTCAAACTCATGAACCATGAGATCATGACCGGAGTCAAAATCCTGAGTCAGATGCTTGACCAACTGAGCCACCCAGGTGCCCCTCATCTCTTAACATGTAAATATATCACATAATAGTGCCAACTGTAGTCACCACACTGCACATTCTGTCCCTGGTACTTCTCTTCTGACTAGAAGTTTGTACCTTTTCACCCCCTTCCTCTACTTTCTCCTCCCCCACCTCCATTCTTTTCCTCTTCAGGTGTGTGTGAAAGGGCCAAATGTATTCAAAGGCTACTTGAAGGACCCAGCAAAAACAGCGGAAGTTCTGGATAAAGATGGCTGGTTACACACAGGGGACATTGGAAAGTGGTTACCAGTAAGCTCTCCCCTCCCCTGTTCCCAGAGACTGTTGTTTTCTGCCATAGGGAAGAAAATGTCCCATGGGTTGCAGGGGGCGGCCTCATTTTTCTCTTTTCCTGCCAAGGGGGTGTGGTGTAGGCTCTTCCATTTCCTGAAGGGCGCACGCTTACACTCTGAGCGTGCCCGGGTAGGATTTTCATCTTAACTATGACAAATAGGTTTGTTTTTGATGCTTGACATCAGTTCTGGTGGCTGCTTCCCGTTTGAAATCCAGAGAGACTCCGTACGGCCTGTTATCTATCCGGGCTGGACCTCGATGTTAAGGCCTGGGTTTAACAAGGTGTGGGGAGCACTGTGGTAGGCCTCCGGGAAGGTGTGGTGGGCTAGAATTTGTGAATATATGCGTTTGTTCGGTCTGCCATCTCATTACAAACAGGATAAGTGTTCCACGGATTAGGCCAGCTCCTTTGGATTTGGTCTTAAATTTATGTAGAGAAATCCCAGAGTCCACCATAAGGGGGAGAGTCATGTACACGAAGCCGCATCCATAGGTTTGGCCAATTTTGCTTGCTGTGGTACCAACCACTGCTTTTTTTTCTAAGTGGTTACTATGTTTAATTACGAGCACTGAAATGGCTAATATAATTTTCATGATTGTGTATTGGTCGATTCTGATAGATTTAAGGTGCACAATACTCCCCGAAATTTTTAGTGAAGTGGAAAATCCGCCCCTCATCCCGCCGAACCAATTAATTCAGACTTCAGCATACCCCAGTTATTCAGAAATAAATTAAGTCCCTCTTTCCAAGTTCAAGAGGGATTACGTGTCAGTTCTAATTCTGGCTCTGGCGCTAATGGACACATTTCATAATCTCTCTGGACCTCAGTCTACTCCTTGTGAAAATGGCGCAGAACCAACATGGAATGAGAGAACCACAGAAACTCCCCAACAGCTGACTTTTGGAAACATAAGAATGACCCTGGGATGGGGATGGGTTGAATGGGGTGAGGTTTGGGTTACCAGAGGCGGGCACTCCTGACATCTGGCCAGTCTAGCGCAGAGATTGTAGCCTCCCCACGGTTATTGTGTGGGCAGCTGACCGACGCTGCCCGGGGGGGGGGGGGGGGGGGGGTGCCGGGAGCAGTCCCCTCCCCCGCCCACCCCGAAACAATGACAAAGGAAGCAGGCGTTCGGCCTGTCTATAGCAAACATCCACTGAGCCCTCACTCTGTGCAGACAGAGTGCTCTGGGAGGATACGTCCCTGTCTGTACTCTCAAGGAGCAGGACTCATTCTTGGGGAGCCAGATAGGTAGCAAGCTACTAGGGACGAAGCGAAAGCATGAGCTCTGGGGTCCCTTCTCTCTCTCTCTCTCTTTTCTCTCTCTCTTTTTCTCTCTCTCTTTCTACTTGACTCACTGGCCTTGGGCAAGTCACTTAGTCTCTCCAAGCCTGAGTTTGCCTCTCAGATGGGCTGATAGCTCGCCTCTGTGCCATGTTACCAGGATTAAATGATGCCCTGTGCAAAGTGCCCTGAACTGTGTGTGACTGACACGGGGCGGGCAGGGGCAGGGGGCACCAGCCGCGGAGCCACTGCCAGCCCCTCCCTCCCCTCTAATAAACAGAATGGTACCTTGAAGATTATCGACAGGAAAAAGCACATATTTAAACTGGCGCAAGGAGAGTACATAGCACCGGAGAAGATTGAGAACATCTACGTGCGAAGCGAACCTGTCGCTCAGGTGTTTGTGTACGGAGAGAGCTTGCAGGTACGGGCCCTCTGCCCCGGGAGCCATGTCACAGGGGCACGGCCAGGCCTCGTGCTCCGGAGCTTTTCGGTGCCACGGGGAGTTGGCGATGGGTATTGAATTGACTTTCATGTGCGACATGCCAGAGTACTACCGGGTTTTGCTGCCTGGCATTTCTTATCCAGAAGAGTTTTTCTCTTTAAATTGCAGATTTTTATTTTACCTGGCTCGAGTGGCCTGGTGTACCAAGGGGAGCTGGATAAAGATGTTAGGGAGTGAGGAGGGCACCTGTTGGGAGGAGCACTGGGTGTTGTATGGAAACCAATTTGACAATAAATTTCATATTAAAAAAAAAAAAAGATATGAGGGAGTGGGTACAATACGCTTCTAATTTAATTATGAAAGGAAATATTGATAACGTTGATTATGAGAAAGTTTAGGATTTTCAAACATGTTAAACGCAACGTAGCTATGCTGTGCCTCCTGAACTGTTTTTGAGCAGTGGTGGTTCTGAACTGGTATATACATAAAGTTGAAAACCAAGGTCAACGCTGTAGGGGCACGTCTCTTTGCAAACTGTGGGGCGGATGATGGCAAGGAAGAGAAAGGGGTCTGGTTTCCTGAAAGTTCATCTTTTTTTCAAATCTTGAGACTTTTAAATACTTTCGAAAGAATATTTTCTTATCTTGTAAGGAATACACCTATTTTTCTTTGAGTGTGTACTGGGTTTTTTTTGACCTGGTACCTTACCATGCCTTTGATTTTTATTTAGTTTTATTGTTACTAAATTGTAAAAAAGAAAAAGGCGTTAGAGATTTAAAAAAAAAATTTTTAATGTTTTATGTTTGAGAGAGAGAGAGCACAAGTGGGGGAGAGACAGAGAGAGGGAGACGCAGAATCGGAAGCAGGCTCCAGGCTCCAAGCTGTAAGCCCAGAGCCAAACGCGGGGCTCAAACCCATGAACCGCAGGATCGTGACCTGAGCTGCAGTTGGCTGCTTAACTGACTGTGCCACCCAGGCGCCCCGCCCCCCTTTTTTTAATGTTTTGTTTATTTTTGACAGAGAGAGAGAGACAGAGTGCGGGGGGGGGGGGGGGGGGGGCAGAGAGAGGGAGACAGAATCAGAAAGATTTAAAGAAAATGAATCTGTATAAATTTTCTCTCTTTTTTAGAGCAGTTATTTGATGATATCTATTGCCCCACTTGCTTATTTGATGCAGTTTTATTAAAATCTGTATATATATAATATGCAAAAGTAAATACAAATTAGGGTTTTGTCAGATTTTGATGCCCAGTGGCCCTTTTAAAACATTTAATCGCAAAATTTCTGATGCTGGGTGTAGTTTACAGCTGGGAGTTCTTAACCTGGGCTCCATCGACCCCTGGGGCTGGAATATGTTCTGAAGAGAGCGTCCGTGACCTCTGTCAGATCCTCCCGGGGTCCGTGGTACAAGATGACAAAGAAGCACTATCTCAGAGTATCTGCATCAAGCCGTGTCCTAACTCACTCGTCTGTGTTAAAGGCATTTCTCATCGCAATCGTGGTACCGGATGTTGAGACGTTATGTCCCTGGGCCCAAAAGAGAGGATTTGCAGGCTCCTTTGAGGAACTTTGCAGGAACAAGGTAAGGCTCCGAAGCGTGTGGTCCACCTTCCGGACCTTCGCCTGGCGCCGGGCCTGCCTCCAGGGACCTCCAGCACAGCAAGCGTGTTGTTTTCTTGCCTTACTAGGATGTCAGAAGAGCCGTCCTAGAAGACATGGTGAGGCTCGGAAAGGACTCTGGCCTGAAACCATTTGAACAGGTAAGACTTTCATCACGGCGCACGAACCCCTGCAAAACAGGTTTCCGACTTGAGGATTTCTTGTGAGTAGGTGTGGAGCACGAGGTGACCTAAAGAAAGCCACGGGGAATGAATGATGGAGCGGCTCGGCAGCGGGAGGGGGTTTCTGTAACCAAGGAGTAGGCATTCTCCTTTCCTGGAGGTCGGGATCCAGGCCCGGATTCTGTCGTGGGCATAGCCCCTATGCCGTGTGGACAGAGCCGGCTGGCCTGAGTCGGAGGGACTGGACCGGCCACAGGGCCTCCGTCCCTTCAGGTCTACGGGCTTTTTAGATTCAAGTTGTGTCTGCCCTCGTTTTTGCTTCAATCACCTCATTTATTTGCAGGTCAAAGGCATTACTCTCCACCCCGAATTATTTTCTGTCGACAATGGCCTCCTGACCCCAACAATGAAGGCTAAACGGCCAGAGCTTCGGAACTATTTCAGGTCACAGATAGATGAACTTTATTCCACCATCAAAGTTTAACGTGAGAAAGAAACCACACACCTCCAACGTCTCCTACTGATGGCCTTCACGTTGGTAATTTTGACTAGAGCACACGTAGGAAAGGGAGCGTCCGTGTTTGACTTGTGCATTCGGGGTTCTTGTCATAGGAATGTTAGAGGACGTGGAACACTGCCTTACAGTCCCCTCGTGTTGCAGACCATGCTTATGGTGATACACAATTTCCAAAATGAGCCTTAAAATTGTAAAGGGGGAACTATAAATGTGCTAAGTTATTTATGACTTCCTCAGTTTAAAAAAAAAAAAAAAAGGCGGGTGAAAACTTCTGTCTCCCTGTTTTTCTAACCAAGGGATTAGGATTTTGCTGCAAATTCTGCATTTGTCTGCTGCTCTCGAGTACAGTGCCCTGGAGGGAACCTGTCCCTTAAAAACAAGAACTGTCCCAGCTGGAGAACATCACAAGTGGACCAGAGATTCTTTTTTAATCCCTGCCTCCTTCCCTTCACCGCCTCACACGCACTCTGACGACCCCTCTGATCCCGGGGTATGGAGCGCGCACGCTTCCCCGCTGTCCCTGTTGTCCCGTAGGAGCAGAAGTTTCCCAGAGAAGGACAGAACAGACTCACCTGAAAAGAGCACAGATTACGGAGTCTCCGATGAATGGCTGCTCACCTGAGCGAATGAATGGATTCTGGCATCCATGGGGCAGAATGCGCTCAGACCCTCTTCTCTACGCCCGCTTCCCTCCCTCCATCCCTTCCCAGGGGTTATTAAAAAATCTGCCTTAGACTCTGCAGTGAAGAGAAGCATTTCAAGAAGGAAATAAAATCACCTGGGTCAACCATGCTCAACTGTGACGCCTGTGTAACTGCTCACTTTATCTTCACCGAACCAGTCACTATTTGTGATGGCCGATGGAGTTTTAATGTGGTTTTCATATCAGAAGATTACGTTGTGATTAACGGGCTCCCCCGGCCCCCAGTAAACTCTCAGGCAAGGCATGTCTTTCAAAATATTAAGGGAATAGATCTACTTGGGTACTTATTAAAATGGACAGTAATAAACACTCTTACAATGCTACCTGATTTTTATGAAATGTATTTGCCAAGCCAAAATTCTAGGATGTAGAAATCTGGAAAATTCATTTCCTGGGATTAACTTCTCAAGGGATTTTTTTTTTTTCTAAGTTAATTTGGGAAATTAGCTGCATTTCACTTTACTGCAAGTCTTTGCCACGTGTGACTGAATCAAGTTGTCATTTCGATACCGAAAGCAGTTGGTTTTGGATTTGTGAGCGTCCATGTATTATACAAGCACAACAGGGTTTGCACTAAAGAATTGTCATTGTAGTAACACTATTGGGTAGCCTAACTTCGTACGTGTATTCTTAATTGCACACAAAGTCAATAATTTGTCACCTTGGGGTTTTGAATGTTTGCTTTAAGTGTTGGCTCTTTCTATGTTTTATAAACCAAAACAGAATTTCCAAAAACAATGAAGGAAACCAAAATAAATATTTCTGCATTTCAAGTGGGTGAAAGCCTCTCTTTTCGTGTCAGGGGTAATATTCGGGATAGCCTTGCATGTGCACAAGGGAGCCGGAAGGGCCCTCGGCCTCAGCCCCGCCCTCCCGTGTCTTCGCCGACGCTTACAGGGGCCAACCGGGGCCCCTGGCTGGGCTGTCTGGCGACAGCCCTGTTGGGTGGTGAAGAAAACCATGGTGTGAGCAATACAGATATTCTTGGAAATGCAAATTCTTTGCTGAGCAGTCGAGTTTCAGGAGGCACTGGCTGTAGTTGGGTTTGATTCTGTGTGTTTTAGTAATTCTCTTACGAAGCACTGTTTTAGATGTCTCGCTTACAGCAGCTGCTGTTTTCTCTTCCCTTTTCCTCTGGTTCCACGCTGTGCTCTCCTTGTAAAGATTTCCTCTTCAGGTGCTCTGTAGTCCGCCCCCGGCTCCTTAGGGAGTCTGTGACGTTGAAATCCGCCTCCTGCCCTCGCTCCCTCCCTTAAATCTCATGTTTGGTGTGGAGATGTTTGGTTTCTCCCTCTCAAGCTCAAGCCCTCTGCGTGTATCTCTTGGAAGCCTCCAAACACGTTGTGCCTTTCGTTTGAGTTATTAAATTCCTTATCTCGTCTTCCCTCATCTTTCTCTTCTTCCCCTGAGTTGAGGAAATGTGAGTTTCTTCACACTAGGACATGACCTCCTTTTCCCTCCCTTCGTGCCCAACATGGCTTGCACACCAGTAGGAGTTCATTAAATAAATCCCATTTAAATAGGGGATTCCCATGTAAATATGAACAAATACTTGGAATTTTGAATAAAACTTCTCTTATAATGAAGCTGATGTACACGTTGGGTTTATCCTTTTTTTAAAAAATTGTATCCTATTCATAAATGTATCATCTTAATCGTTAAAAATATTTGTGTAATGTTTATTTCTGAGAGAGACAGAGTGCAAGAGGGGGAGGGGCAGAGAGAGAGAGGGAGACACAGAATCTGAAGAGGCTCCAGGCTCTGAGCTGTCAGCACAGAGCCCCACGTGGGGCTCGAACTCACAAACCGTGAGATCATGACCTGAGCCAAAGTCGGTTGCTTAACTGACTGGAACCACCCAGGCGCCCCCAGTTAATTTTTTTTTAATGTTTTATTTATTTATTTTGAGAGTCCTAAGCAGGCTCCACACTGTCATCACATAGCCCAACACGGGCTCGATCCCATGAACCGGGAGATCCTGACCTGAGCCGAAGTCAGACGCTTAACCAACGGAGCCACCCAGGCGCCCCTCGTCTTAGTCATTTTCAAGCCTACAGTTCAGAGACATCAGGTGCGTTCACGTTGTGCGGCCATCAGCGCCATCCGTCCACAGAACTCTTTCATCCTGCAAAAGCGAAGCTCTACTCATTAAACACTAGCTTCCATCCCCTCCTCTCCCCAGCCTCCAACCACCACCAATCTACTGGCTGTCACCATGAATTTGACCCTAGGTAAATCCTACGGTGTAGCTGTCCTTTGGGACTGGTTTTTCCACTGTTCGCAATATCCTCAAGGTCGTATCATGTGTCAGGATTTCCTTCCTTTCTAAGGCTGAGGAATACCCCATTGTGTGCACAGACCACGTTTTCTTTATCCGTTCGTTTGTTGACGGATATTTGAGTCGCTCGTACCTTTTAGCCATTGAGAATAACGTTGCTGGGAGCGTGTTTTAGTCCCTGCTTTCGATTCTGGTGGGTATTTACCTAGAAGTGCCATCGCTGGATTATAGGGTAGTTCTGTGCTTAAGTTTTGAGGAATTACCATACTGTTTTCCCTAGCGGCTGCACTGACCGTCTCACTGGCAATGTACAGAGATTCCAGTTTCTCCGCATCCTGTCTGTAAACATCCTCTCTTGTTGGTTTCTGTGTTTTTCACAGTGCGCATCCGAGTGGGTGTGAAGAGCTATCTCATCATGGTTTCGCTGTGCGTTTCTGTGATGATTAGTCAGCGTGAGCACCCTTTCCTGTGCTTATTGGTTGTTTGTCCATCTTCCTTGGCGAAATGCCTCTTCACGTCCTTTGCCCTTTTTTTTTTCTTCTTTTTTTACAAGTTGGGTTGTCTGTGTGTTTTATTGAGCTCTGGGAGTTCTAACACCGCCTTTCGATTCTTAACTTTCATGGTGCTCTGTTGGGGGTCCGTGCCTGTTCAACGGCAGTAGATACCCAGTGACACTCCATCCCACAAATCAAAACTAGACCTCGAAAGCCCTGTGGTCTGTGTCTCAAACCCAGCCAGAACAGAAGCGAGGGGCTTGACTTGGAATGAGGCAGTCTTTTCTTCCGTCCAGATGCCCTGGGGGTTAAGCTTCTTTCAAGAACAGCCAAAGGGGCGCCGAGGTGATTCAGTCGGTTGAGCGTCCAGCTCTTGATCCCGTCACAGGTCATGATCCCAGCCGGGGTTGTGGGATCGAGCCCTGTTGTCGGTCTCCATGCTGAGCGTGGAGACTGCTTAAGATTCTCTCTCTCTCTCTCTCTCTCTCTCTCTCTCTCTCTCCCTCCCTCCCTCCCTCCCTCTCTGTCTCTCTCTCTCCCTCCTACCCTCTATTCCTTTCCCCTGTGCATGCTCTCTCTGAAACAAAACAACACAACAGCCAGAGAGCAGGAGTCTCCCCCATAGAGCCCTAGCGAGGAGGTGTGAGTAGGGCAGAAATGCTAAACCACTTAGCGCTTTAGTGGCTGTGCCCTCCCGGCTCCTCCTGCCCCTCCCTGCAGGCCCCAGCTGTGACCCACCCTCACTCTAGATCTAAACTCAGAAAAGCAGTTTGTTTTTAAGTATATTTGGCACTTGGTAAATATTTTTGCCCCACTCCCACATTTCAGATTACTTGGAATAATAATAATAACTAAAATGCTTTGGACGTCGCCCCGTGCCAGGCACGATTCTTGGCATTTTTACACAGATGACCCACTTTACATTACAACCCCTGGAGCCAAATGCTACCGTTGTCCCCAGTTTACAACGAGGAAATCTAAGCACACAGATAATGTGATCAGTGTCCCACGCCCAGACGGCATGGGCTCCGTCTGGCTCCGGACCCGAGCTTTCAACCCCACGCCATGGATGTTTCTTCTTGTCTTAGACCGTGAACTTCCTGACGAGACTTGCCGGCGGAGTTATTCCTCGGTGCCAGTAGTTCTGCCTCGAAGCTTCGGTACAGATGGTTTCGATTCCTGCCCTGTGATTGTTCTTTGTCCTGGCAAGAGCTAACACCACCTCCCAGAGTTTTGTTCCGGTTTTACGGCTTCTCAGAAATTAGAGTTGCTCTCTGTGATGTTGGTAACCCCAAATCCACCAAGGACTAAAAGTTTCCTAGAGCCAGCCGCTCTGTTTGAGGAAGATGATACGTGGAAAGCTGGGTCACAGGCCAACGGCAGGTTCATGAGGTCCCTCGGAAGTTCTAGAAACCCTCCTCAGTAACAGCTGCAGGGGCTGTGGATTTGGTACGGCCAGTGTGCCCGCCAGTGTGCATTCCTTACTGACACCCGCATTCAGTCCTCACAAACCCCTGTTAGGCAGGGGGTGAGTCCACAGTTATGTGTTTACCCTCAGCCAAGTGCCAGGCCCAGTTCTGTGCCGTGGGGACACAGCAGTGAGCTCAGCAGACAGGATCCTCGCCCTGCGAGGCTCCCTGTGTAACAGAGATGGACGGACACACAGGAAACAAAAAGCAAACACAAGAATTCAGATTGGGATGGTGCTCTGACGAAAACAATTGCTAGAGGATTGGGGAGGGGACCACAGGCCTGTTTTAAGTGTTGCGGTCAGACGAGGTCCCTTTGAGGAGGTGACTCCGGGGGATGATGGGAAGAAGGAGGAGGGGAACCAGCCTTGGAAGGTTTGGGGAAGGAGGTCAAAAAGCAGAAACCGTGAGTGCAAAGGTCCTGAGGTGAGAAAGAGCCCGATGCATCCCAGGGCCCAAAAGAAAGTGAGTAAGGCTAGAGCATCATAAGCAAGGGAAAGTGTAGTACTGGGGAAAAGTTAGAGATGAAGGAGGGCCAAGTTAGCAGGCCTCGCGGCCCAGGAAGGAATCTGGATTTTACCCTGGGTTCAGGAGGAAACCAAAGAGGTGTCTGAGGCAAGGAGTTACCCTCCCTGAGTTCCCCTTCTCAAAGACCACTCCTGGAGACCGTGTGAGGACAGCATAGGGCATGGTGGCTTGAACCAGGTTGGTGGCAGCCAAGACAGAGGTGGGGGGGGGGGGGACCGCGCGTGGGGAACCAGGGGAGGGGAGGGTTCAGGATGTGAGCGCAGGGAGGTGGACGTGCACCTGCCCTCACCGAGCTGGGAAGACTCGCATCGGTTTTGGGGGGAGGGAGTCAGGGGTCGAATTTGGACCCTTTCTATTGGAGGTGGCTGCCCGACCAGCATGTGAAGACAGGAGTGTGCGGCCCAGAAGACAGTGAGGCGGGAGATAACACACTGGCAAGCCAACAGCGCACAGAAGGTGAAAGAGACTTGGCCGGGGACCCTGGGGGACCAGAAAACCTGGATGGGAACCAGAGGAGGTCTAAGACAGAACCGGCCTCGCCTATTTGAAAGGGAATTAAGGAGCCAGCAATGGGGACTGAGAATGGCCTACCGTGGAAGAAGGTCAGAAACCAAAGATGGGGTGTTCCAGAAGCCAAGAGAGAAAAGGTTCGGGGAGGAAGGGGATCAGTTATGTCATATGCTATCAAAAGGTAGGGGACAGAGGAACGTCCGCTGATTCTGCAGTGGTGGCCACCGTGGACATAAGTGTTCCAGCAGGGCAGAAAGGGCAGAAGCCGGGGGGTGGGGGGCGGGCAGTGGGGACAGAGGCTCCAGGGAAGTCAGGGAGATCAGCTAACTACTCCTGAGTTTTCCGACTGCAAGACCTCTCTGCCTCGGTCAACTTTTTTGCTGTCCCTCCCCCTCCCTGGTGTGATGCCCATCACTGTGTCAGACAAGTCTCCTTCATTAGACAGTCCTCAGGTACAGCTAATCTCTCCATTGTAAATGGAGAGTTGGCAGCTTAGTTCATGTCACAAGGTGGAGGCGGGTAGATGCCATCGACTCTGGAATTTTCGTCCACGTTTCCAGTGATCTTTTCCTTTCTTGGCAGCAGAAGCAGGAGAGAAGTCTGCCAGTCTGTCCCAATTGCCAGGCAGGGCAGGAGGACAGAGGGCAGAAGGCCTTAGGGCTGTAGACCGAGCGTCCCTCCCATCCCTCCACCTCCAGCCCCCTCTGCATGTATCACGGGAAGTGGCCATTCCTCCGTCCTCGGCCGGAGCAGCCTCAGCGCCCAGAGCCGAGAAAGTGCAGCCCCTGTTACCACGTGAGTCTGCAGATGTGAGGTCCCCGAGGGCAGCCCTTTCTCCATGGGGTCCTGGAGGAGATGCCCAAATCTGAACTCCCTCCTTCGCTCAGCACGAGTCACTGGGAAATCGACCCACCTTACCCTAGATCCATTATTTGGCATTAAAAAAAAAAAAATCCACATTTTTCCTTTTTGACTTTTAACTTCTCACTGTCGGCCTGCTGAAATGGTAGGCGTCTTGCTGGCTCAATTCTGCTTCTCGGCACTGTTCTTAAGGTACAGAGATGTTCTGTTCTTGGCCAGACGCAGGGTTTTGTTTTTGGGTAAATACAAGTTCTTAGCCACTCACTTTCGTTGAGATTTTTTGTGGGGGTGGGGAGGGGAATGTCAGCATTCCCTAAGAGAAATTGTCCTTGCTAAATACTGAAGCTGCTGGATTTTCCCCCACGAGCTCTGGGCAGGCTCCCTGCTTTGCATGTGGCCAAAGTCGGAGGGTAAGTCCTGAGAGCAGCAGCGGGGCCCTGCCACAGGGGCACCTAAGCCCCAGGCACGGTCCGGGACACGTGTGAAGTGTGTGGGAAACCGGTTTGCTCACATTCTGCGTTGGGCAACATCTGCAGCCTGTGCACACACAGAGGGACTCTCCCTTAAGAGTCTTGTACTTTCCCACACCCACTGATAACGCCTTCCCCACCCTGCTGCACTCCCGCCAGCTCCCCCGGCACCCCCCCCCCGCCCCCACCCACCCCGCCAGGTGGTGCACCCAGGAGGGATTCCAGGGCCGCCACTGTCTTGCTGAGGCTTTCTCCTATCATCTGTTGGATGTGTCCACTCCCCCTTTCCTGCTGCCCAGAGTGGCAGCTGTCTTCCACTGGGACCACTGCACCGGCCTCTTCGCTGGCCTCCTGCCGCCTTGTCTCTGTGTTGGTCTCTACTGACTCACCCTGTTTTCCTCTGCTTTGCAGCAAGGGTGATTTTTCTAACTCGTAAGTCTTATCGTGTGGTTGCCCTGTTTAAACCTTCAGAAAGTTCCTGTTGCTCCCAAGTCTGAACTGCTTAAAAGACTTAGAGGAGGCCTTCTCAGACTTTACTGTGCCTCAGATGCCCTGGGGATCTTAAAATGCAGATGCAGATTCAACACGTTGGGCTCTGGGCCTAAAATTGTGCGTTTCGAATAGGCTCCCCAGGGGATGCCAGCGCTGCTGGTCTGTGCAGGACATTTTGAGGAGCAAGGAACTGGAGGACCCCTGCTGATGTCCCTAGCCTCGTCTTCTGCTCCCTCCCCACCTCTGCTCCAGCCACACTGAACTTGTGCTAGCTTCCAGAATACGTCACATGCTCGCTCACCACTGGGCCTTTGCACATGCTCTGTCTCCCTAGAGCACGCTTACCCTGGCCTAGCTGGCTCCTGCTCCTATTCCAGGTAAACTGTAGATCCCACTTCCTCTGGGAAGCCTTCTCCCATTCTCCAAGCCTAGGAAATAAAGAGTCTGGCATGTTTGCGGCCTGGCAGTGGTGTGAGGTGGAGAGGGAGGGTGGTTGGTAGTGATTTTCTTTATGCTAAGTGACAAGGTTAAAGGGGTGAGCAGGCTGGCCTGTGAGAACAGGGTGGCAGCCAGAGGGTAGGGGTAGCTGTTTACTCTTACAGAAGGTTCCAGAAAGAAGGTTTTTGTGTCACCTGGAGGTTGGAGAGGGAAGTACGTCTGGCGGGAGGTTGTCTGGCTGATGGTACTCTGGCTCTTTTCCTTTCTCAGCTGAGCAGTGAAGGATCCCTGAGGTAAGGACTCCGGTTGCCCTGAACTCTGTGAACAAGGTCAGCTGCACAACTGTGTGTCCTCAGGCCACCCAAAAGTCGTGTCAGAGAGCAAGGACATTAAAAGGATGAGAACTGTTTTCAGAAACTTCTTTTTCTTCTTCTTTTTTTTGGGGGGGGGGGGCCACAGCTTGGGAGCGAATCATAGAGACAAAGAAAGTTTCTACTGTAGAGATTTTATTTCTCTTAATTTTCTTACCAAAATCTCTTCCTCTGGGGTGTTCTTCTGTTTCCTCTTTCTCGCTTGTGCGCTCATGTGTCCCTTTCGCAAGTTTGAGTCATAAAACGAATTCCTCTGCAGGTTGGAATCAGCTATTGCTTGGCCAGAGAAATCCTGGACTTTGCTGGAATGGTCCTGCCAGGCTTCCCGCACCAGACGCAGCCCTGCAGGGAGCTGGGAATGGAATCTGAAACATGTGACGTTGCAGGTCATGATGCAGTGGTCAGGCATGTGATCTCAGCTTGGCTGCGGGCAGTGCCAGTTAGGTCTAGAAAAAGTGGGACGTTGGTTGCACGGCAAATAAGTTCAGTAGTGGGTATCAGAGCCAAGGAAACGTCCGAGAGCTTGTGACACGCAGAGGGATCGAACGTCATCACAGTTCGCGGCGATGGAAAACTCTTCCTGCCCCCCAACTGAAAAATACACCGCGTACTACTTCCTTTCTGAATTTTATTTCCTCTTTGTCGTAAAGGGAACGTCCAAGCCGAGGTCTCCTCCTTCTTGGCCCTGGCCTTGCCCCACGGGACGTTTTCAGTTCGTTTCGCAGCGTCATTGTTAACAGATGGTGAGCAGTTGGTCTGTTTACCACAGATAACGACCTTAGTTTCTTCCCAAAGAGAGCTGCCAAGTTCAGTGGGTTATTCCTGTGCACCCAGTAATTAGTAGGTGCTGCAGGAAGTTAAAAAAAAAAAAACACAGAAGGGAAATTTGAGAAAGAAATTATTTCCTTTATTTTCTTTCCCACACGAGAATATCATACCCTTTGCCTTCAGGGAGACTTAAAGGCATGAGCTTGACGTATAAGAAAGGATAATGCACATGACAAGGAAAAATGAGTTGAGCAACAGGTAGTTAAGAGACGTAGCCTTACTAATCTTGAACAGACTTTGAACCAGAAAATGTGAACTCTGGTCTCCAATTACATCTTCAGACCTCCAGTCCTGGTCTTCATCTGCCCTCTGGTGGCCACGGTTCTGAACAGAAAATTCCACAGAAGAGCTCCCCTGAAAGAAAGCAGAGGCCCAGTAAGAAATGATAAGCGTGTGTGTATGGATGGATATGGACGTATATGTGAGTGTATATGTAAGTATATATGTAAGTGTATACATAAATGTATATGAATACTCCGTATTCTTTACCTCTTATCTTCATGGTAAACCTATAAGGTAAATAATAATATTCTCACTTAAAAATCAAGCTAATAGGGGCACCTGGGCGGCCCAGTTCAAGCCCTGCGTCAGGCTCTGTGCTGACAGCTCAGAGCCTGGAGCCTGCTTCAGATTCTGTGTCTCCCTCTCTCTCTCTCTCTCTCTCTCTCTCTGCCCCTCCCCTGCTCGCACTCTGTCTCTCTCTGTCTCTCAAAAATAAAGAAAGAAATGAAAATCAAACTAATAATTCCAAAACAGGAAGTTAATATATACATCAACCCATTTCATGGGGAAGATATATTTCCACAGAGGAGTGTCTGTGCCCAAGCATTCAGTTCATCCCGAGGTCCAAGATGTTTTGTAGTTCTTTATTTTCTATATCTGTATTATAAAAGCAGTCGTTGTGGTGGGTTTTTTTGTTGTTGTTGTTGTTTTGTTTTATCAAACATTTTTTTTTTTTTTAAGGGAGAGAATGGGAGCAGAGTAGAGGGGTTGGGGCGGGGAGAGAGAGAAAGAGAGGGAGAATCTTCAGCAGTTCCACGCTGAGTGTGGAGCTCAGTGCAGGGCTTGATCCCACAACCCAGAGATCATGACCTGAGCCGAAACCAAGAGTCGGATGCTCAACCTGCTGAGCCACCCAGGTGCTCCAATAGTGGTGGGTTTTTTTTCACTGTCCGAACATGAAAGTATGTTACATCACGCTCCTCCCACCGTGATGTCCTCCAGAATTTCTGCAATCACCTGTCCTCTGCTATCCCCCAGCACCCTCTGGTTGTTCACAATGCCCAGGCTACTTACAGGGCTCCAGACCTTCCTCCCTCCACTCCTGTGTGTTTAGCCCTCTTCCCACACCCATGCTTCACCCGTCCTGGCCACTGTCCCTAATTCTTCCCAACCTCCCTAGGTACGCTAAGATTACAAGGTTGTTGACTTTAACGAGCATTCACAAAGGGTTAACGGCGATGGAAAGTGTGCACACAATGCACGCATCTGACAATAGAAAATACGGTAAAAGCTTGGATTGCGGATAACTTGTTGCTGGGAGTGTTCCGCAAGACGAGCAAACATTTCTCATAAATTTTCACTTGATAAATGAGCGATGTCTTGTAATATGAGTAGTATGAGACGCCGGATGTCACATGATCACAACCGAGCCAATGGTTCCTCTCTCTCTCTCTCTCTCTCTCTCTATCTCACACGCGTTTGCTGTGGGACTGTGGGTGATCATCTCCCACGCTTGGATGCTTGGTCTCAGGCTGTGGTGTTTGCAGAAATCAGTGATCTTTCAGAACATTGGAAGGTGCCCACAACTGGCACTTGTGTATTTTATGTCACTTCCAAGCACCTATGGACAGTCCCTTGTTTTTCCATCCAAGAGTAAGCTTAGGAATGCTTTGCTTCATCTAGGTCAGGCTGCCTGCAGACATAGACCCTTTCCTTTGCTGTCTTATTGCCAGTTACATGAAATACAGTAAATGACAAGAGTTTATTAATACTGTATTGCAGTCAACATCCGTTAGTGATAGTGAAAGTCTCCTACACAATAACCCTCCTGTGTCTTGTCTCTCTCACACCAGCCAATGAAGTTTGCAAACAGAAGTGCAGGTTAATTTGTTTATTTTTCTTTATATTTTGTATTTTCTTTGTTATATTGTATTGTATTTCAGTACTGTAATCATTTTTATATGAATATTTTTGGGTTGTGTAATGAATCACCCGAATGTCCATTATTTCTTGTGGGAAAATTCGCTTTGATATACAAGTGCTTTGGATTATAAGCATGTTTCCAGAATGAATTATGCTCGCAAACCAAGGTTTTCCTGTATTGATGGGCAACGGCTTCCTGAAAAAGTAATCTGCCATTGTCTTCGTAGTTTCCCAGTGACCGCATCTTCCCTTGGCTGCAACCTCTCTGATCTGCTGGGCTTTTCTTTTTCCCTTTACTGATCCTTCTCCCCTCTCGAGCCGCTGGCCTCCAGCCCCCACACTTCTGATACTTGTCTTAGGCCTTCGCGTTCACTTTCTTCCACCCAGACTGGGCTCTACACCAGAGCAACTGGGAGTCTCGTCCATGTTATGGCATTACTTGCTTCATCACACCACGCGCACCCCAGAGAGCCTGGAATCCGCCCCCTTTCCTCTCCCCTTTATTCACCCAATTTGAGAATCGCTGCTCGAATCTGACAGTTTAACCGAGAAGGCAGCATGAGGGAGTGGAACCAATGTGTTTGGTATTAGAACACCTAGGCTGAAATCCTGCCTTCCCTATGACAGATGAGCTCTGCAACCAACCGTGGGCAAGTTTCTGCAGAGGAATTGGAATTGCCTGTCTCCACAGCATCCATTTCCCGCTTTCCCAATTTCCAACCCCTACCCACCACCCCAATCCCAATAGGAATCCATGTGGTTCCGGGAAGTTTGTGAGTGTATTCCAGTTCTTTGACCCCAGGAGTTGATCCAGAGGTTGTTTTTTTGTTAATGTTTTTGGGTCAAGGTTATAATCCCCAGTTGCTTGGTCAAACACAAGTCTAGATGTTGCTGGAAAGGGTGTTTTGGTTTGTTTGTTTGTTTTTTTTTTTTAGATGTGATTAATATTTATTTATTTAAAAAAAATTTTTTTTAACGTTTATTTATTTTTGAGACACAGAGAGAGACAGAGCATGAACGGGGGAGGGTCAGAGAGAGGGAGACACAGAATCTGAAACAGGCTCCAGGCTCTGAGCTGTCGGCACAGAGCCCGACGCGGGGCTCAACTCATGGACTGCGAGATCATGACCTGAGCCAAAGTCAGCTGCTTAACCAACTGAGCCACCCAGGCGCCCCTTAGATGTGATTAATATTTAAATAAGTAGACTTTGAGTAAAGCAGGTTATTCTCCATAATGTGGGTGAGCCTCACCCAATCAGTTGAAGGCCTTAAGAGCAAAGACTGGGATTTCCCAGTGATGAAAAAATTCTGCCTCAAGACTGCAGCCTAAAAATTCTGCCTGAGTTTCCAGCATGCTGTCCTGCAGAATTCAGACTCAAGGCTGCAACACCAACTCTTACCTGAATGTATAGGCTGCTGGCCTGCCCTCTCCAGTTCAGACTTGCCAGCCTCCACAATCGTGTGAGATAATTCCTGAACACAAATCTCTCTCATGTAGATGTATATAAATATTCCATCCAGAGTGCTGAACCTCTTCCTGTATTAACAGTTGGGTACTTTATTTTTTAAATACGTATACGTGAGAGATTTATTTTATATTTATAAATATACATACATATACATATATACAGGCAGTGTGGGTGTGCACGCGCCTCCTATTGGTTCTGTTTCCCTGGAGAACACTGACACATGTAGGTATGTCACCAAAACCCCGTTAAAGCTTAAGCTTTTTTCTGGGAATACTGGGACATAGCTACTCCCTTTGTTTTGAATGGTGGAGTCCTGATGTGAGATTTGGAACAGCTGCTAGGTGCAAGCTCTGGGCTCGGATCCTAAGATCTAATGCAGGCACTACCTCTTAGCACCTGTGGGACTGCTCCTTCGTTTCCTCGTATGCAAAGTGGGCTTATAGTGCTCACCACATAGGGTTAGGGAAAGGTTGAAATGGTTTACTACTTAGAACAGTGCCTGGATCATAGTAAATGCTCAGTAAACCCAAGTGTCGCTGCCAATGCTGCTGCTGATGTACACGGCCTGATAACAAGCTGATGCATAAGAAGGGCAAGAAAATGGCCCCGTCAGAGCCCTGACGGCTTCTCAAACCTCTAGGTCAAACTGTCATCGCTGTCAAAGCCATCCTGCATCTGGGCTTTTCAGTGACATAAACTCATAAACTCCTTTCATTTTTTACACCTATTTGGGTTCAGTTTTTATTTTATATCCAGTGCTGAACATCTTCCCGTCTTCACAGTTGGGCAGTTTCTTTTTTCGGATCCACAAGTTTGAGACCCATGGCCCTTTTCCCAGAAAATGGAGCTACCTGTCGACTCTATTAAGAGTGATGAGTTTCAGTGGCTCCAGGAACCCTATTTCTAAACCCATCAGCAGGGTGGTACCTTCAGTTCCTGAAAGGTGATTTATTCCCCTATGGCAACTGCCCAAATGATTCCTGGGTGAGGTGATTTCAGTGAGGAGGAATCAGGAAGGGACTGGGAATGATGAAAAGATGATGGTCTTAAGGGACATGCAAATGAAAAACATAATAGGATACCATTTCAACTCACTAGTTAGGTAAAAATGTAAAAGTCTTAAAAACTCTAAGTGTTGACATGTATATAGAGCTAAGGAGACTTTTATATACTGCCGATGGGGGATGTAAACTGTAATCTACAAAACAAGGTATAAAAATTGGCATTATCATGTAAAGCTTAAAATGCCTTTATTCTGAGGCAATAATATTTCTACCAGGTCTATCTCTAGAGAACCTCTCAGATACGTGTCATATGAAACACAAGAATGTTGGGCACTGCATTGTTGATCAGAGCAAAAAGACTGAAACAACCATACACAGGGGGATGGATAAATGAAATGTGGAGTATTTACTTAAAGCACTCCAAAGACAATGAAAATGAATGAACTACAGCTACATGAATCGATGTGGCTAAATCTAAAAATCATAGCTTTGATTAAGAGCACTTGCAAAGTACATACTAAATATCACTTATATAAAGTTGAGAAATACACAGTAATTAATACATTCTTTAGGGATGTACCAAGGCTGGTGGAATGATCACGATTTATTTTCTAACGCAGTGGTGAGTACATGGGTGTTTCTGCTTGTCTTTACGTTATACATGTTATATTCTTTTGTATGCATGAAATATGTTCTTTTTATTGTGATAAAATCTACATAGCATCAACTTTAGCTTTTTAACCATTTTCAACTGTACACTTTAGCGGCATGCACTTAGGTACAGGCACGTTGTTACACAACCATCCACTACTATCCATCTCCAGAACTTTTCCGTGATCCCAAACTGTGCTTTTGGAATCACAGCCACGAAATCATTGCCAAACTCAAGGTCATTAAGTATCTTTGCTCTGTTTTCTCCTTAAAGTTGCATCATTTTCCTTTTTCAGTTTAGGTCTTTGACCCATTTTAAGTTCATTTTTATTTATGGTGTGGTAAAGGCCCAACATTCTTTCGCAGAATAAATTTGTAAACAGAAAGACAGAATCGGAGAATACTAGCTCCAGAAGGGGCCCTTCCCATTTACAATGAGGAAACTAGAATAGAGGTGAAAATAACAGGCCGAGCTCACACAGCTGGCTAAAGGGCAGCAGCAGAGTCAAATCCTGCCTTGTTGGCGATGCATCGTTCTCACTGCCCAGGAGCCTAAGCGCCGGGAGCTCCCACCCGAGTTTGGACCGGGTACCCGCAGAAACACCGCGCTACCTCGCTTCAGCTCCGGCTCCTCCCCTTCCCCGCCCCCTGGGCGGGCCCCTACGGCTCCGGAACTGCCGAGTTTAGGAAAACGGGCGCGGGCGCGGGGAAAAGCCCGGCTAACTATTGACGTCTCAGGGACCATCAGCAATTGGTTGGAAGGTGCTGACTCCAGATCCGCTTTTCTATAATCCCAGCCGGGATTTCTCAGGCGCTCCAGGACCGGGAGGACCCGCGGGATTAAACGGTCCGGGGCGGGGCGGGGCGGGGCGTGCGCGCAGGCTCAGTCCAGATTGACCGCTTGGGGCGGCGCGCGGTTTGGCGGGATTTTTCTGGCTCCATTTACCCGCAGAGCCTTGGACTCGGATGGCTCCGTCGCGCCGGGTGCGGGGCCCGGGGCGCGGCGGGTAAGTACTTCGGTTCGTGCGGACGCAGCCCGGGCACCGGCGTTTACCTCTTTCGCTTCCTGCCGCGTTTTGTGCCTCTCGGAGCTGTTCGTGCTGCGTAGCGAGGCTCCCTGGCTCTGCCCCTGCGGAACTCGCTCAGGGTCTCGTCTTCCACCTATAAAATGGGAATATTGGCCCCGAGTGCATAGGGTGGCCGCGAGATTTAAAGCAGTTACAGCTGAAAGCTGCCTTGCGGGTGGAAGAGAAGGTTAGCTTTGTGTGCACGAGTGTAGGCTGAAGTAGGGGGGAAATATTTTGAAACAAAATATCCAACAAATAACTCATTGAGTCGCCTCCTGCTTGCCAGACTTTACATTCTAGAAAGTTTGCCCTCTGGCTGGCCGTCAGGATTCTTATTTTCGAGACCCTGCCGTGTTTGTAACACGAACGTTAAAGCTGAACCAAATCTCCAGCCGGTGCACCAAGCTGTCGCTTGTTATTCTTAAAAAGGGGTCTAGGATGGGTCACGCAGTTTTGTCTTAATCAAAAAGGGCATGCATTTAAATATAGGCTGCCAAACTGCTCTCCAGAATGTTATTGTTTTAAATTTTTTAATGTTTTTATTTATTTTTGAGGCAGAGACAGAGCACGAGCAGGGGAGGGGCAGAGAGAGAGGGAGACACAGAATCCGAAGCAGGCTCCGGGCTCTGCGCTGTCAGCACAGACCCCGACGCGGGGCTCGAACTCACGGACTGTGAGATCATGACCTGAGCCAGAGTCGGCCGCTTAACCGACTGAGCCACCCAGCCGCCCCCAGAATGTTATTTTTAATGGATTCGTTGACAGTTGCCCTGCTCGCGGTGTCTTGAGCGCACCCGAAGGCCTGGTGTGGTCCTAGCTAAAGGGGTCTCGGCCTGCCATGGTGGGGACGCAAGGTCATATACATACACATGTCCAGGAGTTCCTCCTGGGCTGTGGGAAGACTCCCTGTAGGAGGTGGCGTTTGTGGATGCAGGGTGACAGCGGAATGCAAGCCAGGCAGAGCTTAGGGGAAAGCCTGGAGCAGGACAGAGCAGGGAGGTGGAATGAACTGAGAGACTAGACTCCTGTGGGGACTCTTGATGGTGGGGAGAACCAAAGGCTCTCCCGATGGAGAGTCCCACTCTCTCCATGTGTGTGTATACATACAACATTTTTGCCTTTGAGACTCTTGAAATCTCTTCATCCCCCGCCCCCAAACTCACTGGTGCACATCTACCAAAACTTTTACATACGGTATCGGAGAGGTTTCCATCTTTGGAAACAGCACCTTGCTCCTACCCTTAGGTAAGGTGGAAACTTGACCTTTTTTTAAGCACAGAGGAGGCAAGAGCCAGGGGTCAGCGGAGGATAAGAAGTTCTGCAATCTGGTTTCTAGTCCTCTTTCTGTTACTTGGCTGTGTGACCTTTGATAAGTCACGTAACTTCTTTTTCCCGAACCCTGGAATCATAAATGCTGTAAAATGAATACCTGGTCTACCTTCTTCTTTGGAACGGAGAATCAAATAAAGCAGTGGTCCTTAAAGTGTTTTTAGAAATGTGCTTTTGGGGGCGCCTGGGTGGCGCAGTCGGTTAAGCGTCCGACTTCAGCCAGGTCACGATCTCGCGGTCCGGGAGTTCGAGCCCCGCATCAGGCTCTGGGCTGATGACTCAGAGCCTGGAGCCTGTTTCTGATTCTGTGTCTCCCTCTCTCTCTGCCCCTCCCCCGTTCATGCTCTGTCTCTCTCTGTCCCAAAAATAAATAAACATTGAAAAAAAAAATTAAAAAAAAAAAAAAAAGAAATGTGCTTTTGTTAGAAACGCAGCAGCTCAGATCCTATCCCAGATGGATGGAATCAGAATCTCTGGGGTGGGGCCAAGCAGTCTGTTGGAAGCCTTCCAGGTGATTCTGATGTCTTAAGTTTGAGAACCACCGCTCTAAAGAGTTCCACAGTTTTGTTTACTGTGACTCACAGTAATGATGTTTTACATCCCAATTAATACACACGTGTGCACCACACACTTCTAGAACAACAACAAAAAAAAAGGGTTATGAAAATCAAACGTTCAATACAGTCTTACATTTTCTATTCTTTTGTATTTCCTTTTTGAAAATACAGAAGAAGATGTTGAGGGAAATTCTGGGGACGTGGGTAGAATTTGAATATGGACAGTAGATTATATGATCCTATCGGTGTTCATTTTCTTAATTTGGAAATTGTACTGTGGCAATGCGTGATAATGCTCTCTTGGGAAAGGCACACTGAATTATTTAGGGGTAAAGGTGCACGTTGTCTCTAGTCTACACACACAGAGGGCGTATGAGACAACATGTGAACAGTAGGTGAACGTGGGTAGAGAATATACAGAATGTTCTTGAAATTCTATCAAATAGAACATTACTTAAAGAAATACTGATTCCGACACACCGGACTGATTTTGCTTTCCACGAATGGTGCCTGCACAGCAAGTTGTAGAGTCAGAGACTGAGTAGTGGTATCGTACCCAAGTACCCCCAGTGCCCTCCTGCGATGCCTGGTGCACGGAGGATACACGGTACATGTTCACTGGAAATACTGTTTCCCGCCCCCCCCCCCCATTTCCAGTCTGTATTTTAGTCACTGTTGTTACATCTTGTTTATGCCTGTTGAAGATCTACAACTTTGTCCTTTTATCCCAGTGCCCAGGGGAGGGGCATTAGCGGTGGGAAGGGGAAAGCTGTGGATGTGAACTGCTGGAAATTTTGACGCGGGCGGCTTCTTGGCTGTGTGCCGCTTTGGGCAAATTTCCTCTGCAGATGGGGTTCACTTCTACTTTATAGGACCGTTGGAGCTAAATGAGGAAATATACGTGCAAGAGCCAGGCACAGGCTAGAATGGGTGTCGGGTGCCTAGTAAATGCCAGTGTACTTCCCTTTTGCTCTGTTCTGCAGAAACTGTCAGTCGCTACTATTGACTTGTCCTCAGGGGAAAGGAAAATAGCAGGATTAAGAGTTTCTGTGTCCCTGAGGGAGAGAGGTGTGCTATTTTATACACCGGTGATATGATTTGACCTGTAAAAAAAAAAAAAAATGTGTGTGTGAGATACAGGTTCTGTTTTCCCAAAGGATCTTGCCATAACCTGACTTTCTCTGGGTGCTCACTCTTTGTGCAACTGATGACAATAATCTGGGGGGAAAAATGCTTCGAAAGGGTTGCAAGTTATGGTGTTTCCCCAGTTATTTTAAATATTTCCTTTTTGTGTGTTTTTGCTGTTCTATAGTGTGAGATCTTCAAAGAACTCTATAGGAAAAACACATTCCACAAAAGATGTAAGTTATCGTCTCACTTTAATATAATTATCTCATAACTGACAATACGAAATGATGAACGTTTTGTGGGAAGCTTCGAGTCGCGTAGACTTCACTCGGTGAGCTCAGTGTTCTATTGTAGTGAAAAGTGTATTCCTTTGCCTCCCGTCTTTGCCAGTATATTACAAAAAATGATCCCTGTTAACATTTTGAATCTTTTTTTCTGGGCCTAGGTTGGTTTTATTTTCATTTGGATCATTGATATCCTGTAAAAATTTGTACAGCTTTCTGTATTTTGCTCTTTTCACTTAGCCATTTGGCTAAAGTCCAGCATACCTGGCACGGAATTCTTCAAGTTTTAAAGCTCTGCTCCCAGCCTGCCTTCGCGGGAAGTCCAAAGTGCCTGAGATGGATTTCTTAGCCTTCCTGACTTCTTTCTTTTCTTAGAAGGCAGCTGGAAGCTGGAGGCTGATTTGCATCTCAGAGGATGGGAAGGCCTGTCAGCTCCCCTTCTCTGGCATCCCACCCCCAAGTACTCCGTGACAGATTTTATAGTGAGGGTCTGTAAGTGGGAAAGTTTTTGTTTGGTCCATTTTACACCATCTCCTTTATATCTTCTAGAATGTCCTCATGTTTTCTTTTCTGTAAATGGCATCCTTCCCCATTTCCCAGAGCTGTGATGGATTTTTTTTCTCATTTTCTGTATGTTTTGGTCTTTCATGAAGATTTGGGGTAGTAAATGTCATGGGGCCTGTTAGTATATTGAACCATAAACCCTTGTCTCTTCTTTGGGAGTTTTTACCCATGTGTATCCTTATGAACTTTCAGGTGCGTGGGGGAGAGGGCCCCTAGCTTCCCCTAGATCAGCAGTTGGCAAACTATGGCCCATGGGCCACATCTGGCCTGCTCCCTGTATTTGTACAACCCTGTGAGCTGAGAAAGATTTTTACCTTTCTGATTGGTTGGAACAAAATCAAAAGACAACTATCTCGTGATAGGTGAGAATGATACGAAATTCAAATTTCGGTATTCATAAATAAAGTTTTATTGCGACACAGCCATGCTTAATTCTTTCTGCAAGGTCACTGTCTGCTTTCAGACTGCAGTGGCTGAGTTGAGCAGTTGCAACAGATGCAAAGCCTACTATATTGAGTCTCTGGTCCCTGATAGAATTTAGCCAGCCCCTGTCTTGGTTTTTCAAAGGGGTCTGTTTCCCCCAACTCCCCCCTCAAAAAGTGTTAAGGATCATTTCTTTAGGCAGCAACGAGAGCAGGATTATCCTTTCTAAATAAATCAACTTTGTAATGTTCCCGGTTGTTACAACTAATTCAATGACTTTGACTTTATTCACTTTTAGAAAGCTGGCCCAGAGCAGAAGCCTACTAATGTATTTGATTTTCCCGATAATTCTGGTATCTCCAGCATCAGCAGACTGGGTGAACATGAGAAAGATGAAGAACCTTATGAAATCTTTGGTTAGTATTTTAAATCTTCATCTTAAAAACTTTAACGTAGTTTATCCTAAAAACTTTGGGCTAGTTGCTAATAAAAATATGCATCGGGCTCTGTGCTGACAGCTC